>NC_087514.1:137070101-137373514 GCF_963921805.1 Phalacrocorax carbo
ACAAACAGTATTGTTCCAGTCTTTCATGCAAAACCCTGCTGCACATTTGACTGTAAGGGACAAGCACAAACAAGGAATTTCACATCGAAGTGATTGCTAGTGCTTAGACCTTTTGAAGATAAATTGTCAGTCAGCCTCATCCTCAAGTCAGCTCCCACTCTCCACCCTTTCTGTTGTTGTAATATGCAACATTTATTACATTTACATGAAAGCTTAGACTAGATAATACACCAGATTAAAAACCACAACAAACCACAAAATACAAGTGCATTACTATAAAGCTTAGCAACTTGGACCTGCAGAGGGGCAATAGACAACATATTTAGAGTCCATATGAACCTCTTTTTTCTCACTGTCAAACATGGATTAAATCATCCCATGACATTACGCACCCAAAAATTGTTCTCATCTGCTACAGAAGAGACAGGAGAGGGACTTTCAGTGCAGGCAAGTCCAGCTCCCTCCAAACCCACTAACTCCCAAGGATGAGCTCATTTCCCGTAGTTCATAACCTATGTTCAACAGTGCCACGCAGTGCTGAATTCAAACCTATATTGTTTTTTTGGAACTAGGTAATCTGAATAAAATTAAATAACTTCTGTTCAGAAGGGACATCTCTCAGTTTTCTCTTCACAGCTGCACTTTCTGTTACTCAGTTTCAAGGAAGCCAAAAGGACTGACCTAATCTTTTCAAAAGGCTCATACATGGCCTTCAATCTCTTCCTTGGTGACTGGTGCTGTATCATATCCTAGCAAAGAGGAGTTCCCATGTAACTTCTGAATAAACTCTTCCAGAAAGTGTATTTCAACTCCAATTTCTAACAAGGAAAAAGTTTAGTCAACACTCTGTGTTTCATTTTTAACTTCATGTGTCACATACCTCCCATGAGGATTTTAAGCAACACATGTCAAAAACTAAATGTGAAAATTCAAAGAAACCCAAGTAGATATAACCATATACAACCCTATATAAAATTTAATGTATTCCTCAAGAATAAATCATGAAGATAATTCCTTAAATTATCATTTTTTTCTTTTCAGATATGGACCACCTCTTCCTCTCAAAGCATTCTGAATTTTTTTAGGGTAATAAACTTTTTTTTTTGTGATTCATCTAGGGTTATGATAACACTTCATGATTGTTTTTAACAATCTGATCTCCCTTTACTACTACTTTAATCAGGAATCACTACTTTAATCAGGAATCATTCATAATCCTAAACACCTATGAGGGATTTTAAAGAAGAAATTTCAGCAGAGTCACTTAAATAAGAATGCCAACAGAGTTCAGGTGCAGAAAGATCCTCCTGATACAGACAGGTCTCAGATCAGAAATGTCATGCACAGTTACCCTAGAGACCTTGACTCTGAATCTCCAAATAACTCCCAGAATTATGCAAGCTCCTGTCCTCCCCCTGATAACTTTCAGGACTTGATTTCAGGGAAGCACAAGATTCATCCTGCAGAAGTACTGGCTAAGATGAGAGCTGTAATGTGACACGGAAAAAAAACCCAACATCCATTCTTATATGCAATAGAATGAAAACTATTAGGAAACAAATGCTAAGAATGCCTCACTATGCAGGCTATATCTAAAGTTTTCCAGACTACTTTTTATTCAATCCATTGTTTGGGACCTCTCTAATCAGGACAAAACTTTCCTCTTCCTGATGGTGGAGCATAGAGAGACCAGTTTTGGGAATCCCACGTAACATCAAATATTTTCAAATAAGTAAATCTCATACTAAAACATTAAGCCCTCCTGCCTTCTCAGGCATGTTGGAGAAACCACAGACTGTAGGTCAGGACAGGCAGCCACCAAGTCTCCTTGGCGCTACAGGGCTGACACGCTCTGACCTCCTTCTCAGGGTTGACCTCCTCCTCCCTGTAACACCAAGGAGACTTGCAGCAAGAAGAGGCAAGTGGTTGCTGTCCTTTGGGTGGCATGTCAAAGAGGCACCTGGCAAGGCTGTCAGGGAAAGGCAGCAGCACAGGAAGAGGGGCATCTGGGACAGCATCTTTGATGAGACATTGGCAGTGCCCGTGTAAATGACAATGGTGTGGAGCCCACAGAGCCAAACAGCAGGGTTGAACCTGTGGAGGTGGACCCACCAGTATTGCCAGCTGGTATATGTTCTCACTCTCACTGTACACAAGCAAGAGGGCTTGTCATTCATGTGACTAATGTGTTAATCTTACTGTGCAACACCAGTAATCACTAATGCTGGTCTGAGCTGGGGGTGAAACATCAGTGGCCAACACAAGCCCTCCTTAGAAGAAGGCTAAGAGAAGGTGGGCAAAGGTGATGTGCTCATGAATATAGGAGGTGACCACAGCCATTTTAAATAAAGCTGAACTGAGCTCAACCCAAAGGGCACCACAAGTTGGCCTTTGTTTCAGAAAGATGGTATTACCAGTTGACCGGATCACCTGGTTGTATAAATGGCCTTTGTGCTAAAATGTAATTCTGTTCTGTATAAATATGATCATTCTACCTTACTCAAAAGAAGTTGAAGAATAATCATTATGCCTACTCTGTGTTTTACAAGCAGTCCTAAGGATAGGCTCTAGGCCAAATATACAGCCTCTGTATAGCTGGGGCACCTTTAGATACAGCCTTGGCTGAGACATCTGCGTTATAGGAGGAAAATTTTGAGATGCATTGTGCACTTTAGAGCACCAAAAGTAAATTTACCTGGTGTAAATGTATCCTTTATCTTCCCTAGCTGACTCAATTTATCTTGTCTGACCTTCACCAATTAGGGGGTCACTTGTCAGGTAACAAACTGCTTGACATCAGACAGACAAAATGTCACGTATGTCCTCCTAAGAAGGGCTCAACATTGCCTGTTCCATGTTGACATGGTATTTGTAGGTATCTGAAATTCATACTAACTTCATGTCTTTTACAAGATCTAGAGGATCTTAGGACATGAGCTTGGGGTACACATCAAAATTCAAGCTACTCTTGGGAATAGCTGTCTGTGAGCCAGGCTTGTAGACTTTTCCTTTTTTATATAAAGACTTTCTGAACCATGAACAAAAGAGGCATCTCCTCAACAGCTATACATCTTTTAATATGGAATTATATTTGTAATTGCAGACAAGTAAACTTTTTTTGTATTTCTGATCATTTTGTTCAGAGGATCTTGGTTGTGTTAAGTACTGTAACTTCAACGGTCTCTTGCACACATTTACCACTGTTTACCATTTATTTTTAAGTAAGGTGGTATGTAATAAATCAGTAGCTTGACTCCAATCCCCTGAAGTGAAAAATGAGTAAGTCCCTTAAATGTATTTTGCATATAGACATAATTGGTGGTACGTTGAAGTCTGGCCCTACATATCCAATGGGTACACAAAGATAACATTCAGGATTCTAGACTTAATAGATTATGAAGGATATTAAATTAAAGACTTACTTTTGGTTATAAAATTCTGTCCAACTGGCATAATAGTTCTGCATGAACTTCCACAGCATGGCAAAACACATCAAAAGTAGAAGCAGAGGTAGAGGCAAGAAGAGATCTCTGGTTTCTACTCAGCAAAGCATGAACTCTGTCTGGGTCTTTTACATGCATAAAGTGCTGCCATAGCACTAAGAAAAAGACAAGAGATAGCTAGAAAAGTTAAAAATTATATCTCTGTAATATAGTTTTCCAGGGAGCCAGAAACAGCATCCATTATAAAAGTTTATAATTTTGTCAAGATGGATATTCATAGCATTAACCCATTAACTGGTCTTTGCTAGAACTTAAATAAGATAAATACTTTTTACAGTTTCTGCTCCCCAAAGAATGGTCTTCATCCCAGATCATCACACATGAAGGCAAAACCATGTTTTTCAAGATTATTTAGGATCTTCTGACAAAAGCCATTTACTGGAATATACCGTTATAGATTAGGATGGCAGATAAGGATGCATGCAAACACATGTACATCACCATTGATTTGATCTGCTATAAAGTTTCTCATAGGAGACCAAAGATAATACATGCTTACCAATAAAGACACCATGAAGAGGTGAGTTTACTCTATGTCCCTTACATATCTTCATGGGCATGGCTATTTTGCTTGATATTGACCTATTACATTTTTTATTGTTGTGTGGATTAATTCTGACCAGATGATTTCAGAGGAAGACAATTTGCATATGTTACAAATGACAGCTGTGTCAGTTTCTAATTTTTAGGTTGCTCTATATTGTATTTCCTTCACGAAAAGCATAAAATCAGCACGGCATTATTGTGCTTCAGAATGATATCTCAAACAAAACCATTATTTGCACATCTGCAAAACATTCCATCTCCTGATTTTTTGCTTCTGGTGCACAATCATCATTAGCAAAAGGCCACAAATTCCATTTGCTTATTGAATCAGATTTAGGTAAAACTTCCAGACAGCTGGTACATGCATTTAAGTCTGAACACCTGTCATGGGCAAAACAGTCTTAACTAAGGGATTTTTTACTTAATTTAATTCATTGTCAGTTAACGCCAACTTCTGATTACTGATTCAGGTACTGGGGGGAAAAAAAAGAACTTAAACAATAAAACAGAAGCTTATGTAAACACCATTCTTCCCTCTTCTGCAGGCTCAACTTAAGCCAAATATCTATACTTCCCTTTTTCTCCTTTCAACCTGTTTCAACTACAGGTTACAGTCAATCCATCCTTCTCCCTTTAGAGAGGCAATGGGCAGCACAGGAGGAAGTTATGTGCCTAGCAGTTTCTCTCTGCTGCTCCTCCATACTTCTAACTGGGTTTCCTATGCCCCAGTGTGGACCTCCTGTGGTCTGAAGTCCCTCACCTGATGTGCATTGCCCATGTGCTGCAGACCCTCAGGAGTCTCCCTGTCCCAGCCTGTCCCCTCCATGGCCACAGTCCCACACCCTGCTAGGTGTGCCCAATGCATACATACAGGAACGCTAACAAACGAAAGATGCACTAGACTTACAACACATGTGCAAGCCAATTCTGCACTGTCAATGCCAGGGCTACGACCTTAGTTTCACAGTATAAGAAGAACTGATCTGTGAGTGTGCACCTCAGTACATGGTAACCACTATAGTAAAAGCTGTGGTGTCTGTCTAGGTCATTTTAGAGCTGTGAGTCCTAACAGAGACAACAAGCATGTGCAACTATCCTTATTTAAAGTTTTCTCTTATATGTTTCATTAAATGGGGAGTTTCCTGTAGCTGCGGAAGAAAGCAGGGCCACTGCTCTCTTTCTGTCTGCAGGACCTCAGCCGCTTTCACTGGTCCTCTGGGGGCTGTGGTCCTGCAAGGGGGCTGCTCTTCACAGCAACAGGCACTTTGCACTTCCATCTGAACTAAGGCAGCCTGAGGGAGAACATGAACAAAACCTTACTCAACCTAACTGAGCCTGGAAAAACAGTTTGAATATTGATTTGTGGCCCCTTGACCTTTTTGAAATTACATAACTGGCCCTCAGGAAGAAAAAGCTGCACACTGCTGACGTAAATAAAGATATTAATTAGGTCCTGACAGAATACATTCAATCTTCTCATAGCTCTACAAATTAATTTCCATGGCAAAGAGTATACAGCATAATCTCAGAGTTTTTAAGTTAATTTATAAAACGTATATTGGATTGTGATAAGCAAAGTTGAAATATTTTTTTTAAAAATCAAATTTTAACCTGGTTTCAAGCCTTCACATCTGGAATCTTTCTCAGATACTCTTACTAGAGAAAACAGAAATTTGAAGATGTTCTTAAAAGGTAATTCTACATTTACTAGGTACACTAAGATGAAAGAAAAATCAAGTTGTTGATATTAGTGAAAATGATTTATCATTAACAACAAACCAGCAACAGGTACGTCTGATGAATTGTTGTCTTAGTGATGTCTGCGCTATATCAGATAGTGCCCCAACTTTATACAGTAGTGGTTAGAAGAAGTTGTTCCATAATAATAAAAGGTATATATTCCTTACAAAAAAAAGAGGTTCTGATCTGTTATTTGTATTTGATAACTTCTGATCAAGTGTCAGTTAGTGGATTTACTGCCTCCAGAGCCAGGCCCCAGTGACACCACGTTATCTCTCCTCAGCAGACAGAACGACGAGTGATACACCCTGACCCAATTACTCTGAAAATCGTAAGAAACATTATACATTCTTAAAAGTATACACTTTACAAGTAATTTTTGACCTTTAGCTTCACAAGCTTTGATAGGCATGGTGTAGAAGAGGAACTGACCAGGGCGCTGTCTGGCAGACAGCTCTCATCCTCCTGGGTCTTGGTTGCAGGGCAGGGGCAGCTCAGAGCTGGAAGAGCCGAGGGTGCCCTGTCCTGCCATGACCCTGGGGAGAGGCTCCCAGAGGCATGGTGAGGAGGCCATGGGCAGAGCTGATTCACAGCCCACAGGAGCTGCTCTCAGCTGAGGCCCCACTGGGGCCCTGCCTTGGGTACTGAGTCACAGCTGGGCCTGCTGTCGCCCCCCTGAGCCAGACCCTGGCCTCAACTTGCAGACAGGTGGCCTGGCCTGGCCTGGCCTCAACCCAGCCTTGTTCCAGGTCCCGCCTGCCCAGCCCAAGCCTGTGTCTGACCCTGGCTCCCTCCACCAGACCTGTGGGTGATGCCCCAGCCCAGTTTTGGCCCTTCCCGTCCCCAGGGAGGTGCCAGGTGGCTGGGGCTGGGATTGCCCTCAGCTGCCCCCAGCTTGCCAGTGGGATGCACCCTGGCTGCCAGGCCCTGCCCTGCCACCCCCCAGAGCCCCCATGGCCCCTGGTCCACAGCAAACTGCAGACCCCCACTGCACCCCAAAACTGAGTCCCTGGAAAACTTTCTTGAGATAGCCTCTCTTTCCTCCCTCTCCTCCCTTCCTACTGCACTCAGGAGACACTTCCTAATCTTCCACCACATACCTGAGTTTGTAGATATATATGACCAAGTAGAGTTACCCATGTCAATCTTATTTACTTCAAAACTACTCACCTGCCATAGGGGTTACAATCAGTTTGTAAATCCAAACATGCACTGTATTAAACGATGGGATAATCTATTTTAACTGAACATCTGCATGAAATTAAATGAAAGGTGAGATTACAAACTTGCAGAGGTAGAGCTCCACAGGCTCATTATAAAGGGAGTCCCACAAGAAAGAAGATAGTGATGTATGTTTCATACCACATATCATCTGACCGCAGTGGAAAACTTGAAGAAAGGAGAAAATAACTGGAAAGCACTATGCATTAAATTATGATTAAACTCTTTGCCCTTTTCTTCATTGGTGGGATCAATTCACCTCACACATAAATAATTTCCAGACAAGCAGAGGTTGGAAACTTCATGGGAAGCCCTGGGACAACTGACCCTCAGGTGTGGAACGACAGCTCACAGAAATAGATCTATTTTCTGGTTTTCTTAGTTTGCAATCCAAAAAAGAAAATAACATTTATAAATTGTAACAGCTGTTGCTCCTTCTGTGGCTGCAGTCTAAGTCGGCATCATCACTATTAAAAATGGTATGTCTGTCTCCAGGAACAACCCCCGATGTAGAACTTCTAGAAAACAAAAGCTGTTCTAAGGTTATTATGCCCTTTTAAAGTACAGTCTCTTATATTCACATTCTTTCAGGTGAATGTACTACTGCACATTCATTCAAGTTTTTAAAATCTCATTGAATAAAAACCTAAGCCATAAACTTGCTGTATAAAAAGATTTTGTCAGAGTCTCTGCTCTAAATCAGTAGTTCTTCAATACATCAAATGATAGTCACATCATATTTGCCCCATTCAGTCATTGAGACATGATTTTGAGCAAAGAAAGTATCATAAGGACTTATTTATTTTAAGCTTTGCAACATCTTAAGAACAATCACTCATCCTCCACATAAACCATCTTGCTACAGATATAACATAAATAGCTTTATTCATTTAGAAAAATTTCTCACTATACCTTACAACAATCATTCACACAAATAACATAAGAGCTGCAGTACATATCTCTTCAGTAGGGAAACATTTAGAAATAGATTTGGACCTTGAAACCCAGACAAGAGCTAAGAATGAATCACCTGAAGAACTGATCAGAATTTATAGATGGCAGAAAGAGATGCTCATAATAGCAGCATTGAGTTGTTGACCTGATGGCTACTGTAGTGTCATACATTATTAAGAAAATGTGCCCTGAGGAGGCAACAAAGGTATTTGAAATTATTGTTAAAGCTTCAAGGACTGGCAACGACTGTCCTCAGTAGTGTGGCCGCACAGCTTTTACATGTCTATGAAGTGGATTCTACCAAAGCTTTCCTAGGCAACAATACTGAAAAGATAGTTACAAGCTCAGGGTACAAGCAGCAATAATTGAAGTCACAAAAAAACAGCCTTGATGTGACATGGGCTTTTGTTATAAGCAAGAATTTAACAATTATACTGATCACTCAAGGTAATTTGCTGGTCAAAAAATTAAAGTAATAGGTAAGTTGTGATTCAAGGCCATACCTTTTTCTTAAGGAAAAAAAAAAATCCAAAACATTACTGCAGACTTTATTTACTTTGTTAGGGCCAAGACACATTTCTACTTTCTTTTTACATTTCCAGATCTTGCTACTATAATGCATACAGTAACTCAGCTGTGTCCTCCTAAAGCTCTCTGGCCTGGTTCATGGCAAAGCACTGTACTGTCACCAAACAACTAAACTGTTTCTTATCATCATAGCTTCCATAATTACACTCACTTGATAGGTGAGAGTAGTACTATTGATTAGACCTCTCAACCAGCTGCCAGACAAAAAGAAATCTAAGCCCCACCTGAGGGGATACAAATATCAGCATAGCCAGTGTCAATGCAGAGTAACAAGCAATCTGGCTACAGACTTCTGCATTTCCCCTAGGATATAACATATTCAACTGCTTTCAGATCTAAAGGAATGTGCAAATCCTACCCACTTCTTCAGCTGGAAAAACAAATCAAGTCATTAAGACTTCTAGTCATTATTTCAGATATGTTCAGAGGTTAAAGACACTTTGGCCCAAATTCTATCTTATATATATCTCCATCTCAGCAAGAACTGTGTACCTGGTTTTGAGAGCAAAAATGAGTTTATTTACATAAAGCTTGGGAAATTACTTATTGTTTAAACCAATTTTGCTGTGACTCTACAATGTTAACTAACAGGTGGTTAATTGTTATACAAATGGTTTATAAATAGTCAGAAAGACAGCTTCTAATATTTAACTGATTTACCAGGAACTACGTACAAGTACACCCTAATATTGGGAAGAGGTTAGTCAGAATCACCTGGAAGGTGACTCACTTCAGATTCAGGATGGGGTTGGGGGGAAGAAAAGGCATGGCCTTGCTGACCTACAACAAATAGGCAAATGCTACATGCAGGCAAATGAATGAAGGGAACATCTCTGCTCCATTTCTAAAATAGAGGCTGCAGGCTCAAACAGAGCAAAGTCAGAATGTAATCAGTCTCTAGATAATCTCAGCAACTAGAAACATGCAAAGGCATTTGGAGTTGAAAGTAGCTGCACATAGAACCAAAAGAGCTTTGTTATCTGCTATTACTGTATGTTCAGCAATGAGGGGTTGGGGAGGAATTCACTGCAATTTTTTTTTAGATGGATATTAACTTTAACGAATGATGGATCTATTCAATGTAAAGTGCAATGAAAAGTATTTTGGAATATTCATACCACAATAATTTTTTCAAAACATTTCTCCTTTCCTAGTTACTAGGACTAATATTAGCTGCATACAAATATCAACTGTAATTCCATTTCAAGTATTTTCTTCTTAAAGCAGTATACCAAATTAAATCTCTTCTATAAATGTTTCTGTTAAAGGCAGTTGTTTCAAATACCAACATACCAACCCACATCTCTACTGAGGAGGAGGAAGAAAGGGAGTATGAGCAGGGGAGAGAATTTATAAGCTCCAACTATAGATGAGGTATCCCCTCTTCATTCTTCCATTCCATCCCATTCATCTAAATATCTCTCCTCTTTTTCATTTGATCCTCTGTATCCTCTCTATAAGTATTTTAAAAAGAACTGAAAATAAAAGTGCTTAGGATTGCATTTGGCTATCCAAATTCAGACTGAGTTTAGCTCAATAAATCAATTAACAAAAAAAAAAAGGCTTAGTCCAACCAGAATTATTTCTGAAAGTTTAATTTTGGTTTTGACCTGTTCTTTAACATGATGATAAATTAACTTCTGTTTACAGTTTCCAATTTTTTTCTTAAGAAGAAATCAACACTTCCTGGGAAAGAAACTCACCAACACACAGAACTCTAACAAGCTGGCATTATTTTTTTCGTGTGAAAATATTTACTCTATAAATTCCTGATCAACACTTACTTTAAGTAGCACTATTTAGTTCACGTTATATGAACCAGATTCTACAGCACTTTTAAACTGCTTAAATACTACAGAAAGGATGCAATTTGACTACAGGCAGCAACTGAAGATTATTTGTCAGAGGTACAAATAGTGCCAGGTCTTATGGCTATATCACCTATGTCTCTCCACTACTAGTCTGTCTGCCAAGTACGTCAGAGAAGAATTAAGTGTATTAGAGCAAGAAAGGAGTCTCCCCTGATGTGCCTTTACTAGGGATATTGCAAGAGTGTTGCAATTTAGAGCAATCCAGACGCTGCTCTATGTCAGTGAATCCACCACATTTGAAAACTGAATATCCATAAGGTGACCTATAACAGGAGCCTGGGGAAGTCCCTATCCCTTGTTTCTGTCACTTAATGGAGCATCAGTGCAGGACTTAACAGTGAAGCTTCTCAAAGAACCTGTTAAATCTTGATTATAAGGATAGCATAAGACAGAAGAACATTTTAATATAGGAGGAGGTAAAGCTAGAAAGGAATGAAAGCTTGCCTGTGGGAAAGGGTTGTCTAAGAAAACCCAGTGATTTTTTTTTAATTATCCTAAATATTGCAGTATTTTTGAGGAAGAGTCAGTCCGTTACAGATCCATGAACTTGAGAAGCACTAAAAATGCTTGATCTGGACTTCTTTTCAACAAACCTTTGGCTTTCACATCGTTGCCTTACATCTGCAATTTCTAAATCGTTATGCTATTGCCAAGCTATTGTACACATTTCAGGATGCCAGCCAAATTCTAATAATGGCATCATTAAGAGAGAGCTATTGCAATGGTAAGCTCTGTATTACTTTGCTCATTTTGCCAATCAGTGATGTCAGTAATATCCTGTTCTTTAGGAACCCTAATTAAATTCTTTCATTGAAATAATCAACATTTGTGTTTCCAACCACTTTGCAACTACAGTAATTCTTTGTTTGCCAGCTGTGAGAATTTCCTATCCTACCCTCTCACATCAGCAAACTGAAGGGGAAAAGTTCATTTCACACTTATATAATGTATTCATTGCTGAGGTAGGTAACAGACATATTTTGCTTGTAATACTAAAGCCTAAGCCACAAACTAAGACAGCTTGGAATAGACTCAAGTCAAATAAATAATTTATCAAATGCAGTCTTAATAAAGCGTCTTCAGAAACCCCGGTCATTTAATTAGTAGATCAAACAGCTAATCCATTCACTGATGCAGGAATAATATGATCAGTCTTCATTTGGATCTAAATCAACCAAAACTAACAAACAGTATACATTAATTATATCAAAAGTCGTTTGCAGAAGGTTTGCATATGAATAGGACTCTGGTTCATGAATTCTAAAATATTCAACTAGCCATAAACCATGCCAGCAAATGAGATTAAAAACAAAGACACAGACTACCTGCAAGATAAACTTCAGAGGAACGTTCTGCTGTGCACTTTTGACCCTCTTACTACCAGTGTTACACTGCATAATGGCTTGAACCTAGAGCCAATAATTATTTTTCCATAATGCAAAGCCTGATATCCAAGCTTTAGGCTGAATCCACTGCCAAGGAGAGCCATTATCTCACAGTAGAAACCTAGAGAAATGTTCTGGCTAAGCAGAAACCAAGTTTCCATAAACTACCATGTAGAAAACATGAAGCACAGGAACATGAGCACCCTTATTTGCCTGGGATCCACAACTCATAATTCTCTTCTGAAATAAAGGAATCTATTCAAACGATCTCTTTAAAGGAAGGCTCATATTTCTCCTTCTACATAGCTTTATTATGGGAGATAACAACTAGAACCCTCCTTGAAAGCCCCATATCTTGGGAAGACTGAAATGTTTGAAACCATTTCACAGGAGAGTGAAAGAAGCCACCCTGCACCCCATCCACTGAAGCTTTGATACTGTGCAGGAAAGAATGCAGGATTCTACATGCAGAAGAAGCCTAGAATCATACAAAACTTTAAGCTGTAAAAGACCTCTGGAGGTAGTCGAGTACAATCTTCTGTTAAAAGTAACCTGATCTGACTTCACAGTCTCTCAGGGCTTTGTCCAGGCAAGTCTTGAAAATGTCCAAGGTTGGAGATTCCACACCCTGTAACATTGCTTGGTCACCCACAGTGAGCACACTTTTCTTTCTTTAAGTTCAGTTTCGTACTGTTGTTTCTTGTCCTTTCATCATGCATCTCTGAGAAGAGTCTAGCTTTATCTTCATTGAATTATAGAATGGTTTGGCTTGGAAGGTACCTCTAGAGGTCATCTATTCCAACCCCCCTGCAATGAGCAGAGACATCTTTAACAGGATCAGGTTGCTCAGAGCCCCATCCAACATAACCCTGAATGTTTCTAGGGATGGGGCCTCCACAACCTCTTTGGGCTACAAGTTCCAGGGCTTCACCACCCTCACTGTAAAAAAATTTCTGCATTATATCTAGTCTAAATCTACCCTTCTTTAGTTTAAAACCATTACCCCTTGTCCTGTCACAACAGGCTTTGCTAAAAACATTGTCCCATCTTTCCTATAGTTTGCCTTTAAGTACTGAAATGTCTCAAAAAGGTCTCCCTGCAGTCTTCTCTTCTCCAGGCTGAACAACCCCAACTATCTCAGCCTGTCCTCATAGGAGAAGCTCTCCAGCCCTTGGATCATTTTTGTGGCCCTCCTCTGGACCTGGTCCAACAGTTCCATGTCCTTCTTGGGCTGAGGACTTCAAAGCTGGACGCAGCACTGCAGGTGGGGTCTCACCAGAGCAGAGTAGAAGGGCAGAATTAACTCCTTTGACCTGCTGGCCACGCTTCTTTTGATGCAGCCCAGGATACGGTTGGCCTTCTGGGCTGCAAGAGCACCACATTGTTGGCTCATGTCCAACTTTTCATCCAACAGTACCCCCAAGTCCTTCTTCCTCCGCAGGGCTGCTCTCAATCGCTTCATCCCCCAGCCTGTATTGATATCAGGGGTTGCCCTGACCCACGTGCAAGAACCTTGCACTTGGCCTTGTTGAACCTCATGAGGTTCTCACAGGCCCACCTCTCCAGTTTGTTCACATTCTTTCAATGACATCCTGTCCTTCTGGCATGTCAGCTGTACCGCTCAGCTTAGTGTCATCTGCAACCTTGCTGAGAGTGGACACAATCCCGTTAAGTCACTGATGAAAATGTTAAACAGCACTGGTCCTAGTATGGACACCTGAGGGACATCACTTATCACCAGTCTCCATCTGGACATCAAGCCATTGGCCACTACCCTCTGGATGCGACCATCCAATCAATTCCTCATCCACCAAACAGTCCACTCATCAAATCCATATCTCTCCAATTTAGAGAGAAGGATGATGCAGGGGGACCGTGTCAAAGGCTTTACAAAAGTCCAGATAGATGACATCCATAGCTCTTCCCTCGTCTGCTGATGTAGTCGCTCTATCATACAAGGCCACTAGGTTGGTCAGGAAGGACTTGCCCTTGGTGAATCCATGCTGGCTGTCTCAAATCACCTCCATGTCCTTCATGTGCCTTAGCATAACTTCTAGGAGGATCTGTTCCATGATCTTCCCAGTCACAGAGGTGAGGCTGACAGGTTGGTAGTTCCCAGGGGCCTCCTTTCTACCTTATTTAGAGATGGGCACAATGCTTCCCTTTTTCCAGTCCCCAGGGACTTCACCTGACTGCCATGACTTTTCAAATATCATGGAGAGTGACTTAGCGACTACACTAGCCAGTTCCCTCAGGATTCTAGGATGCATCTCATCAGGTCCCATAGACTTGTGTATCTTATCTATAACTCTCCATTAGGTACTGGAACTGCAATTAGATCTTCTCTTTACCAGGCTAAACAATTTAATTTCTCACAGTTTATCTTCAGCACAGATGGCCCCATTATCAGCCAGTGAGATATGCCGTTTCAAATTGCTTGCAATGGACTTTGATCGCTATGCCTGTTGGTCTAGCCAGTTCTCCACTCACCTAACACTTTACCAATCTAGTCCATATGTCCAATATGGCTAAGAAGATACTATGGGAAACTATACAAAAGTCTTGCTAAAGTCAATTTAGGTGATATTTACTGCACTCATACCCACTGAGTCAGTAGTTTGATCATAGAAGGAACTGAAGCTGGTTGGGTACAATCTGCTAACTGCTAACTGTTCCTCCTCTTTGTCCTTCCCTCACCATGGAAAAGACTTCTAGAAGGACTTGTCCCATAATTTTCTTAGGTACAGAAGTTATGCTGACCAAACTCTTCCTAAGGAGATGCTATAGTTTTTTGCTATGCGCACTCTGAACATGAACTGAGTGTCTCAGAGGTCTCAGGTGGTAGAACTCATACTTGGTGGATGTTGAGAAGGTGTAGTAGAAGAGAAAAGAAATCAATAAATATTTCCCTTTGAGAAGAAATAAATTGTATCTTAAAGAGATTATACAAATTGGATCAGGAAGATTTAAGATACAAGCTAGTAGTGGTGTGAGCCAAACGTAGTCTCCAGGTTTTAGGTCTAAGTGACAGACAGATGGCTGATACTGTCCACAGTATCTAGAGAAGGGAGGAACAGACTTTAGAATACTGATGAGCTTTCTCTAAGTTGATGTCTGGACATTCACAAATTGGTGCCGGAAATATATGTCAGGATTTTACACTGAACAGGAAACATGAGGTCAAAGAGAGAAAATGTGTTTCCAGGTGTGCACAGTACTGAAAGATACCAGCTTTGTTAAGCATCAACACTGTTGTATATCTGTGACACAATGTGTCCCTGTCCACATCAGTCTGTTCAGCTTCTGCTCAGAACTGCCAGGTATAGGGGCACTGCAGCGATAGGTGGGTCCCCATGCAGATGGGTTGGTGTTGTGCCTTTTGATGGAGTGGTGAACAGCAGCATTAGTTCAGTGCCTCTAGCACAAACATGAGCGAAGGACTCAGCCTACAGAGACCATAAGCCCCAAACTGTGGTTGGCCCTGGATTTACTTGTTGCCTGAAAGGCCTAAAAATACTAATATGTTTTCAAGTGGTGTCAGGATGCTTTTTTGGTAACAGCAGGAGAAAGATTCAAATGGCATTTCTGTGACTGGCACAGAGTAATGGATTAAAAAAAAAAGACAAAGTGACAGAAGAGCCAGACATACAGTCTCACTGGAACCAATAAGCTCAGAAGAAAAAGACTGAAACTTTGACTAAAAGAACTCACCAAAGATTAATTTGGAACTCCACCAGCTTCAGTTACTGTTAAAGAAAGACAAGACTTTACTCTCTTAATTGAGAAGCAGAAATAAAAAGGGCTCAAAGCACAATTCAGGATTACATATTTGAAAAGCAATTTAGAAAAAGCCGACATTGGTGTAAAAATAGTCTCTCTATAGTCAAGAAACACTCTTTCACTTAATGTTCAGAGTTGTCGGCAGTGATTTTTATCTTTCCACACTTCAAGTAGAAGCACTGTTTTAGCGTGAGAAAAAAGGGGAGCAGAGAGTAAAAGATTTAGCGCTAAACCAAAGTTAGCTCTCTCTTTGTTACTTTTAGTAGTGGTCTGAGAATAAAAATAAATACCAATGAAAATATTCACTAGATGTTATCAAAGCAGAAGGCAGGAGGCTATCAAACCATCAAATATCATTTAGTTCAAGTGGAACCTCCCTATCAATGGAAAGTTAGTTAATTAGCACTACGCTCAGACACTTCTTCGGATCATATTCAAATTAGGGGTGAAAAAAACAATGTTCAAATTGAGTGAGTCAGCTGTGAAGGCAGGGAAAGGCTGTTTTACCAGCAGTAGAAACAAAAGAGAATGTGTACTACTTAATGCATTTTTTCCCATTAAAATAATAATTTCACTGCATAATTAACTAATAGAAAGCCTGAAGAATAGCCACACATTTTGCCAGTTACTGTAGAAGAAAACAGAGATCATATGTTATTGCCTTCCTTTCTATTGTATTGTGTTTACATATATCCTTTTCATTTGCCTTCTATCTGACTGCCGAGTCTGTGTGTGCTTTCAACACACACAGGTTTCACCAGTGTTATTAGAAACAAGAAAAAGTACAAAGTGAGACAGAATTTGCTTTCAGCTGTGCACTGGAAAAGACATATCCCCTTAACATGCTTAGAAACCACATGGGAAAGAACTACATTCTTTATGGCATGATTAGATTGCTTTGCTTTACCTGGCATTCCTTGCCATAATTGCAGAGTCCCCATCTGTCAACAGAGACACTGAAATTTGGCAATGACTTCATAAATAACTCTCACAGTGCAAGTGTTGTTGGCGTTCCATGTCACAGAGACAGAGTGATAATAACAGCTATTGTATCTCAGGGCAACAAAATAATCTTTTAGATTTGGTGACTGCTTGTTGTTGATTATACTGGTTATATGCAACTTTTATTTGAATTTCATTCAACTCAAGTGGCTGACTGTTTTGAAAAATATGTATTGCTTCCTATATATGCTTTAAGCAAATAAAAACATAGGACATTTACACAAATCAACTAAGAATTATTGGTGATCTTCCATAGAGAGACCAAATCTTTCTGGATTCATTCTAATAGCATAAAACTTGGGCAATATAGTTGCTGAGTGGTTCCTGGCCTGAAAGTCAAAACTGGGCTCTTCAGCTCTCTATCTAAAGCCTATTGAGAGGTTTTCAGGTGGATACAAAATAGGACAGCCACACACAGTCCTTACATTCAGCACAGAACTACTTAAAATTTGGCAACAAAAAAAAATGTATAGTTTATATTGTATAATTTTATATGATTTCCAAGTAGCTAAAGAATCTAACCCAAAAACGAGACTTGCACAAATTTCCTTCTCACTTTGAAAAGCTTGAGTCTATGTTTTCCATTTAGAAAAGTCTCCTAACCATCAGTTCATACCTTATTTTGGATGCACAGGGGGAGTAGCAATGCACAGTTCAACCCAGAAGTGGTCAAAATTTTGCCATGAATACATCATAAAGTGTATCTTTTAAGTTTTAACTTTTGCCATTGATTCACAAAGAGATAATAATTTTGGGTTTTTTATAGCATTATTTATCACTTGGAAAGCATTGAATAAGGAGTTAATCAGAGAATTTCATATCTGTAATTGGAGCCGTCTGTGTTGGATTCAGTGATAACATGATAAATACTTGTGCCAAAGTTAGGAATGTTGGAATCATACTGCTGGCATGCAGAACAAGCAATGTAAATTTAAAATTTGCTTTCCACATTTTAGAGTAGCTAAAATTTGCTACTCCATGGGATCCACTAGCACAAATACTCATGAAGCAAGCAAAACCAGTCAAAATTTTGCATTTTGTGGAAAAGCTGTGTAGTGTTCAACTACTGTTAGCAATTCTAAATCCTGCAGATTGCATGCTTTATAGTAGGCTAGAAGAATGAAATGTGGAAATAACGCCAGCAATTTCTTCAAATCTAAGCTAACTTGGAGAAGGAAAATGAATAATCAGAGAAATTCAGAAAGAGGATTCTTAACAGGGCCATTTTTTTCCTGGTTATTCCCTATTACCTGGGAAATCACCTGTGTATAAGCGTTGGACTAAAACAGAGTTTAGTCATGCAGCCTCAAAGAAAATCTTAATACCTATATGTCATGTTTTCATAAGCTGATAGTGAAATTTCTACAAATTCTGCTTGGAACCACTGAGTTCAACACATTAGCTCTCTGTGACAGATTGCATGATAGTACATACTACATCTGAAGTTAAACATTTTCTTTCTAGTCAAACCTGCTCAATTTTAATTAAAGGTGTGATTTCAACTCCACAAGACAAAAGATGTGATAAGTTTGCCTTCTATAATTCATTTCACATTTCACAGACATTTTTAAAGTCATTTTCATCTCAGGTTAAATCAACACATGCTAAGATTGCACTGAGTGCAACCTCAGGGACAGACTAACTCAAATCCCTTTTAGCCAATATGGAACTACAGTGGTAAAACTTCAGTGTGGTATACACTAACAGGGCTGGTAGCTGTGGCAAAAAAAGGTAATATGTGGCTCTTAGATGACACAGCCAATTGTGAAAATCTGTGTGTCTAAAAAGGAGGCTTTTACCTGTGGAAAAGGCAGCACAGAAAAATAGAATAGCACTACCTAAATAGCATAACAAAGATTTCCATCCTGTACCACCTGAACCTTATTTTCACAATCCCTTGAACATGCTTTCACTGTTCTATTTTTTATTCCGCAGCCTGTGTCAAGTATTAAACAGTTTAATCCACCTACTCTTTGGTATTGCACAGTTTTCATAGCTGAGATGCATAATTAGGCTTTGATTTGCAGTTTCTAATTAGTAACAGAAGCAGCATCTAAGTAACAAGCTGTAGTACAGAACTACCAGATTTAAGGAGGCAAGACGCATAATAATTTAAATTAGTCCTACATATTCTTGGATCCTAAAAATGTAACTACTTAGGAAAAGAGATATGAACATATTGTAGGCAAATCACCAAAAAATACGATTATAATACAACTGAAGTTTTAAAAATGAAATTTAAAAATTCTTGTTTAAAAATCTGGACTTGGAAATCATTTTGAAAATATGTAGTACTACAAACATATTTTTCTTCAAATATGTTGCTCTATCTCACAAAAGCTATAGCAGATGCAGAAGCAGTCATGGGATGAGAGAAGAAATAATAATATATATTGAAAGGTCCTAGCCTTAACTAAATGGAAGATCTTTTGAGACATTACAAGTGTTTGCATACTGTCCGCATCAGGATTTCTTAAACTCCCATACCACAGGATCAGGCAGTCCTGGATCTGGCCTGAGAATAGCTCCAGGGCTTAGGAATGGGGGTAGGGATAATTTTACCTCCCAAAGAATCTTGTTCTAATCTTCGGTTACTGGAGAGGGACCAAATCCTGATTTACAAAGGTTTTTTATTCCTTGTAATATCCTTTTGTTAGTACTACTTATTCCAATAGCCTTGTTTAGTTTCTCCTTGAACTTTGCTAAATCCATTGATTCAAGGACTCATCACTCCCAAAGCAACAGTTCCTTTTGCTTTGTGTCAAAAGAAGAGATAAAAGAGACAATCTGAATTACTAAACTATTGAACTACTGAGTTCACTATTATTTGCAGCTTTTTCTCAAGTAAACATAGCTAGGTTTTAAAACCATCTTCAGGTTAAATTGTTTCTCTCTGTACCACTTCTTGTCACCTCTATCTGACCTCTCCATAGTCTTTCAATATCCTTTCTGCAACCGAGTAAGAATTACAGTAACGTTGCTGAGATCGGATTGTTGATTTATTGGTATAGCAACATTATAATGTATTCCTTACTACTGCCCATCCTATTCTTTAGTACCATAACATCTTGCTTCCATTTTGTACAACTGCTGCTTATTAAACCAAACTCTTTATCCAGCTATACTCCAAAGCAGACAGGCCCATTTCCTGAGTTAATACAGGTAATTTGGAACCCTGTATGGCAACTCAAAAATTTATGTAACAGCTCTGGAGGTGTCTAAAGAGATCTTTTCTCCCCATCTAGAACAGTAGGGAATAAATACTGCTTTCAGATCTCCTACAGGCCATAAATATGAAGCCAAACATGTCATCCAGCAAACAATGCAAAACATGAAGACTGGGACAAAAAAAGTAAATGAACTTTTTCTTTCATAGAATTTAGTTCATCTGGGGATGAAGCCACATTGGGAGAAAACCAAAAAACACTTGTAGTTCAGGTCTTGATGAGGAGAAAAATTTTCACCAATAATCTTTCTATTGCAACAAATGGGATTGAGATCCTTTCCCATTGTCCTCTACGCTACTTTGCAGTACCTGCAACACAGGCACAACCCATATAAGTTAGCATTACCTGAGCTGGCTCAGACGCCAACAGTGTCATTAATGTAGCAAGAGAAGAGCTCATACACACTTGCAGCAAGAGTTCAGCTCTGGGCAACTGTGACTGTACTCTTACCAGTACCTAACACAACTAAGTTAAAGTAGTCAGGGTTTGCCTACAGTAACTTGGAAATAGTTCCTTTCAATAAGTTTGAAATAGATGTGCTCACTGTTGATTGAGGTAAAGCAACAGCAAAAATCAGTTTTTCATC
Organism: Phalacrocorax carbo; assembly: GCF_963921805.1. Classification (NCBI taxonomy): domain Eukaryota; kingdom Metazoa; phylum Chordata; class Aves; order Suliformes; family Phalacrocoracidae; genus Phalacrocorax; species Phalacrocorax carbo. The sequence goes on from NC_087514.1 coordinate 137,090,505, forward strand.
CTTCACCTACTTTCATGCATTTGACATAAAATTATGTTCATGCCTCTAACAACCAAGCTGATTTCTGAAATACTTGCAGACAGAAAGATTGGTCCATTTGCCCCAAAGGATGTCATATTTGTCAGAGGAAGAAGCACATCACATGGATATCACTGTGCTCTCATGTACCGTTTACTGTCTGAATGCCGTCAGGAGGCTGGTGTCAATCTGTGCTGCACTGAGAGACACTTGGAAAAACACAAGTTTTCCCACAATTGTGAACCCATTTCTGGCACTATTTTTAGCTTCATCTACTCTTACTAGTTCCAGTAAGGACATTTGAGACTCTCAGAGTGGGGGAAGATAACATGCTATCAAAAAAAGAAGTGTCCTGCCCATAGTAGTGTAGGTGAAAGAAAAGTAATAACAACACACAGAGTAATCAGGGGCAGACTACACTAGTGATGAGCTTCAGCTGTAGCCTTTGTCAAGAGCTGTTACTCAGCAACTGAATTACCAAGAGCTTTCTGTCCAGAACAATGACCCACTTCCTTATAATATCATTATACGAATGTTCAGCTCTCCCTTTGCTGTCTCAGGCAAGATGCAACAAAAAGAGAAATAAATAAAAGATTATGTAACCAGGTAACCATGTAATACAGTATTGTCATTGCTAGTAACAGGCCATAGGCTTTGTACAGAATTATGAAGCCTCAGGACTAAGGCTTGTGAGGCTTGCTCTGTCTGACCTTTTCTTGAACCTGCCTCCAGCTTTGTTTTATTTAGTTTAGCTGTGGCAGCAATTTATCTTATCGACCATGTGTCTATGGGTAATTTATTTTACTTTTATTTATCTTTGTGTAGTGCAACTTTATATACTTTTATACAGAAAGCAGTAACAAGCAGTTATCCTATGCAGAATAAGATATTTACTACTCTAACATGATGATGCAGTGCAGAGAAAGACAAGCCTGGTATGACAGCAGAGCCCTTGAGCAGTGAAGACAGGATACAGTGAAGAGGGCCACAAACACAGTATACTGAAAGAAAGGGCGCAGGCTGGCACTGGAGACTCCTCAACTATAAACAACTTACCCATGGCCAGCTAAAGAAATGCAGGCCTGGAGGAGGACAGAACTTGTTTTAGGGGGTAACAAAGAAATAGTACCTAACATATGGAAAAGCACATATATAGTACATTCGGGTCTAATGGAGAACTGCAGACCAATGAAGACAGACCAAAGTTATAAAAGCATGTTAGCAAATGTATAAAAAACTCCTAATCAATCTTAGACTGAGCAAGAAAAAAACATCCACATGAACATTATACTCCTCATGCCAAAGGATTCAAGATGCTGACAGTTCACTCTAACACCCCACCAGTGCCACCAGCATGAAACCATCAAGCTCAGCAGCCAGGGAAGCAGTGGAGACGTGAGCCTAACACTAGCAGATGAGGCAGGAACTAGGAAGCGTATGTATAACAGTTTTAACTGTGTTATCAGTTTTTTTCTTTTTCTATAAGAATTAGAACTAGACTAATAGTTATTCTTGACTTAGACTTAAATTTTCAATTTTACAAACAAGGAGTTCTTGACTTTATATATAGGGGGTGTTTCTTCTGTGCCTGTAAAGAAGATTTTGAGTGTAACAATGAGCAGAAATGAAGAACACTTCTGTATGTGCTAAGAATTTAAAAAAAAAAAAAGCCAGCTCTCTGGAGTAGGAGTACTCTCTATTTTCCATCAATAGTTGAATATACACAGATTAGCCCAGCTGGCTAATTCAATCAGAAACACAGATGATGATGATATAAATACTCTCACTTAAGATGAGCTACGATAGCAGCACACAAAACGTAGTGTGATACAGGCAGAAGGTAGGTAAGAAACTTCTGTTTACATTTTGATGGAACATAACACAGAAGGATTCAGTGATATCAAAGCATATTACATTTAAGTCTGGCCACTAACATAACTGCATATTGCACATAATTAATCTCTACTATTCATTGCCGTGATAGACTGTAGAAGCCAATCACTTAATAGGATTCGCAAAAAGCATCGTATGTTTATTTAAAGCAATGAGTACATCTCAGGAAGGACAAAATGGACTGAAAACAAAGACAGTCTATTCCTTCTGCCAAATATCAGATTCTCATCTGAAACAAAATGACATAAAGCTGCTGACTTCCATCAGGGTGTGATCTATTAAAGGCAAGACAACTCACATGTGGCAGGGAAAAAACAATCTCTAGTGGAGGTTAAGGAGAATCCCCATCTCTGATAATATTACTCTACTGTTGTCTGTTTTCTTGCCTCTTCCTCACTGACAACTGTTCAAGACACTATTCTAAACTATAGAGACAACTCATCCATTCAGCATAACAATGACTAGAAATCCAAATAATAACCTTTCATTGGGTTTGCGTGACAAGGTTTAGTAGCTGGGGGGGGCTACAGGGGTGTCATTTGTGACAAGCTGCTAGAAGCTTCCCTTATGCCTGACAGAACCCATGCCAGCCAGCTCAAAGACAGACTCACCTCTGGCCAAGGCTGAGCCCATCAGTGATGGTGGTAGCGCCTCTGGGATAACATACTTAAGAAATGCAGAGGGGAGAAAACTGCACAACAGCAATTGCAGCTGGAGAGAGGAGCGAGAATGTGTGAGAGAAACAACCTTGCAGACACCAAGGTCAGTGGAGAAGGAGGAGGAGGAGGTGCTCCAGGCACCAGAGCAGAGATTCCCCTGCAGCTTGTGGTGAAGACCATGGTGAGGCAGGTTGTTCCCCTGGCAGCCCATGGAAATTAATGGTGGAGTGGATATTGACCTGCAGTCTGTGGAGGACCCCAAGCCACAGGAGGTAGATGCCCAAAAGGGACTGTGACACCATGGGAAGCCCACACTGGAGGAGGTTTGCTGGTAGGACTTGTGACCCCGTGAGGGGACCCACACTGGAGCAGTTCATAAAGAACTGCGGCCCATGGGAAGGACTCATGTTGCAGAAGTTTGTGGAGGACTGTCTCCTGTGGGAGGGACCGCAGGCGGGAGCAGGGGAAGAGTGTGAGGAGTCCTCGCCGTGAGGAGGGAGGTGTGGGACAGACAACGTGTAATGAACTGACAGCAACTCCATTCTCCATCCCCGTGTGCCACTGGAGGGGAGGAAGTAGAGAAAATGGGGAGAAAAGTTAATCCCAGGAAGAAGGGAGGGGTAGGAAGAAGGTGTTTTAAGATTTGGTTTTATTTCTCATTACCCTACTCTGATTTGATTGGCAATAAATTGAACTTACTTCTCCAAATTGAGTCAGTTTTGCCCATGACGGTAATTGGTGAGTGATCTCCCTGTGCTTATCTTGACCCACAAGCCTTCTGCTTTATTTTTCCTCCCCTGTCCAGCTGAGGAGGGCAAGTGATAGAGCAGCTTTGGTGGGCATCTGGCATCCAGCCAGGGTCAACCCATCACAATCCTAAAGAGCTAGAAAAAATCCTGGTTTTGATTAAGACCACTGTTGATCAGTGACACCCAGTGCATAGGTTCCTGCACTACACAAGCTCCATCACAGAAGAACAATCATTCCTCTTCTCAACTTTGAGTTACCATATAACATATTGTCCTTCTCCTAATGAACAACAGCCTCAGGAAAAACAGCAATTTAGCACATAACTGTTGACAGGAAAAGGCATTTAAAGAAGATGGTGGAGAGAACCATTTTATGAAATCTTTACTTGAACCATAAGTAATAAAGCCTACATTTTAGTTTTATGTAACTGTTAGATAAATGCAGGATTAATTAATTAAAAAAATAAAACACTTCCTGCAATTGTTACTACATAGTTACCTAGACGTCCTGAATTCTTTTAGGGTTCATTCAAACTATACCTGATAACAAGGAAAGGAGGAGCACACAGAGGCAGTAGCCCCTTCTGACACCAGCTATAAGGATCAGTGAGTATATAAGCAAGCCATAGGTGACAGAATTAAGATTTTTATATAAATCTGTGAATTTATATAAATCTGTGAAGAATTCAGATTGTCAGAAACACTGAGCAAAATTATTAATATCCTATAATTAAAACAGATGTTCTATATATAAAAATGTGATCAGAAGTAAAGTACAGGATCTGTTCTTAGTTATATAAATGCATTGACTTCTAAAATGTTGGATATTAACCTAGCAGAAGGTGCCCTCTAACACAAGGATACAAGAATTTCTTTTTCCAAACATTTCTCTAGGCTGAATATACGTCAGATATCTTTTTTCCCAGATATAAAACTTCCACCCATGATGTTTCAATGCCAGGAGTTTCAATCCAGAGATAAACCAATGCTATTTCTGGAAAAAAGGGAATAGGGATGTCAACTTTCTGAAGCTGGATTTGACAGTACTGAAAAACAGGAAGCACAATTCCACTGATTGCTCCTTGATTTCACAACAAAAATAATTAAAAGACCACACATAGAGCCTTTTCCCAGCACTTATTAAAACACGGCAGTTTCTCGTAAACCTCTTTCAATTATCGGTGAATATTTTTGCCTTTGAGTTGTCGACTCCTCTTTGCTAACAAGCAACTGTAAAGCAAAGCTTTCTGTAACCTCTTGGTCTAATTTCATCACAGCTCAAAGGCAGGCACTTAACCAAGCTCTTGGGAACCTAAAATGCTATTTGCATACTCTGGAGAACAGGAAACCTTCAGGAAACTTTCTCTTTCTTGTTTAGACACTCAAGACACCTTAGGAACCTAATGTTTCAGGCTTTTAGAGTGCATCAATAGGGGAAAATAATGGTCTTCCAACAGTATGAGTGTAAGCTTGTTTTCCTGCCATTTTGCAGGCATCTCACTTTAGCCTCAGTGCTTGGACAAGCACTTTGGCAGCAAGGTGGGAATGGTATTACTGGCACTCTCCTGCAGCTCATATTGGTACTCTCTTAGCCATCACAGCTGCTTCCTCTGCTACCTCCCTGCATTTTCCTCTGCTCACTCAAATCTTCTATTTATAACAGAACAAGGGATATAATTTATATTGAGTATTAGGAAAAACCAATTTTGTGGTCAAATAACACTAATAATCCAAAAATCCTAAGTGAAAACCATCATCTTCTATTTGTTCACAACCTGAAATTTGCACAGGGGTACTGAATTCATCCCCAGCTGTTTACAGAACTGGCAACAAAGTCAATTAAGGTTCTCCACATAGAAAAGAAGGCAGAATCTGCCGCTTAGCTCTACAAGCTTCATTTGTAAAACTCTGCCTTCTCTCCATAAGGAGCAATTTGAGTAAGTGGTTTCTCCATAGGCAGTCTTCAATGGCCTTGTCAGGAAGAAAAAAGCAAAACAAACAAATGAAACAAACAATACAATGAGAAATAATGGCTAATAAACAAGGAAGTGGAACAATCTAATCCTGTTGTATTTTCTATTTTTATACACTGGAGACCAAATCCAGAAGTGATGTGAATCTGTTAAGACTGAAATTGGTCCTAATTCTTGTTGTCAAAATATCTCTCAGTGAATCAGAGAGGCAATTGGGGGAAAAAATATAAAAAATAAAAGCTACCTCGCTGAATATTCACCTCCCAGTAATAGAAAAGGTGAAGCTGCTATTTTTATGTAGAAGTATTTTCTATGTGGAACCTTCTAAAACATTGTTTAAAAAACCTATATATGCGTATAAGTACATAGGTATACATATGTTCATATATACATGTGTGTGTTTATACACACATACGTGGACATTAAAATGTATTTGTTTCAAAAGCCAGATCATTGTTTTACTGTCCCCAGTCCCTGGAATACCTTATGCAGACAATGCGTACAGTCCTGCAGGTAATAGATGATGATGAACAATTAGCATACCAGCAAAGGCATTGTTTTTTCAATGCACAGATGTTTTATTGGGAAGAGCAGCAGAATTAAGACATACCCCACATTTTGTCCAGCCTGCACTTACAACATTCACCCAGGGAATGGCCAGCAGTCTTAACACAAACAGATCTAGGGTATTGAGGCTTTTCTCATAGGACTCTCTAAAAGTAAAATAACTAACATTCCCAGCACTTGCCCTAAGGAACGGGATAAAGAATTTTTGTTTATGCCTTCTGCTTCCATAATTGTGAACAATCAATTTACTTCAACAAAGGGATAGAGAAAGACAGCAGATAGCAAGTGGTATGTACTACCATCATCTTTTTGGGTTTGCATATCAGCATCACTTCTGGGGTCTGATTCTTGCCAGTGCAGTTCTGCTTGCGTGCCATTACTGCTTTGCCTTCCTCTTCTAATCTTGCTCTTATCACATACTGTGCAATGCTCATTTTGATGTTTTTAATTATGATTTTGGTTATTTATTTTGTAATGCTTTTTATTACCTCCTTAACAATAACAAAGCATTCAGCCAATAAGAACATTATCTCTTACCATTATAACTGTAATGGCTGTTAGCACTTCCTTTCTTGGTGAAGGCATTAAGCAAGTTTGGCCCCATGAGTGAATAAAATGTTTCACTTTTAATTCCTGAATTTCGTCTGTCCTGGGAAGAAAAAAGAAGGTGGTTTTATGTACTGCTGAGAGAAGAATAGAGAGTCTTTTTGTACCATTTTATTTCTGCTTTGTTATGAATCTTTCTCATTTCATGTAGCTAGAAGGTGGGTTTGGTGCTCTGAATGGTAACTGCAATCCTCTCAAAACTGGGCGACATTTTAACCTTCTGCAACAACACAATGTCCTGTCATTGGATTACCTTTGACTTGGGAGGAAAATAGCCCATCACTAGGTGATCTGTGTTTCTGCAAAATCAGCTACATTTAACAATGGCAAGTCAGATATTGAATAACGGGAATAACATGAGAAATTTTTCCTGTAGGAAGAAAAAATATGAGACTTTATCCTCTAGAAATCTATCTGTATAAAAGTATCACTCTTACATTACGTTACTTACTTTACAATGATTTTCCATAATATGATAACATTCTCAGAATACTGTAACAGTATTGAGAATATTTCCACTAGTCAAAACATTGTAAGATCTTAATATTTGTCTAATAACTTGATACCAAACATGTTGTATGTCAGCAGAATACAGCCTGCTCTTAATGAAACTAGTTCTTCAAAAGGGAGGTGAAGTCTGGACCCAGGTTCCTCATACTTTGGTGGGGTTTTCCTGGAGGGGGGTAGGGGTGGAGGGGTTGGGGTTTTTTTCTGTTTTGTTTTTTTTTTAATTCTTCCCTGGTAACCAGTTATAAGTCTACCCTTATGTACATCTTATTAGTCAGAATCAGTCTTATTGAATTATTAGTGAATTCTCACGCTAAATTGACTCCGGAAGGAAACAATTATTTTTAAATATCTCTTTAAATACTTCCAACAACTATGCACCATTTCTTTGACTGAGTGTTGTGTTGATGTTCTTTTACTCTCTCATACTCATAATTTGGGAGAAGAGATATTGACCGCTGTTAATGAGGCCAGTGCGACAGGCAGATGTGTCTTACTTTTTAGTGCCTTTTTCTAATCTCAGACTACAAATTGCCCAGACAGGCCAGCTATTGATTAACATGCATTCATTTATGACTTCTAATTGCTTTTCTAAGTATCATTTGAAGTATTCAGTCACAATAATTTCACTAGATTCCCATTAATTAAACCACAGTCTTTTCTTTAAAACCAAATTAAGATTTGTGGGAAGAGTTGGAGACTGGCCAAATTCCTTTCCTTTAACTTTTTTTTTGTTTGTTTGTTTAAAATTTCAGCCAACAAAGAAGCCTAACCCAAATGTTTCTAATCACAGTTTTACTGAAGTCAAGGAACTAAAGTTATCACTTAAATGTTTCCTCTCATGAACACAAAGACTTAATTGACTTTGCCCCAAATTTGTAATCTGATGTAGGATTCTCCTGTTAGCTTCATTTCAGTCCTCCTATACCTGGGTGCTTCTCATAAACCTTTTGCATGTATAATTAGTAGTGAGGAATATTTCTTAGATCTAAAGGGTAAAAGGTATGTTTTGGCCATTAAGGCAAATCTTTCAAAGGTAATATCATACATATCCATATTCAGGCTCCTACATAAAATTGGCTTAAATTTTGATACTGTTTAACATCCATGACTCCTACTTACATTAGAAAGATTGTCAGAAAAATCATGCTACTTTTATTGAGACACCATATGTCAATGGGTTTATTCAAGGCCCCTACACAACAGAAATACATGATTTGTTAACCACCAAACATTAAAACAATGCTACGGTTGTTAGAGACTGTTATAGTAATTAAATAACTGCATTGACAGGGGATCAAAGAAAACCACAGCTGTAATCCCTCCTGCAGAACCTCACCCACAGGCCAGGTGCAAGGGAGGCCACCTCAGTCTCTAACCCTCTGTTAATTAGAGTTTCCCAAAATCAGGCCATAGAAAACAAGGGTTATCTGTCTCTACTGGCATTTCCTTTTGCTTACCTCTGTCTTTCTAAATAGCAGCTTTGCTGGATACAGAAGACAGGTTAGTTTCCCTACCTCAGCTTGGTTTACATTTATTTTGTTCAGGAAATACTAATTCCATTTCCAAAGGAATAAAACTTAAAAGAGAAAGCCATACTGCACTCTACAGGCATCATATAAAGAAGTTAAGATAGTAGCTCTGCTTTTTTTGTATGACTTCCGCTACAGCTAGAAAGTCATCACATACCAGCAGTTGGTGAAAAACATTCAGGGCTATTGATGCCTGCAGACTGTCTCACAGAATTTCAACATGATCTCTCATAAAACATGTTTGCCTTCCTTTGTGATAGAAAACATGCTAAACTAAATAATCCAGAACTTCCTAAATCCATTTGAAATGTTATTGTTAAAAAGTAGAAATTATTGATTAATTATTAGTAGACAAGTCCATGGTATGAAAAGACATACCATAGTTACAGGTACACTAACTAAAAATGTTCTGGATTATTCATCATTTGAAGTACTTAAATCAAGGTACTTTCTAGGATAGAAAACAAAACCCTTCCTGTCCAGTCTAGCTCATGAATTTAGAAGAAGATCCTCCCAAGTTCATAATCCCAGTTAAGAAGTCTGTAATTGCAAAACGCTTTTTTTATTCTCTGCTGCCTTTCATTTGTTAGTTTTTAGGAAAAGGCTAAATTATGTGTTTCGTTAAAGGAGTTGCCACTTACACACAAATGCTTATCAACCTCCCAAATAAAATTATTTCCCATTTGAGTCAGGAAAACTGGAACCATTTTGTGACAGGTATAAACAAACTTCGGTGGTTTTTCCCCTTTTAATTCACCTAATTCACTTGTTTTCTCTTTAATCTCTCACAGGTCCAACTTTCTGTGGTGATATGAGCTAATGAAAACAGGAACCGTTATCTTTTCACCTTCTACTTATTATTTCTAATAATAATACCTCATGCTTACATATAAAAGAACCAGTCAGAATGTACACTGGAATAACACTTATTCCATTAAAGTAATACATGCATAAAATCAGAACCTTCTGAATACACCATTTAAATTTTCTTCAAATCACTGGGATGTTGGCTGTTGTTATTTTTGTAAATGGGGTAGAATTTCATGATCATTTTCCACTTGATTTTAATCCAAACAAAGCTTATTAATATGTGGGAATGCTAAGCCTTTTGATGGATTTTCACACTTTCATCATGTTACACAGGCATACCCCTATTATGAACTTTCATAACCATCCAAGAGTAAAAGTAATTTTTTGTTGAAAAAACTAGATTCTTAATGAACCTGCTTTAATACTGCAAAAACACCAAGGCAGAGACTACAGAGTGATCAACTTATAAGGATTTTGTCTTTAATTCTGCAGGAGAAGCAGCCTGCTGTTTTAATGAATAGCCACTCTATTGGCTGCTCTGCTAGTGGATATTGATTTCAGCAGGGGTTACTTGTCTCCTAGGCTGACACTTAATATCTGTTAAAGGGATTTGCCTGCTGAGTGACTTCAGCAAAAGCATTACATTAGGACTACAGCCAAGCTTGTTGGGATTAGTAATTCTCATTGAAAACATCTTTCAATCAGCACTGTGAAAAGCCAAAAGCAAGGCAAAGTTTTGATTTGGCAAAATTGGAATGAATGGCAGTAGATCACAGAAGAGTGAGAAAATCTCAACACTTAACTACGATAGTTTTCTACACTGGACATAATATATGAGGTAATAGATCACCTAGAGGAAAACATCCCACCCCAATAGCATTGAAAATACACTCTGCACTCTCATGTCACTTGCTATGACTGTGTCAGCGTAGCTGCGTAAACTCCTCTATTCAGATTAGGGATGAAAGCTACCTTGTCCTGTAGAAACTAAGAACCCACAGACAGAGTACAACACATGCCCTTGCTTCCCTCTGTTTAAATCAATGGAGCAACTTTTGTTTACACCAGTTTGTTCATGCTTTTATTACATTTGAAGTGCAAATTCAATCTTAACCTGAATTTCTTTCCAGAATTTAGAAGTTTTGCTTCAGCTTTACTTTCATTTTTCCCTCAATTCTGGCTACTAGCAACCTCCGTGATATGTTCACATATATAAATCTAAAACTAAGAGTTTTGAATTGTTCACACAGAGGCTACCTAATTTTCATGAAATTCTTAGTTTCACTTCTGCTCTTTGATGCAGTCAAAACCATCCAACTGCTGTAATGAAGAAGTTGGCAGCAGCTTTTCCACTGAGGCATTCCTGCACCTAGAACTGGATTTGTCCACCTTCAAATTTTGATTCCAGCATTTCTTACCATCTGCCACAAAACAGACTATGGCAGTAAATTTCCCTACTTTCACCTTAGAACGGAGAGAGTAAAAAAGATGTTACAGTGATATTCAAACATTCCTGTCTGTCATTGAATATGAATGTCTGGAACAGCTTTGACAGGAATGCTGAATCCAGAACACCATGAGATAGCCCACTACCAAGGTACCTGACAATAAAAGGATAAAAGAGTTATCTGAAAGATGAGGAACCATGTTAACTACCACTTTTCCTAGTTTGGTAGAAAAGCAAGGACACAGGTCTTCCAAATTTGAGGCAAATGACTGAACCATAACCGTTATGTTTTAGGAGACACCACAACTCAACTTTCTCATTTCTGTTGTGAGAAAGGTTCAATGACTAACCAGAGCTGTGAAGTTTAGTGATGAGTGTAATAGGATTTGCTTGTTTTGAGGTTTTTGTTTGTTTGCTTTACATTTTGATCCCTAATGGCTCTCTCTTCCCTAAAGGAGTGACTGGGTGAGATGGAGTGCTCTGGGTCAGAGGCTGGGCATGTCTACTATTCCTGTCTGCTCAAGGTGACATGGGTTACAAGGTAGGGCAGATAGAAGAGTCACACCAAGGACTTGGGAACTGGGTGGAGGCAGCTGGCCTCAGGGAAGACTCCAAAACTGGAGGGCACAGTGCATAGTTTACTGCCTCTCAGAAAGCTATTGAGTTGGCTGGAAGTGTGGACCTTCTCAAAAGGTCCTATGGTGGGTAAAAAGCTGTTTATAAGACTTTTATCTCTGTTCTTCCCTGAGCTACTTTGAGTTTCCAACTTTAAATGGCTCTGTTGCTAGTTTTCTTTGAATTAAAATTGGCTTTTTGAGTTAAGATATCTAATATTCTTTAGAAGTCTCCTAGAAGCATACTATCATGCAAAGATCTAGGCAGAACCACTTTAAACCTGGGGTCACCTTGAGGCATCTGGTCAGAATTAGATTAAGTAACTCTCCACCCTCTTTACCCATAGCTGACTTAATACCTGCTATTGTCTATATTTTCCCATGCACTTCATGAATATAAGCTTGACAACTAATTTACAACTGAGGATTCAGACTAAGAAGCAGGAAGCCTAAAAGTTAATTCTTGCCATTCTGAGACTAAGGGCCTGCAAAGATTCAGTCCAGGGTCTCAAAAATAGAACACTCAAGCTTTATTGTCTGTGTTCCCAGTAAATCTAAATGAACATCAACGTAACAACTCTTCCTAAAGCTGTGCACTGGTGCAAAACTCCTATTTAGATCACGTTCATGCTACCACAAAGCTAGTAGCATTATGACGCACTTTATGGTGGGCATGAATGATGACAAAATAGCAGGCAGTGACAAATCATCTCAATAGATAGGTTTCCTAGGAAAATGAAATTGTCTGAGCTTTTCCAGTATCAAATTTAAAATAAAGAAAAAAAGTCAATGGTTGTATGACTTTTTCCTTCTTTTATTCCCATGACTGTTCCAATAGAATTTCTTACAAGAATTATCCCTTATCATTGAAGTCCTTGCCATAAACCTGGATGAATGTCCTCAGAACATTAGTATGTATTGTGATAATCTCCTGCAGTTCTATTCTAGGTTAACAGGCAAATGGGAAAGGAAATTATGAAATATGTATAAACAGCGATATAACAAGAGGATTTGTTTTCTATCAAATTCTAAGAGATGAACTTCTGGGAGTTTTGTTATAAAATATTGCCATAAAGTATGTTTTTTAATTTAGAATAAATAAATCTTATGTGTAAAGCCCAGAGGAATACTGCACGTGAAAGGGTAAATTCCATTTCTAGGACATGCTGTTTCCAATTTTAACTTAATTTCACTAACAACAGTTGAAGAAGTTCTTAAAGAGTTTGACATAAATACATTTTACTGAGTTAGAGCAGTAAATCAGTGGTAAATGTTTTTTAAACATACTACAAAAGACCATGTCCTAAATTACATTGAACTGATGATGGCCATGATATCTTTCGGTATAACTCCACTGAAACAAACACAGTGTTCTTTTGTTTGTTTTATTTTTCCATGTATTTTAGGACCAGAAAGATTTGCTACAACTCTCATGTCTGGGTTCTTACCTAGGACAAGCACAGAGAGCCTCAATGCGGCATCAAGTTCGGTTTGAAGCTGGTTGTATCCTTTAAAAGAACACTCAGCCTTGATGTCAATTAATAATGGATTATCCACCTCACCATCCTAACAGTTTCTTACCTAATCTTCTAAAAATATGAGCACTTTTCTGTATTTTTCTAACTAGCTTTAAAACAGATCTTGCTGCATGGCAGTATTTATCACTAGAATAAAACATCAGAAATTATCTACTTCCAGAAAGATGATCCTGCGCTAACTCTTCTCGAGTCATCAGTTAAAGATGTCTTGGAAAAAATAAGTAATACTCGTTTTCTAGGGGTCTCAAGGAAGGTGTGGCTCATCAGGTAATTACCCTGGACCAGCCTCACTGTTCCTTCAAGAACCCCTTCTGGTTTGAAGGAAGGGGAGTTCCCATGCAGGAACGTAAAGCAGAACTGATCATATTCTACATATGAGGCCAGACTCCATCCTGTGCAAGGACTAGTCCAGAGTTATGTTTCTGTGGCTAAAAAAACCACAACATATGATGTGAGTTGTTATTCATTGTGCTGTGACCACAAATGTGGCTCTCTTTGGCCTTTGCTCCCTTCTTGTTCTTTTGTTTCTTGTGTATGATCAGGATGGTTTTTCAGAACAGGTAAGGAATAAAGATATTTTTTCATTCATTATCATGAGTAGGAAGTACGTGGAAAAAGGCAGATCATTTTTCAGGCACTTCAGCAGATCATTAAATAGCAAATAAAATGTTTATCTGAAATCCAACAGTCAAAACAAAAATATAATCTATATTTTCTGTTGAATCTAAAATATCAGTCATTGTAAAGATTGCATGAGTTTTACTGAATATTCCAGATTAGTTTTTTTCTGTTTTAAAATACAATTACAAAGAGAGTTAAAACAAACTATCGAATTAACAAATCTGCACAATCTACAAGGGACAAAGAGGCTTACTGTGAGAACGGACGATCACAGGAGAAGCCCTTGGGTATTTACCAGAAACAGTGTTCAATGTTACTTTAAGACATTTTTTCACATCCTACTTCTCTGCTGAAGTACACTGCTCTTACAAGGTTTCTTATGTGCAGTTCTTCCTGGCACTACAATTTTAATCCAAAACCCATCAAATCCAGTAGTAATCTATATATTCACTTCCCTGAGTCCCAGATCAAACCTTATGTGAGCAGAAAGCAGAGAAAAACGACTTCTGAATTTCTTGTAATGCTTGCATTATAAAGGCATCTCGATCTGTAGTACAAAGACACCCTAAAGAACCAGATATGATTTGCAGTTTCTAATTACTTGCTCTATGAGAGCTCTATGTCTCATTTTTTGTATTTGTGTAATCTTCTCCTGAGAGCAGTTCCCAACATGAGCAGCACTCGCCTATTTTCATAACACTTCAGAAATGTGCTGGGCTATTGCCCCTTCCACCTCTGTATCCTCAGGGCACTGTTCAGCTCAAATTGTACTACTGAGAGTGAATTTGGCCCTGAGCACTATGTTAACAATATATTAACTAAGAAGCACATGTTATAACTCAAGCATGGTGAATCTCTATCCTACAATCCCACTATGCCCCTGGGCTTGCAGCTAAGCACTTTGCCATCTCAAGCACTCCTTCCATTAGCTCTGGAGCTTGGGGTGCTTTGTTTTGGTTTTTGGTTTGTTTTTTTTTTTTCTTTTTTGATGGTATGCAGCTTTGTCTTGTTAGGTTTTGTTTTTTCTCTTCAGCTTCTGGCATCCTTCAGCTATGGAAAGATACAGATTTGTTTATGAGCAGTAAGGCTTCTGCTTTCAATGGGTAGCTTGCAGTATAGGGAAAATATGAGGGTCACAAAGTGCTCCATTAGTGAAGCTTTCTTCAATCAGCTGCCATGCAGATGTAATACGCACATTGTCCCTTTTTACGTTTTTTCCTCAGAGTCTGTGCACTTTGAAAACTGCTGTAACTTTCTCTTGTACTTGCCCTTGCCTGGTTAGGAAGATGGAACCCGGGAAGGATGCACACCACCATGAACAATGGTTTGCTTGTGCATTTCCAGTATTTTTTTACAAGAGGTTCTCAACATGTTTTGCAAACATTAATTAATTACTCATTCTATGAGGCTCACACACATTATGGTCTAAATTATATAGCTGAGGAAACTGAGGTTCACCAAATATCAAAACCTATCATTTGCAGAGGCTGGGTACCCATTGGTCCCAAAGAATCAGAATTGTAAGCATTTGGGACCTGCGAATACCTTCCCGCAAGATAACCCGTAAAAAACACTGGAGATCTGGAAACAACCCAAGAGCCCTGATTCTGAGCCTTTAGGCAATCAGATCACTGCCTTTCCCACAATTAAAAGAAAATTAAATGGATGGAGACAAACAGCATGAACAGGATTAGACAACTTCAGTTACTGACCACAGCCAAATCAATTATTGTTAACAGGTACTGAAACATGGACTAGTTAATGCTTATTATCATAGACTGTAATGCTTTTCTATTATCAAGAAGAGCATCAAGATGCTGACATTCATAATTCAAGAAAATAGAAAAGAAAATTAAAACCCATCTAGTTAAAAAAAAAGAAAAAGGAAAAAAAATTTTTTTTCTAACCTCTCTCTGACAATATTCTATGTTGGTTGCAAAATACTCTGCTGGAATTCTACACCTAAAAATATTTCAAGACAGGGGAATTTCAAGGGGAGTTACTCCTTTTTAGGACTAGACAACTTTATTTTGGTCTTAAACTGCTTTAAGAAAAAGGTAAAACTCAGAGCAAAATCCTCCCTCGCTGCCCAGGAATTTGGATGTCAGCTGCCTCAGCCTCTTCCGTGCTGAGTTTCTTTGAAAGGCTGAACAGAAGATGAAGGACTGTGGTTTCTGGAAGTGACTTTTGTGCACCACAAGCACAATCAGCTACAGGCCAGGCAACGGAACCAAACATCTTTTAATTATGTTCACAAACTCCTCTCAGTTATGGTGGCCTCCCCAGACTGAAACCATATGCATGATCCCAATTCCACTCAAGACCGATACCCCTCTTTCAGGGCTGGCAGGACCCCAGGGCAAGGTGGCACTACTGTGTGAAGGGAAAGGCTGATCTCTCTCTGTGCCCAGGTGATGGGCACAACTAATAGATAAAACCACAAGTAATTCTCTGATACACGCTGGAAGGATCCCTCCATATATTCTTACAGGATGGGAAGAGATATATGCTTGGAATAAAGCCTGGGGGCTTTTTGCTATTTACACAGTGGAAGAATCCTCTCTATGTGCAGCCATAGATATTGGGGCTCACAGCATCCTTTTACACCATTTTTTTACACTGTGAGGTGATTTTGCCCAGACTTTCAAGCAGAGCACATTGAAGGTAGCAAGTAACACCCCAAGTAAGTCCAGTGAGAATAAAAGAAAAGGGATTTGGTCTTTGTGCATACTTTTTAGGTCTGATAGCAAAGAGGTTTATCTATTTGATTCTCATCTGATCAGGTGATTCCAGTTTTTTAATAAAAATTCCTTTCCCTTTTCATCTGGCAACAATACACATGGAAAGAAATATCCATCACAGAGGTACTAGGATATGAAATTTCTGCAAACCCTGGTTCTATTCCCTGCCGCTGTGCTAGAGATGTAAAAAGTAAATATGATTTGACTATACATGCTGATAGGATTATAGGATGTATGTTGTTTGAAACCTGAAGCCTTTCCAGTATGTACGGTTTCATAACATATTTGGCTTAAATACATTTTCCCACTTCCATTGTTTCTACCACAGTCATATAAAATTGTCTCCTTAGACAGTTGCAGTTTTTATCAGGCAGTCTTTTCCTTCCACACTACCCATCTACCCTGGCACTGTTTAAAACTTTTGTAATAAATTAAGAACACAGTTGTTAGTTTCTGCAGCAATTTTTTTCCCCTCAGCAAGAAGGTATGTGATTTTAGCAGGGGATGAGCTATAGTAACCTTTCTCATCTTTGTGTGTGGGGAGAGTAGAGGAAGGAATGAGAAGGTTGTGCAGAATGGAGGCTTTTATAAAAGCCAAATAATATTCATCCATTCACTTCTCCAACCTGATATTTGTAACCAAATGCAGTAAGAATGTGGATGTTATCTCTCTGCATGTGTGAATTTAAATGAATCCTTGTGCCATGGAGAACTTTAGTTTAATTTTATTCTTTAATTTAAAGCCCAGAAATCCCTCAAGCTATTTATTTTGGTCTCTGTGTTATGAACTCTTCAGGCTAGATAGCATGATATGTGTCTTACACAGCACTGAACACACTATCAGTTTTAAGCAAATAAAAAATAAAAATAACACTAAATGTTATGCATAATAAAACACCATTTTCCTGGCTTTAAAGTGTATCTGGCAAAATTTCAAAGGTCTGGAAGTTCTGTCTGAATACATATATTGAGTCAAAACAAAACTCCAGAGACTTACTTTTAAGCAAATCCATCTCTCCAGAATGTTTCAAACCCAATTGTGAAATCCAGACTTCAGGATTTTGTAGCTGGATGTGTGTGATTTATTTCCAAGTTTTCAGTGTCTCGGTTCAGCCTGTTACAAAGGGAATGCCGGAGCTGATGTCAGTGTTGCAAGAACATTTTTCTATCACATTTTTAACATGAAAAAGTGATGAATCTTAGGATTATATATTTTGTTGTTAGTTGCTTCTATTGAGAGAGTCTATGGAAAGAGAATTTAAAAAAAAAAAACCACAACAGCAACAACCAGGCTTTGGTTTTCCCCTTAGTCTGTGATTCAGAGACAGTAGCTGGAGCTGCCTAAACACACAAATGCAGCTAGAAAAATTGGGGAAAAAAGACTGTCTCCATGTGCTTGACCTACTTTGATCCAAGCCTTGTGTATATGAGTTTTAACATGTATTATAGTTCCACAGCTTTATTTTCGCTGGTTGTGAAGCTGTCTTGAAAGATCCCAAACATCTGGTATTATCACAACAGAGAGATAATATTGGCATCGGTATGGAAGAACAGATATTTCTTGCTGAACTCTGCGACAAAACTCAAGTATAATTCTGAAGTTTAAATGCAGATTTTTTTCAGAAACTTTTACGTCACAGTTATCAATACCACCTCGTATTCCTTTTCCAAGCCCACAAAGGCTCACTTGCTATGGCCTCTAAACACTGGAAAACCTTCTCTTTTTTATGATCTTACGGTTGACATAACCTTGTTTCCTAAAATTCCCTGCTCCCTTCTGACAGGCACTAACCTAGCCTCTAACCAAACATCCCTCTGATGTCTCCACTGAACTACCTCCATCATCTCCATCTTCATCATATTCTAATGGGACTCCAACCTAATACATACATCCTCCAAAAATATCCTAAATTCTACGTTGTCTGTCAGTGACAAACAGACTTCTGTCAGTTGTTAAAGGGCATTAATACAAGAGCTAGCCTTTCCCCCATGCATTAGTTGCTACCCTTAATCTTACTGCTTACTTGGATTATTTTATTGATGAAAATTTACAACATACATTTTTCCTCTGCTGATTCAGTCTGTTGGCCATGTGGAGTGTTCTGGATAAGAGACTGTTTTTCATTTTAGAAATATAGCAACAAAATACAGGTAACTGAAGCTGACGGATACCTTAAAGAAAAACTACAGCCAGAAAGGGAACTACAGAAAACAATTAGAGGTTGTTACTGCCCCAATTCATTGTCTGAATCATTTTAAATAGTCAGCATGAGCTGTAACTAAAATACAATGGCAAAATTGCATTTTATTTAGCACTGAGTTCAAACAATTAAATACTATCCATGATTAATTTTTATGGGATTTGGATAACTAATTCACCAAAGCTCCTTTGAAAATCCCAGCCTGAGCTACATTAATTTACACTCGAACAAGTGAAAAGAATGTGTACACTGGTGCAAAGGTTAATTAGGACGTGATTTTATATCCCAGATAAATGCTGTTTTCTCTGGACTATATTGGATGGGTACTAGGAATATATGACACCCCGATTTTCTCCTATATTGGGGATCAAAGCAAAACCAAAATATGTGTCTAATCATGCACTCAGCCACCAGGTCTCCTTTCCACAGGACTCACTTTCACCCTCAAGGTTACACCTCAAGTTATAACCCCTCCAAACCCGTTACAAAATCTGCTTTGGTAAGTCTTATCAGCTGCATTTAAAAGTAAGTAATTTCTAGTATACTTTGCTCTTAGAGTAATATGATTTCTTGAATACATACCCCTGCCTCCCACGTCTTCAGTTCACAATTTTCCACCACTCTAATCTACAACAGTGCCTCTGCTAAACTCTTCTAAACTGAATTCCTGGCATTTCACCCAAAGGAAGCTTCTCCTTAACAAAGCAACACTGATCTATTTAGAACATACGCAAATCTTTAAGAACATATGCAAAGCAAACACAGTAAATGCCACTAGATTCTGGTTGCTCTGGTCACAGCATTTCAGAAATCCCAACAAAGCATCTGAGTAGCAAATGCTGTTTACAAGACTGAAATCACCAATAAAACCGAGAGACAAGAGACCTTTGCCAAACCAACATTTAATCACCACTGTAAAATAAAGATCCACATTCCCCTTCAGAGACCCATGGCAGGAGAGCAGGGGTGGGGTAACCAAATAACAACTTTTTGATAGTGTTACATATATGGTGGGCACTTCCCAAGTTTATCCTTCGCTCCAAATAGTACACAGAAAAGAGCAGAAGGTCCTTTACATGGCAGAGGTTGACTCAAGCGGTTTTAGGATTGCAAGACAATTCTGGCAGCTGCAGTGGGAAAACCCCTGAACCCAAATAACTTTGTAACCAGTGAGAAATACACCCTCAGGAATCCTTAAGGCAACCACACTGGGTACTCTAATAATTTTAGTGAGTACAGAACATGAGACAAGTTATATAAAAACACAGCCTAATTCCTTGCTGACTCATTATTGTGTTAAATTATGTCAGGTGTGGACAAGTTACTCATAAATCTGTGGGAAATTTGTGCAAGGAGCAGAGGGGGGAGGGAAAAAAATTATACCTGTTCCAAGAGAAAGGACAAGAAACACCCCTGCCCCCTGCAAAACCTGTGTATGTCTAAGGACAGACTATTGTTTTATGCAGTTCTGTGTGGTAGAATCATACTGTTCCTCACTAACCCAGGTGCTAAAATTCAGTACGGGCCCTGAAAATCACAGCTCCTTCTTCATGTGCTCAGTGGCTACTGAGGGCAATGATGGCACTGACGGCCGCTGGGTCCCCCACCCTTCCTTGTGAAGTGCCTCTGCAGACATCGGGCAGGAGAGACTGAAAGGACACAAAGGAACACACACAAAGGAAAAAGCTCTTTCCCCCTTTTTCCTCTCTTGCACAGCCGTGCAGAAGCAAAAGGCAGAAAACAGCGCTGGGATAAATGATTTTATTATGCAGGATACAAGAATAGGAAAGGGCTGAGTAAACACATGCAAAGAATAAAATTCCAAAGCTTGGTGTCATTAAGAGGCCCAGACTCCCCACTTCATGTGTCTGTATATCATTTCCTTTTTCTACAGAGGCTAAAGTCAGTACTGTGACTGTCAATATAGGAAACTGGAACAGTCGCTTTACCGGGCAATTGTAAAGCAAAGCAGAGCTTTGTCACAGGGGCAGTGGACTTCATGGAATAAAGCTCCCAGTGCTTTTAAGAGTTTGCCAGTTGGCTAACACTGCAATGCTGGGTTCATGGAACTTGATTTTTTTTTTTTTTAATAGGAATTGTATTTACATGCAGAAAGGAGGAAGGTTTTGAGAGTGCAGGATAAAGGTGTGTTTATTTTGTGCCTGATTTCCACCATACAAAGGACTTTGTGTTACTTGCGTAGTCATACAATAGTCTGGAAGGTAATAGAAAACTCCTGAATAGAAGGAAAGAGAATGGCATTGGAGCAGGAAGACAATCAACGATTCAAGTGAAATACAAAGGAAGGACTGTGAAGGCCTGGTCCGTAACCTTGACAAGGTTTTACATCATCTATATTTGATTCAACTTCATGATTTATCTGTCCTCTGAAATGAAATTGGCTTCAATAATTTTACTTTGAAAAAGGAAGTTTATAAGAAAGGGGAAGGGGGGGTTTCCAAACTCACTGGTAAGATACACCTTTTCTTTTGTCTTTCATTAATATGTAGTGTGCAGTCTACAAAGATATCGATTGTGCTTCTGGGTTTCCCTTTTTGAAGAGAGAAATGTGATCACAAAAAACTTGTCCATCGAGCCTCTTAAGCCTGGCTCAAAACCATCTAGGTGTTAGGATACAAGTTCTCTTTCAAAATTACAGGCAGCGACACAAGCGCAATCCATACAATTTTTGTATATGTACAGTGCACTGATAAAAGTGGCAGCTTTATGCTGTGGTACCACTTCCTTTGTACATGCATTGACTGAAATCACAACTATAAGCCAGAAGAAAGGAAGGTGAGCTGTGTGATGGGAAGCAAAACCAAGTTCAGTTAGAAATCTATTTTATGATTTTTCTATTGCACAGAGTTTGCTACAGTTCCTGCTTTTGCACTTTTTAAAATACTTGATTATCTTCCAATTATTCATTTGCTGGACTCTGCAGATTAATGATTAAAAAAATCATGTTTAACTACAGTTAGTTCTTGCTTTCCCCAAGACGTGCTAGAGAGAGTGTGAGGAGAAAGGATGTAAGCGCTGCAGGGTAACCCGCAGAAAGGAGGTCAGCACTGTATGGGCAGGGGATCTATGATTTCCAGACTGGTGAAGTCTGACCTTTTTTCTGCTAGACTTACGGTTTTCTGAGCAGAAATCTGGCAGTCAATTTGGTAGCGAAAGGGAGATGGAAAAGTTGGTTCTGTGCCAAAATCAACCTCTAGATCAATTAAACATGCTGTGTAACAGTCTGGGGATTTTGTTCAATCTATTGTAAATACCAACACCTACAGAGTTCCTTTCAGACCTGGTGTTTCAAAAGCAGCTGGCCAACTCCTGTTAAAGAGATGAGACAGAAGCCCTGTTTTCTTGGTTCAACATGAGCAATTGCTAGGTAATGCTGCAGTCAGGACTCGCACCTCACTGCCTGTTACGTGACTCCTGATCCTCGCTTTTTGCTGCCCTGCCCTGGCACATTTCCCAGATGAGCATACAACATTGTCCCACTTCTCTTTCAGATTTAAAGTCACTGCAAGAGCAATAAGGAGATCTGCTTTTTAATTTCTCTTGTTCATGGAGAAGTTGTGGGTTTTTTGACTTGTGCCTATGAGTGACTGAGTTTTGACTTGTGCTTAAGTGAATATCTAGCCTGAATCTGTCTCATCTGCTGAGCACTTCAAGCTTAAAGTAAACCCCTGACAGGCCGTGTTGTGTGGGACTCCTGTGTTCAGTCAAATCTTTCTTGTTAAGACATGATTTGTTGAAAAATCAGAGCTTGCAATGCTGGTACTTTTCCACTATCAACAGATAACCACATGCAGATGCTAGCATGTTCCTACCTGGAGATATTGTAGTACTTGGACAATACATCTAAAACGTGTGCCAGGTTTTGCACTGCAAAATCTTGTGAAGAAAGGAAAAAGAAGATGGATAGTTATGGCTTGTTTATCTCAAAGACATGTCCTGTGTTTTTTATTCCCTGATTTTATATGGTGGGGCAGTGAAACCTCTAGGCATGACACATATACCTCTTGCCCATGTCTCAATTTTCTTCACAGAAACAGGGCACAGAAAGAGCAATGGTAGATGATTCGGTCTTGTTCCAGCATGAAGCTGATCCACATCCAGACTCAGAGATACAGTCTTGGAATACCTAGGTGTACGACCCTTCCTCATCAAGGAAAATCCAGCGATGAACTCTCTTCTGAATCTAGTACCAGATGCTTTTTGAAGGAAGAATCATTTGAGGAAAACAACTTGAAACTGACACAGTTTCATTCACATTAAATAATATGTTAACATAACTATTTAACAACACCCCACCCCCCATGATTTACATCTCTTGTGGAAATGCATAGACCCAACCACCGTGTTTTATTTCCTACTATAGACAGGATTAATAAAGTCTATAGTGCAGAAAGCAATGGCTATAGTTATTATGAAATGCAGTCCCTTGCCTGAAGTGTTGTCTTACAGATAAGAAGCTACAAATTCATTCTGGCGTTTAGACCAGAGTGAAATAAAGATCCATAAAAATTTACAGTAGTGTAGTTGTTTCTCAGGTTTCATCCCAAGAGTCTGGGACAGACCCACTGAAGCACATAGCTGCAGTGGCCGGAGATATTACAGCACCCACTGATGTCTCCTCTGTCTCTTTACTTGAGACTCCTAAAGGCAAAATATCTGCCCACAGCTCAGACACTCTGTTTCACACAAATTGACCTTTGCAGGTAGTTTAATCTCATGTGTGAACAGCAGCGGCAGCAGCAGAGACCTGAGCATGATCCTGCTACTGCTGCTCAAGGGCAGATGTGCAAGGAAATCAGCAGAGACAGGGTTAGCTGAAAGCACTGCAGCAGGGTGAAGGATGAAGGTGGAAGGCCACTGGGCTAGAGCTACCTGTGCGTAAGAAACCAACACCCACCCCCTGCTGTGCACTATCGTTGCTCTGCAGATCTGCTGGAGGGATTGCCTGTGTGAGGCCCCATATCTGGCTTAGGCTTCAGAGGACAAAGTTTAGCCATGATCTAATATTTAAACAGTTTAAGCTTAAAGATAAGTTGTAACTCAAGTGGCTTAAGGAGATCGTGTATAGGAACCTCAGTAAAGAGATCTGAGAGAGAAAAAATAGGAGCCCTGAGAAGGGGGAAAGTTCTGGAAAAGAGTGTCTATCCACACAGCACTAAACCTCACAAGGCATAAATTTTGACAGAATGAAAGCATTATGGCTACTAGCTTTTGCTGATGTGAAACACTGCACATCTGCAGTATTTCTGGTTAGCTAGCTAACATTTCATTAAAATAAGAACTATGGGAAAAGAAAACCCTGTGACAAATGGAATATTAAAAATGCAGAATAACAGCTCTGCAAAAGAAGAAATTAGTTTAATTTTTTTAAAAATTCTTGACAGAATGATTAAATCAGCTTGATTATTCATATGCTCCTGGAATAGTTTAGTATGGAAGGAACCTCTGCAGAAGACCTACCCTCAGAGCAGGGACAAATGTGAAGTTCGATCCTAGCTGTACATTAGACCAGGTTGCTCAGCTATTATCAATGGCTAACCAGTCTAAACAGAAATTTTTTAACCAGCTATTTTCTAATGGGCAGATTTCTCAGACTTTAAATAATAAGTGTTCACTGTGTATATTATTTTATTTCACAGCAGAATAAAGAGACCAGACTTCATATATCTGATATTACTGAGTTTGACCTTAAAAAAAGAGAGTCCTGTAAGAACTAGGTTGGGAGAGCAACGTGCACACCCATCCTGACCTTAAAGAATAGTAAGTACAAGACATGCTGAGGTAAATTGCAGCGTGCAGCTCTGACTGGGATAGACCTCAGTGAGCGTCTCTCACAGAAGAGCTACAGCAGCTCGTCATGGGATGACTCACAGCATTAGGCAAACTGAGGTAAAAATATCGCTTTTAATTAAAGGTCTTACATTTAAAAATGTACATAGAAAAATGTTTTTAAAAAAAAAAAAAAAAAAGTTCTGTACCACATGGAGAAGCAAGAAGAGACCTGCCTCAGCAACTTTGCTTAAGCATCTCAGGCTGCATCTGCACTGTTTTCTCTGAGATCACTCTGCAAATAGAAACTAATTCCGTGTAGTCAGCACTGACTTCCCCTTTATGCTCTCAGTTACTAGGTCAGAAAGTCAATAGAAAAAGACCTGTTATGAAAATCTTATGTTTGACAATAAGCTTCTCTGAGAGTTCACTGGGATCCTTAGGAGAAAATTGTTCACTGTTATGCAGACCACGGGCACACCTGTCCAAGCCTGGGGACTAGTGGAGAAAAATAAAGCTTGAGAAGTCATGCCTCCATGGATGACTGATGACAAACAAAAGAGCATACAGTGAGATATTTACAGCCTTAATGAATCAAAGAGGATTTGACACTGTTTGTGAGATCTTGTTTTTAAAGCAATGTTTCCATCTCAGAAATACTTACATTTTTATTAGGCCAGTGTTTGAAAAAAAAATACTTCAAACAAAAAAGACATTTAAAAGCATATTTGTGTTAAGAGTAATTGTATTGCTAGATGAAACTTACTTTTTTTTATTTATTTCTTGCCAGTCTGAATTATTTAGCAACAAGCTGTAGTTCTTCTAATCTCTCTACCTCTCTGAAAGCTGCTGATAATGGGCAATATTTCTGGTTCTCCAGCTGCAATTAGGAGAGTTATTCTTCCCAAATGAAAGGGAAACATCTGTGTTTGTATCAAGTTATGTTAACTACCTCGCAGCTGGATCACAGCACTAGAAACACAGCCTAGCAACTGTAAAGGACTCAAGAGAACTAGTACCCAGAGAGCATAAAATTCTGACA
The DNA here is from genome assembly GCF_963921805.1 of Phalacrocorax carbo. NCBI lineage: Eukaryota > Metazoa > Chordata > Aves > Suliformes > Phalacrocoracidae > Phalacrocorax > Phalacrocorax carbo. The sequence continues at coordinate 137,115,813 of NC_087514.1, forward strand.
AGAGTTGGGTACATAGCCATATCAGGTTGTTCTGAAAAATACCAGATTTTTAGGGGTGCTCCTTCTGGCATTAACATATGTATGGTATATAATGATAAATCAGCTTTACAGGCAGATATGAGAAATCAGATAAACCTAAATTATACTGCAGGGTTTGAAACCACAATATCAAAACTTAATTTATTTTTTTTTTTAAAAAAATGCAGGTATATTTAAGCTTGCTAACAGAGGACTATTTAACTCCTCTCTCCAACAAGTCTTAGGTTCCTGGACAGACAGTTTCTGAAAAACCTTCCTGGGAAGGTTTAAGGATTGCTCTGTTAGCACTCTGCTACCAATCCCACCCTTCTGGAGGAGACACTGCCTGGCCGTGGAAAGAAGTGGTTAAGCCGTGGCACGTGTTACATGCTGCAAGAAGGGCAGCACAAGGAAGGCAACAGCTTAAATCACGGCAGCTCTTTTCTTTGCTGCGTATGGTTGGGAAGCTGGAGGTTTATGAAGACCACACCTACTCCAGCCAAGACAACCTGGAAGATTATCTTTACTAGAAACTTTATGCTTTAGTAGTCCTGAATGAGTCTAGTTTGATGGCTCATAAGGCAGAGCGTGAGCACTGATGATTATCCTGATGCTTTGATGCTTTCTCATATGTCAGCAAGGTTCACTAAACCCCTTAAAAGTAGCTTGATATTTAAACTGCTTATGTTTGTGCTTTCCAATGTTTAGCTTCCTGTAACTGTGACCTTAATGGTGTTTTTACCTTATATTTTAGCACTATTTTAATCATTTCACCTGTGAATTACCACACTCTCATCTCAGTTTTGACAGAATTAATGAAAAGTTATTTCTGATGGAATATACACCTTTTAATGGCCTTAAATGAAACTGTGGTTTAGAATAATACACAGAAGCTTGCTGGCACAGCGCACTGTGCCAAATTAAATAATAAAAAGTTGGGGGGTTTTTATTTGGTCGTTGGTTGACAGAGTTCTGAAAATCCCTTACAAAACATCAGAATGACCTCTATAACGTAGTTTTGTATTTAAGTAGCTTCCCAGTTAAATAAAAAAAAATCCCTCTACCCACTCCCTGACAGCATACTCAGAACAGGAATCTCCTCCCTATAGCCACAAAGCTACATTCTCCAAAGTCCTTGTCCTAAAAACAGTTTATTCCTTCCTGAGCTAGCAACTACCAGGTACGCAGGTCTGCCTCTCCCGCAGCAGGACGTACACCCATAGTGGAAATAAATGTAAATGGCTCTATCAGATGGACAGCTGGAGAGATCTTGCCTGCTGTATGCCCGCTGGAAAGCGTGAGGGTGTCCAGGCTGAATGTATGACTGTGTGAATACCTGAAGATCCATGCTATGTCAGAGTAGTGACTTCATATGAAACTAAACCTTTGCTTTTGATAAAGCAACAGGGATCAAACAGTTTCAATGCCAGTTAAGAGGGGGAGGCATTTCAAGGCAATTACTTTGAGATTTTTTTAACTTACTTTTCCATTCTCATTAATGATTACACTGAACCAAAGCACCACAATTGTTTCCTACATCTTCCTCTACTCATAAATTAAAAATGAAAAAAAAAAACCCCAACAACATTTTATAGGTCTGATAACGACAGAAAACTGTGTTTTTATTTATGCACTGGGAATTTTACACACTGCAACAACACAGAATTTTGCAGGGGCTGGTAGAAAATTATGGAAAAAATTCTAAAACTTATATTGAGATATCAACAGAAAGGGGTATATGACACACTTTTGCATTGGCGTAAAACATAAATTAAACCCAAAATTATTTCTGCTGCTAATAATTTCACTAATTATTTTAAATTCAAGAACTTAATAATTTTGTTTCCACTGCACCAAAAAAAAAATTATTCAGCATCATATAGGCTTGAATAAAAGTATGTACTATATGTTGTTTTTTTCCTAGCACAACTAATATGCATTCAGTATGTGATATAGGTCAGCTCAGGCATATACATTTACTTCTCCTTTGGAATGTGTCACAGGGTCAGGTGGTACACTAAGGAAAGTAGTTTGTGGGTGTGATTTAACATTTGTAAACCCAATGCACTCATCTGTCTGCATTGTTCTCATGTTTTAAATGTTTGTCATACATATTGCAGCAACACCCAGCAGCCCCAGACACACACCAGAACTAAGTGCTATACCTGACAAACCAACCAGTGACCCGTGTTTCAAAGACTACATCTAGAGTTTGTCTTCTAGGTAAAAATTTTCTTGCTTTCCCTCACTACCACCCACCCCAATGTTAAGGCTCAGTAGTTCAGCTAACAGTTCCAGGGAGGTCTATTTTCATGATACTTCAGCTGCTTGGAGGTAGGACTTGGACTTTATTATTCTAAGCTCATCTCACACGGCTGTGTTACAGTTGATCTAGTTTCACAAAACTGGCCAGTACAGTACCAAAAAACTATTTCCAGCAGCAGTCCCACAGACTGCCATTGCACAACCAGTGGATACTGACCTGCTCATCACAAAATACCCCAAAGATTCAAGGAGTGAGTTGCTATGAATGTCAAGAAAGCGAGCTAGCCACTGTGTGCACCAAGGAAGGTAGCCTTTACCAAAAAGCGCAAGAGAAAGACTAGCTTATTTGACATCAGACTGCTTTGAAGCACCTCAGAAAATCATAAGGACAATATAAGAACAAAGATAACCATGAATATTTTTCAAGACCTTAGCCATTTTTCCAACTGTGACATTTCCAAATGTGGAAATATTACAGTGCTGCCATCCAAAATCCATTGCACAGACTGCCCAACTGAGAACGCTGCTCTGTTAGGCTTTGTCATAGAGTAAAAACAAAGCCTAGACACTCTAAATTAACTTTCCCTCCATGACCAGAAAGTATTGCTGGCAAGGCTTTAGGCCAGATGACATCACATGTGCAAATGCTCTTGGTGGTCACACAGGGAACTGCCTGCTAACATTCAAATCCACTCTTCTGGCCTTTCATATTTGTGTTATTCTCTTGGGTCTGTGCCTACATAGATATTATTTAAGATCAGATCACATAGTCGTGACATGCAGGACACCTTAGCCCATCTGAGTAACTGAACATTTGATGTCATTTCTGAACACTAAAAACACAGGATCCCAGGTTGAAAGGGACCTCAGGGATCATCTAGTCCAACCTTTCTAGTAAGAGCACAGTCTAGACAAGATGGCCCAGCACCCTGTCCAGACGACTCTTGAAGGTGTCCAAAATAAAAAGACAACAAAGGAGACCAAGGCAAGGCTAGAACTCACTGGATAGTCTTTGAGATAAAGGGATGGTAGAAAGAGTTGTCAATACTTAAAGGCATGGGCAGAAATGTCTGAGGTTTGTTCTCCAGGTTGGCATTTTGACTACATTTTAAAAGTACTACTTGCCAGGTACAAAATCTCCGTTGTCCTCCAAAGTCAAACTCATCTACTTCCTCTATAACCGAGACTGACCTTAAACCATCCAGCTACCTGAAGCACAAGTCTTCCATCCTTCCACATTCCTTTGAAATAGGTTCCTCTTTCCCTTACCAAATGGGAACTATGGATTCAGACTTTTTTTTTTTCCCCCAGATGATTTGTTTATGGTATCGACATTAAAAATACCTATTTTATAAATGTAGTTCTGACTCTTCATTAAGCACTCCAATAACTAAATGAATATTAGAAGGATAAGCTATATTTTGATTGGAACATCTATAAATGGATCAAGTACTGATAAAGATGAGATTTCCAGTATGGACTCCCAGTCTATGAAATGTCTGTTTTTCTTAGCATACAGGATCAGCTCTTAGAGAGCTCCCTAGCTTCCCTGAAGATTAAACAGGTGGGTGAAATAATAGTGAAACACTTTGACGGAGCTCATCTCTTTCTATGTGTAATTTAAAATGAACAACAGACTGTATTTTTCATGTCAGTGAAGATTTTGGTTAGGATTGTCCTCAGGTCTGCGGTTACTTTCTGATGTCTTTTTCTGAACAATTCTGTCATTCTTCACTCAGGACACGAATATCATGCAAATTCCTATACTGCATGTAAACTGTAGAACCTGTGCTTGGAATATATATTTACAGCTAAGCTCACAGACAGCATATTTTCCACTGAAGCTACAGAACATCTTCTAATGGCTATTTGTTAAATGGAAAACTTGACCAGTTCAGGAGGAGTGCCTCTGTCCTGTGAAAGGGAATGCATTTCTTACAGGGTCTGGCAGAATACCCATAAACGTGTCTTTACAATCTGGTCTTTCTCTACTTTAGAAGAATGGAAAGAAAATACATGTAGAGAATGTCAGATTTAGAAGTTTCTTCTTGAGTGCATGAAGATATATATCTCTCCACATATTTATAAATAAGTGCTCAAGCTCTGCAGAGTATCATCATCAACTGCAGAGTCAAGAAACATTTCAAATTAATAAACACCACAGGATTTATTGTTCACTAGTATTTAATTAAAAACTGTATTATTGTTACTTTAATTGCTGTGAACCTTTCATTGTAAGCTATACAGAGGTGATTTGGAACATGTGTTATAGATATGTGGCAATAATCTGCATTAATTATTCTCTTAGTTCTCGTCAAGCCTCACTCTGTTTTAATCTTGATGCCACAATAAAGGCTACTTTGAGAAAAAAGATTATATATCAGCGCAAGTATTATTTATTACAATTTATTTAAGGAAAGGAGAACTGTAGAGAACTTGTGGATCTAAGACTATTTTTCAGAATACAAAACTTTAGTGATATGATAGCTATTAATTAAATATAATGGAACTCACTGTAATTTTAATACTTAGCCAGTAATAATTAAAATCTAAGTACTAATAAAGCAATCTGAAAAAAGTGTTTTTTCATTTTTCATTATTACTGAAATAGTTCCAAACTCAGATCTGGCAGCAAAAGGAATTTTCCATGCGCTTCCAACAAGTTAAGCAAACTATATTGTCCTAACAAACTTATCAGTTTAAAGTTACTTAGGTTAAGCCTTGCAAGCATTTGTGGAAGTAAAAATAAACAAGCCTTAAACTCTTTTTATGAAACAAGATTGCTGAAAAAAAACCAAGAAAGAAACCAAAAACAAATCCAAAAAATAGAGTGGCCCAAAGCACAGGCAGACTGAGCAGGCACTTAAACCATGTGCACAAAACACTGGTTAATGGCACTGTGTCCCTGAGGAAAAACATGGTAATCACAATAAAAGCAGCCATGACATTCAAGGGAAGTTGGTGGTCTAAGAATGTGTGAGGAAAGTAGTACTTGGCTGTGTGAGAATGGTGAGGGGGGAAAAAAAAAGGTCTTTTACTTTTATTCCAGATGTGTTCAATCAAATATGAGATTGCCCATCTTTTGCAAGCTAAGAAAAACTATATTAAAAAAATACCTGCTATTATCATTGTTGATTCATCCTCATAACCAATACAGAAGTCATAAATGAGGTAGTCTGGTTAAATGAAAAGTTCTGTGAGACCAGACTGAAGCCTAGTTCCAAGCAAGACTGGTTCCCTGTAGATTTGCAGCTCACAGATGTCTGATTTAGCTATTGAAGAAAGAGGCAAGCCTCAATTAAGCTTCCCTTGTGGTTGAGTTATAGGATTTATCTGTTCTTCCTAGAGACGTGCTTTTCGAAAACTTTGAAGGACCTAAATTACATCTAAGAACTCAACAACCTCTTTGAAACCAGTCAAAATCAACAACGCTCAAAAGTTACTTGAGTGCACACACATACAGTGGGAATTTTTAACATATCTTTCTTTGACCTCATAACCTTGGTAAGCCTTGAGTTTTTGCGGCTGCAGAAAAATACTCAAAAATATGTTAGATAAGGTGAAAATTTACAAGAGGATTAAAAAAGAACCTTTCTTTTTATGATTTCTCACAATTTCTGGAGTCCAATTTTTGCACACTAACCACGAACAGTATTGCAGTCATGTCACTCACTTCCTTCTGCCCTATCATCTTCAATTTTCCACCCTCTGTAGCATATCTATCTTATTCACTCTCAAGAATATTCATATGCATCTGCCGAATTAATGTTGTAAGGGTTACTGCTTAAGTTACTGATTGCTGAAATCCAGCAAACATTACACGGGGACAGACAAGCCTTTTACCCATGTATGGTAGCTCTTAGATGCTTTTCCACACAATGGAAAATATTTCTTTGAGCAGTGTCATGCCTTCCCTTTTCCTTCCCTCATCTCCCTTCTTCACTGGACTTCCTTTCACTGGCTCCAAAAGACTCAACTTTTAGATTCTCCAAGCTGGCATCTAACACTTGAGAAAGTTGAGGCAACTAGCATGTATGATCAGTGCCTATTACATTAAGCATAAATATGTCACTGCTACCTTGTACTTGCTGTATCCACCTCTTCTCTCTTTATCTTTAGATTTGAGGGCATTTCAGGCAGGTACTTTCTTTTCTTATCTTTGCCTGTACAGTGTTTACCTCAGTAGGACTAAGTATGTGAATGAGTTTTCCAGTGCTACCACAATATAAAATTACAGTAATAGTTCCTTGCAATTTCAGATCTTGTCTACTCTGAACACAGACAAGTAGCAATTAGCCTAAACATACTGACCAGCAGTAGTTCTTTCCTTCTTGAACTGTATACAATCATGGGCTGCAAAACATGTATGATGCCCAACCGTTCTCTTCATTTGTTTCTTAATTCCTAGCTCACTGTGACAGCAGATGACTTTGGTACTGTTATTAACTATAAAGGAATATGCTAAATATGTAAGTCTTGTCATCTTTGTCATCTGAGCTATTCTGCAGCCATACAAGCAACCCAAAATACAAACTAACACACAGGCAATAGCTAGCTAATTTAGGAAGGACCCAGGCTTTCTCAAACTGCAGGGAGTCGTGTAACACCCGCTTTTTGCCCTGGAAGGAATACAGCCCCGGCCAGCAGACTCCAAACCATGCCACATGTTTCAGCAGCAGCTGCTGTTGTGCGGCTCTCACAGACAAAATCCCCCAAATCTCTTCCTACTAGTTTGGCCATGCCCCTGCATGTTTCTGCATCTGCCAACGAGTTCAGTGCCACAGTCATGATTAGCACAGGTCAAAAATCCCCAAGTCTTTTTTTTAAATACATATTTTTTATCTTCTGTGACTGAAAAATTGGAAAGAAAAATATCTCTTTTAAACAGAAATATTTTAGCTTGACCTACTGGTGAATTTCCACCTTTTTCCATTAAAAAACCCAAACCGTTAAAAGACAACTAAATAAATGATTCTCAGTTATCTATAACCTACACAGATCAGAAACTACCTATACTTTGGCCAAGGCTGAACCTGAATTTTGAGAGTAGAAAGGGTTCCTAGATGTAAGAAGTACAAAGGAAGGAAAATACCTACAGCTTTGTTATCTACATAAGGAAATCAAAAACAAGCTGGCCAAATTACATGCCTTCTGAAAAAAAAAAACTTTACTAAGGATAAGTACATTCCCACTGAAGCTGTTTAATGCATACAGTCAGTACTTTCTGAAATAAAAGGGTTTCTGTGGGAAAAAAAATTATTCAGCTCAGCTGTTTCCTCTCTGCCACCACCACCATCCCCCCAGCCCCACAAAGAAAAAAACAAATCCAATAAATGAACAAACAGAACACTACAATGGATTACCTAAATTGCCAGATCTAGAAATTTGGGGACTTAACGGGTAGCAGACAGTTTGAGATCCTTCATGAGAGAAGAGTAACCTGTTATTAAACCTACAAAAGATATAAGCTGAGCCAGAAGAAGTCCTCTTATGGAATCCACAAGAAGTTAGACTTAGAGTCTTGTTTAACTGGAAGATAATCAGTTTTTTAATTTATTAAGGAACATTCTCTGAGATATGCTTTTTTCTAAAGTATTTTAACCCATACAAATAATGATTTGGTCTACAAATTCCACCTGGTCATGAAGTAGCGGCTGCTTCATCTCCAGAGACAAAACCAATCTTGCTGGGTGTAGTTTTCATTTGCCATGATATCAATGGCTGGTGTACAGGGTCTGGCATAAGACTGATCTCAGGTGATTTCATGTCAGGAAAAATGTGTCGATTACAGGTTTCAAAGACAAAGCACTAAAGGCATGCAGGGAGAGCGTATTACAGTCACTGATACATGGTTCCTGGGCAAAAACCCAATGAATACGATATTTGCCAGTAAGCTCTGCATGGCTTGTCTCTTTATTCAGCTTGTGAGGGCTGGGAAAAAGTGCAGTCCTTATAACACATAAAACACAAACAGGAAAACACATAAATAGCTCAAGGCAAGAGTCCAGTGATTACTGGTCTCTCTGACAGCAGCAGTACAGTGAGACCAAACTAAAACTCTTCCCTGTACTAGCCAGTGGAAGAGAACATTTCTATCTTGGCATTTCATCTATTTCACAATGTTTGTTCCTGCTGTGCCCTGGACAAATACATTGAGTTTTGTGAGTCATTCTTGCTTCACTGTTGGGTGTTTGTGTTTTTTTTTAAAAAAAAGAAAAAAATGGAATAAATGGTCAAATCAAGCAGGTCCTAGTTAGCACCTGTACTTCAACTATTAATCCTGTTACCTAAAAAGCAGGTCTGTTTGGCATATAGGCAAGATAAAAGCACACCTGATTGAGTCCCTGCGATCACCTAATAGCTGTTTTGAACATTATAAGCAAGATAAAGGCACCAAGCATCAAATTTTAGAAGAAACCTCCAAATAGCCTTCATTCTTTTGTACTTATAGTTAACTGTGGCCATCAGTAGCATTACTTTAAAACACATTTCCCAAAGCAGTCTGTAGTTCTTGATCAATTTGTTTCTAAATCCATGGCTTTCAATATACAGGGCCCACTTTTTGGAGATGTGTAGATGAATTGTGACTTTAAGAATGAGCGACCTAAGATCAGCAGAAAGACGCTTGAGGATAGATGCCACTTTTCACAAGGGCAGACTGGAAATGGGTCATCAGCTTTCTGCTCCCTGTCCTTACCATTCTGCAGCACCAGTCTCTATGATCAGTTACTTGAATCAGGCGTAAGACAGTAGTCTCAAAGTATCTGTTATGAAGTCTTAGGTAGTAATACACAAGCGCTTGCTAGGATGGCCTAAATAAGTAGGTCTCTAACCCTACCCCACAGAAGTCAGCTATTGAGTTCAATTAGGACAGAGGCAGAACCTACATAAGAGAAAGCATGCTCTACAAGGAGAGTCCTAACCAAGAGCTAAGTTTATTTTGGAGATAAATAGGTTTTGGTAAGTACAGATGACAACTTAATGCCTAACAAAACCTACATCCATTCCATGACAGCCTCCTTGAACGACACAGTCAAAGGAGGCTGCATTATAAACATGCTGATTTGTTCCCTCCTTCCTTTAAACGTATTTAGGGCTGGGCATTTACAAATGCACACTTATGCATGCCATGACAAAAAACTGCATTTCAGGTCCCATACAAAGAGATATTAAGAACAGTATTGCAGCCTGTCCTTTGGGACAGGAATACCTGGGCCAGCAGGTACTTCTGATCAGCACAAAGCATCACATTCTACTTTCTGTCATCTGTACTACTGATTTCAATGGTAGAAGATCAATCCAGTAAAAAGGAAAATGACCCAAGAGATAGCAGAGAAAATTACTTCATATATGAGAAGAAACAACAATATCTAGAAATCCCTTCTGAGCAATTTTATACTTTGTGGCAGCATAAAATAAGAATCACAAACCTGGTTTGTATACAGAGGATTAAAATCTAACATGGAAAACATCTTTTGAGGTAATGCTTCTGTAGAGGGTGCTGCTTGGTTTTCTGCAGTAGCAAACAGCCAGATTTTCCTATGCTGTCCACCTAATAAACTTAGTAAGTAAATCACACAAGCAGTGTAGATGCAAGTTGGAAAGTTCACTGTTCCTCAATTTGAAAGGAGATATGATGTCTTTAAAAAGGAAAAAAATAAATAATACTCCTGGGATTGCTACTGCATTAGCAAGAATATCAAAAGCTGAATTAGGGCCAACGTTTGGTATGCACTGTAATTTTGAAAAATTTTGTGTATATAATTATATATGTGGTTATTCTTGTCATCTAAGGTTTGTTGAGAGCATGGCCTCTTTTGGACTGTTTTTCATTAACTGGAAGCTTTGGCCAATACAGATAAACACATCAGAAACACAGGTTTCTTTAAACGCACAGGTCCTTGAAGCATTCACCGTGCAAGGAGGATTCAGCTCTACGCAGGCACAACAACTTCCGATGTATTTTTGCAAAGGCCACGCAGAACTGCAATGAGCAGAGCTCGATGCAGAAACCTGTCCTGCATGAACAACCCATTACTCACATTGTACTGCCCTGTGCTTGCACGAACAAGCAAAATGAAACAATTTACATGGGAAATCAGACAAGTACTCTGCACTCAGAACCTATTAGACTTGTGTAAAGGCTAAAAGCATTGCCATAATATTAAAATTGCCAATTGCCACTGTTCAAGCCTGCACTGGTGAGGGTAAGAAGTTTATAGGTACTCTGCTTTTTCTAAAAGGCAAATACAAAACCAAGTTACACTGTTTGTATATTTAGATCTAAGGCGTGTGCTTCTATTTGTGTTTTAGCTTTAGGAACCAAGTGGCAGCTGTAGCAGCCTTTAGTAAGAAGTTTGCTGAATTCCAGTCATGCTTATTTCACAGCTGTGCTTCCGAGTCCTCTGTTACTCTCACAAGGCAGTTGGGCTTTATTCACGCTGTCGCAGATGACAGCCCTTCCGAGGTACAGCTCTCACTGCTGAGGCACAGCTTTTCTCTTTGGGCCAGTTTCCTATCTTGTGGCAATGAGAGCATATGAAAGACTAAGTAAGAGAAAATCAGCTGAACAATACAGACTTTATTTCACTCCCTTTTAGGTCATTAGGAAATGGTGTAATGGCTTCGACAGAAGCACAGTGGATGCCATAATAAAACAATGGATTTTATATATTTAACACAGAATGGAACCATTACCAGCTCAGGGACAGGGCACGTATTTATGCTGTTTATAATAGTACATAGAGTTAATGAGAAACAGCAGTCCTAACATTGCATTTACTATTTAAATTACTGAAAGACTAAGCATAATGCATGCACAGCATCCTTATATCCTGTGACATACTGGAAACTGTGTGTAGAAGTTTAAAGGGACTGTTGAGTTTGCTATTTCCCGTACCCCAAAGAATTTAATTATATTGGAAGTTGAATAAATTGTTTTCTATCCATAATTAAATTCTTTCATTAAAGACATATTGAAATTAAGTCAGTCCATTACACAAAGGGTATAAAGCAATCTACATGGAGTAGCTTTGACATTATTTCTAACCATGGTTACAACTACTTGACTGAAATTAAAATAACAACAACAGCACTGCACTCTCTTATGGTAAGAAAACACAAGTCTGCATGCACGGTACAACTGCATCCTGGTGAACCTCTGGAGAAACACTACCACCATCACCTACCACAGGAGGAAAACCCTCTAGCAGTAAAAAAATCCCATGTTCACAACTCTGAGAGGGAGCAATGGTTGTCTGTTTTTTCAGAAACTAATAGAAGTCCTGAGCTCATTACTGTTCCTTAACAAGAAAAACATAAGATGAATTGGGGCCAATGTTTGGTTTGTATTATATTTTTAAAAATACCGCTTGAAAAAAAACTGGCAAAGTATCTAATGATGCTGAAGGTCCTTAAAAACTGTTTATTCCTTTTTTTCCTGGAACTGTATGTTCTGGCCCCTATACATAGGTGCGACTTTTAAAGCCTTTCATACATGGCTTTAGTTTGTAAATACAGTCATTACCCTGTAGTAACCAACAACCAGAATCCTAACTATGCAAGCAATGTGAATAATGATGTGTTGATATTAGTAGTGAATGCTTATTTCCCCAGAAGAGCATGCTGAGCTTCCTGGGAAAGGCTGCTTGAAATGTCCTAAGTGAAGAACATAGGCTAGTTAAAGTTAAGAGCTCCTTCAACCCCAGAGAACATTTTGTTTATGGGTAGGGTTTGGAAAAGGAACATTTTGATCTTTTTTTATTAATTTATTTGAATAGCAAACGTAACTTTTAATGACATTAACACATTTCAAAACACTGTAAGATTAATTTCTCCTCACAAAACCTTCTTTCCAAAGCCAATTTAGTAAATAGCTGACTAAAAAATCCCAAAAATTAAATCATTGTAAAAGAAAGATTTTTTTTTCAATAGTCAGATATCCTTGCACCAATTCTTACAGACAGCTCTTCAGCTTGTACATGTCAATGCAGCTCCCAAGCCCATGAAGCTGTAGCTGGGGATCTGGCAACTGTTTACTGCAGCTTTGAAAAATGGATATCAGGGAAAATGACAATCAGTCTCTCCCTACTGCTTATAGCTGAAGTTCAGCCAGGTGGTCAATCCACAATTAATATTTTTCAAAGCTTGAAGGGAGGGGAGATGAGCCCAGTAGTGAGAAAGGGAAGCCCAAACAGAAACACAAAGCTTCACCTCCTGGAGAGGAAAGATCCTAAAGGGATAATAGAAGAAAAAGCCAAACGTATTGAGGCATCCCTCACATGGGGTAAAATCCTGCAAGCATATAACACAGTTGTCATGTACTTCACTAGAGCTGTTTACTTTATGACTAAAGGAAAAAGAGCAAGCCAAGCTTTGCAAAGATTTCCTGGTACAACAGGGTATGACTGAGCATTACAACTTTTCAAGCACTCTTCACCTCAGTCTAATCTCCTTTTGAATAGACCCAAACAAATCCCAAGGGCTTTCCCAGCACCCCAGTCTGCAGAGCAGTTCAAGGCAGGGTGAGTGCTGCCCCAGCTGTGAGGTCGGGTCCTGCCCTCCCCTCCATGCCCAGACAGGCTCTGCCACCTGCGCTCCCTCCCTCTTGCTCCCAACCGACCCACGCTGAGCTGTACCAGGGCACTGAACCAGCACTTCTGGGAAAATATATTTGAGTAGTAACCATTTCAGGGCCAGTTCCCCAATCTGCTTCCCTGCAGAGCCATGGAAATTGCTGTACCAGCATAAGGAAGGAGGAAATAAGCAACCAGGAAGAGGGAAGAGCAAACCATCCTTTTTAACAGCAGTCCCAGCTTAAGCTAACTGGCATGTTATAAAAGAAGCCTGTTGTTCTCCTTTCACTTTTTTTTAAAAGAATGAGGTCAGTCCTCACATTCTCTCACAGACCTGAGCAAACCAGGGGAGACTGTTAGGTATGATGTGCTTCTAATAGATTTTCTTGCCCAAAAATCTCCTGTTGTTGCTACCAACACTATCCCTAGAACAGTCCAGGCTCCAGGAAGATCTGCCTGTGTTTTAAACATGTGATGCTTCACAGACTTCTTGACATGCCAGTCCACAAAACCATTTGTTTGAATTTGCTACAGTATTTGTAAATTTTATTCTAACTAGAAATCAGCCTGCTTCATATGGCTATCTTGTTTATATTGTGGCATGATGCAGCAGACACTTCCCAGTTAAATGGGAATTCTACATAAGACCCTGCCTCAAAACCCTTATTTATTCTCCATACACGTAAAGGACAGAGAAAAGAGGGAGGGACAGGAATTCCACGAAACCCACATAAAATAATCCACTAAAACAGCTGAGATAAAACTTAAGATTCTAGACTACTAGGGACCTGATTTCACCTTTAGGTTAAAAAATACCTTTAATAATCCATCCTTACTAAAATTCCTCTCAAATAGGCTACAAAAACCATAAACTGAATGACACTGGAACAGTACCTCTTCCCCCTTTGCTTACAGACTTGGAAAACCTGAACAAATTAATTTCAACATGATTGTTAAAAAAATGAAAACAAGTCAACAAAAAAAATCCCCATACGAATAAAGGCTAGAGTTCAGCTGATTTTTATGTCGAATATATACCTGAATTTTGTTAGTCATTCATTTATTTCCCCAGAATTTTAGTAGGAAAAGAATAACATAACATAATACTGCAACACTATAGCATTATGTGCCATATTTAAATCAGGTTTACCCCTTGAGATTAACAAAGGGCATACTGCAAAGCACTATGAAGTCCAAGTCTAAATATGAAGAAAAATCCAATGACTTGTCCATGATCATACACAGAATGAAATCATAGTACAACAGCATTACTTTAAAGCTTCAGAAAAATATTATATTACTGTAGCTTAGTTCCAAAAAATGTCAAAACAGAGAGGATACTGTGTAACCAGAATAATTCTTTCCTAAATTTTCATATCATTATAATAACATTTTCACAAGAGTTCAAATTAGATTTAGACATATTTTAATACTGGTTCCCTTTACTCATACACTGATCAGATGGAGAAAACAGAGAAGTTTATATGTTTCGCAACACCCACCACGTTACCAGTCAGCAGTAGCACACTGACTTGGTTGCCTAGGGAACATTTACAGGCTGCCACCCTTCTGAGGGACTTCTGTTTGTTTGCTTTATGTTTATTCACTGCCTAGCCACTCCTTTGAAAGTTTTGTGCAATTCAGGAATGGTCAGGCATTTTTTCAAAAAGATGTTCATCAGATAGTCACATACATGAGCTAGTGAGGGAAAAAGGAGCACAGTCAAGGCAGGGTGTCTGCCAGTCACACAGTACTGAGGCTATTTCCCTATGAACCTTACATTTCAAATAAATATGTTCATTCATTGCATAAATTGTCTTGACAAAACACCTTTCCAGCTGTGCACAAAATGTACATCTCAGTACTACTACTCATGTGATGACTCTTAAAAAGTATACATCGTTTGTGTTTCCCCAAATATTTACTTTTGTTAATCGTTCTTGGGAGAATTCACAGTAGATCCAACTTTTATGAGAAGTCTGGGGAAAAAAACATATTCTGTCCATAGTTTTCTTAGGGATCCAGAACTACAGAAAGCAATGATTGTATTAAACTGTTGCAAGAATAAGCACAAAAGCTAAATATCTGAAGTCAAACAACCTACACCAGTTTATGGCATTTGAGAACCTGAAACATAGGTTTCAACCATTATTTTCAAATAGCAATAAAGCAGAGAGCGTGTGAAGGTTCTGAGTCCAAAGCACAAAGTATTGCAAAGATTATGAGACTTAATGTATTTTAGCTGGGTATATGTATGTTTATGCAGATGGGTTGTGGATTTGTAGGTTTCTGAAGTAATATGAGTTAAGAATTTACTTCAAGCTTACAAATTGCATTTCTCAACAGTGTTCCTCAGTTTCCTTGGAACACATCAAGAACAAATTTAATCATTGTGAATTTGTCCCATTGGGTTAACCTTTTATTTTTGCCCCACCAATGAAAATCTAGGCTCTTTCAACCAAAGGCAAATACCATTATCAAGGTGTACACCTGTGTAAACATAATTCAGCCCTTCAAGCTCCTATGCCAAGATTTTTCTGTTGTAATAACTAACTGAGTGATGTTTTTTGTTTCTTTAAAGCTACTCTAAAGTCTGTTGTACAATGTATTTCTGAAGTAAGTAGCAGCACAAGCGGGGTCTGGGGGTTGACCACCAGTGTGATAGACTCAATTATTTCTAGTGATTCAAAAGGAAACAATAGTATATAATTGAAATTTAAGAACAAAGGATGCTAATACTCTAATTCTCTATTATGTGTGTGCCTTTATAAACCTAGATTTCACAACATGATTAAAGACAACCTAAAATATGAGGGAGTACAGCTTATTATACAAGCACATTTTGTCTGTACTTGAACTAAATGGCAGCCTTTGATTCTGCTTAATGACAAATCACTTTTAACCGAGAACAAAGAAGTCTAACTGTAATTACCACTTGGACATTGGTGATTTGTTTTAGTAGCTCCTGCCAAAGAACAAAAAAAATAAATAAATGGAGCAGCTACAGCCTCTTGCAAAGTGTTCATGTACTTATCGTCTGTCACATTTTTAAAAGTCACTTCAGGTACTGCATATAAACGTTCCTTTTCTGATTCCCACCAAATAACAAGGAAGTTTGTGTAAAATTTATTTGTGAACCAGCAAATTAAATCAATGTTGAATGTTCAGCTATTCTTCACAAACCAATGAAACCTAACAAATCAAGATTTTTACTGACATGAAAACTATTTTTTCAGGATTATTTTCGCTTATACATTTTAGGTTTTGGGGATACATGATCTAAACTAGACTACCAAACTTGGGGGCTATGGGAGAAGTTGACTCTCTGGTAGACTTCTTTTGGGTAATTGAAAAGTGACAAGGATGAATATCAAGGTCACTCTAAACTTCCCTTACTTTGCTGATAATGTTCTATAGGATATCGTGAAGGTAGGTTAATGACTGTGTATTTTCCTAACTGCTAAAAATGATTGCTGCTAACCGCTAACAGACTATCACAAAAATGATTGCCACATTAGCTCAGATGGTATACTGTACTAGGACTGCTTGGGATGGAGTTAATTTTCTTCGCTGCAGCCTGTATGGTGCTGTGTTTTAGATCTGTGCCCAAAACAGTGTCAAGACCTTCTCTGTTTTTTCACTGTGCCCCCCAGCAAGTAGGCCGGGAATGGGCAAGAGGTTGGGAGGGGGTCAGGTCAGCCAGAACAGCTGACCCCAACCGACCAGAAACTCCATACCATATAATGTCATGCTCAGCAATAAAGCTGGGGAGGGGGAAGTTTTTCCAAAGTAGCCTTTGCCTGGGGACTGGCTGGGCATCACTCAGCTGGTGGGAGGTGGTGATTACCTTTGCATCATTTGGTGGTTTTTTTTTTCTCCCTTCACTTATTAAACTGCCTTTATCTTGACCTATAAGCTTTTATTGCTTTTCTTTTCCAATTATCAACCCTATCCCATTGCAGGGTGGGGCTTAGCTTCCAGCCAAGGTCAACCCACCACATATTCAGGAACCACAAATATGCAGTGTACAAAGGTCTTAAGACAGAATATTAAATGTGACCAAGCAGGGTATATGTGATCTTTAGGTGTTGGCCAGTAGAAGGGTCAATGTTAAACATCAGTAATACAGCAGGAGAATGCTTTTTAACTCTCTTCTCCAGAAGAAAAACCATGAATCTTTACTCAAACTTGCCTCATTGTCTCAAAGAATAAATGTAGTTGAGGGTACTCTGAAGTGTTTCCAAATTTGTACACTGAATTGTGAAACAGAAAAATTAATACATAGTGCCTGATGGAATAAATATTGCACAATACATGAAAATGACTACAGGAGTCTAGGAAGATGTGTTAACCATTTATAAACTTTCTGCCATGCAGCCATACTAAGATGCTATAACAAAGCGCTTTTATTATATCGGCCTTTAATATCTTCCCCCATGCCAGACAGCCAGTCATGCAGATTTTTTCTCTGCCTTGTAAGCCTTTGAAGCTTGACTACTGAGTGAAGTAAATCCAAGCTTCTTATTTTTCCCATTTTCCAATGCCAAAATGCATTTCTGTCAGAAAACTACAAAAACCTTCTGATTTTATTCTGCTCAAGTCTGCTACTTTCATTTTGTCTTTCCTATGACTGATATATGGCAGAAAAACAGAGACAGTTCTAATACAATCTATTAAAAGAAATATCCCCCAAAACATAATTCTTTCTTTGGAATACTTCAAAGAAGTAGCACCACTGCTATCTTGTGGAGAACATGAAGTTTATAGAAGACCAGGATGCCATTTTCCCTGAACACGTTGAGTAAATTCTTTTAAACACATTACTGGTCAACAGTGTCAGCAGCATCACTGGAGAAATGGAAAAAGAGAACTGCTGAACCAAAGGACTATATTCTTCTTGTCTAGCGTTTATTGTGTAGAAGTTTGTCATCTAGTCTATGCTAGTTACATCATCTCCGTCTATTGTCAGTGGAAGATAATGTAATTTTCTGGAGGTGATTTCAACATCCCTATTTAAGACCACTGTAGAATGAGGGTCCTGAGGGAGCTGGTGGATGAAGTTGCTAAGCCACTATCCATCATATCTGAGAAGTCATGGCAGTCTGGTGAAGTTCCCACTGACTGAAAAAGGGAAAACATAACCCCTGTTTTTAAAAAAGGAAGAAAAGGAAGAAAAGAAAGACCAGGGGAACTACAGGCCAGTCAGTCTCACTCTGTGCCCAGCAAAATCATGGAGCAGATCCTCCTGGAAGCTATGCTAAGGCACATGGAAGATAAAGAGGTATTGGTGACAGCCAAAATGGCTTCACTAAGGGCAAATCATGCCTGACAAATTTGGTGGCCTTCCACAACGGGGTTACAGTGTTGGTGGATAAGGGAAGAGCAATTGACATCACCTACCTGGACTTGTGGAAAGCATTTGATACTGTCCCACATGACAGTCTTGTCTCTAAATTGGAGAGACATGGATTTGATGGATGGACCACTCAGTGGGTAAGGAATTGGCTGGATGGCTGCACTCAAAGAGTTGGCGTCAACGGCTCGATGTTCCAGTGGAGATCAGTAATGAGTGGCGTTCCTCAGGGGTCAGTATTGGGACTGATGCTATTTAACATCTGTCAGCAACATAGACAGTGGGATTGAGCGCACCCTCAGCAAGTTTTCTGATGACACCAAGCTGAGTGGTGCAGTCAACATGCTGGAAGAAAAGGATGTTATCCAGAAGGACCTTGACAGGCTTGAGAGGTTGGCCTGTGCAAACCATGTGAAGTTCAACAAAGCCAAGTGCAAAGTCATGCACATGGGTCAGGGCAAATCCAGGCACAAATACAGGCTGGGCAGAAAATGGATTCAGAGCAGCCCTAAGGAGAAGGACTTGGGGATGTTGGTTGATGAGAAGCGCAACATGACCCGGCAATGTGTGATTGCAGCTCAGAAAGCCAATGGTATCCTAGGCTGCATCAAAAGAAGCGTGGCCAGCAGGTCAAGGGAAGTGACTCTGCCCCTCTACTCCACTCTGGTGAGACCCCACCTGGAGTACTTTCTTCAACTCTGGGGCCCCCAACATAATGAGGACATGGACCTGTTGGAGCGAGTCCAAAGGAGGGCCATGAAGATGATCAGAGGGCTGGAGCACCTCTCCTATGAAGATGGGCTGAGGGGTTTGGGGTTGTTCAGCCTGGAGAACAGAAGGCTCTTGGGGAGACCTTATAGCAGCCTTCCAGTACCTGGAGGAGGCCTACAAAAAAGCTGGAGAGGGACTTCTTCCAAGAGCATGTAGTAATAGGACAAGGTTTAATGGCTTTAAACTGAAAGAGGGTAGATTTAGATTAGATATAAGGAGGAAATTTTTCACTCTGAGGGGTGGTGAGGCAGAGGAATAAGTTTCCCAGAGAAATTGTGGATGCCCCATCCCTGGAAGTGTTCAAGGCCAGGTTGGATGGGGTTTTGAGCAACCTGATCTAGTGGAAGTTGCCCCTGCCCATGGCAATGGGGGTTGGATCTAGATGATATTTAAGGTCCCTTCCAACCCAAACTATTCTATAATATGACACGAAGCCTAATGCCCACTTGCCAATGCTAGAGAAGGCTGTCACTCTCCACTGACCAAAGAAACTTATGTCTGGCTGATTAAAAACTGGATGTGTTTTTGGGGGTGTTATTTTGTTTGGAATGAATCATACTCAAAATCCTTAAAGATCCTGGGTGCTGTGCATGTCCCTGAAATTGCAGGACTGGATTCATAATATAATCTGCTAACTGTTTTTTTATTCGCTCTACTCACTTGTTTGGCAAAATATTCACCTTATACCAAAATTAAATCCTGCAGTCACAACACCCAGATATATTTTGGCCAGCAGAATAGTCAGCAAGCTAATGCATTGGGTTCTTCTGATGTAGGCCTCTGGGCTCAGAAGGTGTTCTTCAGCTGAGCAGGCTCCAGGACTCATTTTAGCATCACTGTCATGCTGTCATACTTCCTTTTCTTTTTAAGAAAGAAGACCTTGCAATTGCTGTCAGCAATTTCAGGAGCAATGCGATTCCCTGACACCATTTCCAAATTGCTCAAACAGCTCCTACTCATGGTTCCTTAAGTACCAAGTTCCTGCTGCACTCTCATGTCACCTACTCCCATGGACCTGAAACAGTGGCAGCAAAAAAATGCTCATTTTTGATAAAATTACTGGAAATTGCCCAATCCTTTAGCTATGACCATAAATATAAACACCCAAGAGAAAAGTACCAACATACCTTTCCTGGCCGCCTCATTCTTGAGAACTGTCAGTGACCATGTCAGAATCCCTTATGGATTCTCCAGGATCTTCCATTTTATCTTGTCCCTTGCCTCTGGCTTTCTGTCTAACAGTGGATTTCTTTCTCTGTGTCCCACTTTACAAGCTAGAAGCTGCTTCTTGCTCTTTGTGGACAGTGCTAACTGATCTTGATGATCAAGTTGGCACTATGTAGGGGTGAACCTGTTAAAGCATTTCAAATACAACCTTCCATCTTCTGTATGTGGAAAGGAGAAATAAATGGAAATGGGAATACTAAGTTGTTTAGATAAAACGCTGTAAAAGCCAAAAGCACAGTTCTTTAAGTTTACAACAAGTAGTAGCATATGACATATACATTGGTCATCATGGATAGTAAGCTGTGGAGATTGGATTAGATGGGACTGGACCGGAAAATGAGAAAAAACACAGGAAAATAGGTAGCTACAAAAAAGCAAAATCCGACAAAAATCTGGCTGTAGAGCAAGATTTGGAATCACATGCTTTCAAGGGACTCCCTCTGGAAACATACATCATATTTCCCTTTCTCATTTTTTCCTTTCTTCTGCAGAATCAGTGGCAACACTTCTGCTTCCCAAGCTTGTTTGCAGGCATGCAAACTTTCCCCAAGAACAAACTCCAGTTTTGTTTCCAAAACATAGGATCTCTGACTGCTATCACTATTTGCCCTCTGATTCCATACAGAAGGCCTATCAGTTTGAGAGCATTTTGAGCTGCAAGCTGCAGAAAAGTAGGGCAATGTTTTCTAATGAGATGCCGAATTAGCAGAAGGCTCTTCTGTATGCAAAAGACACAGCATGAGCTGAGATACTTTCAGAACTCTGCCCCTCTTTCAGCTTTGCGTGCAATGCCTGTTCCACTTTGGGAAGCCCCTGTGCTGCCATGTGCAAGCTGACTTTGAAGTAGAGGGCTCATTCAAGACTCCAGGTAATCATTCATGTGTGCATTTACCACCACCCTCCCACAAAATACCTCTGTTACTCATTTTGTATAGAACTAATTAAGTGATAGACCACATCCTTTCCTAGTATTTCAGCTGTGTTTTCTGTACTTCTGGTCAAGCTAGTCAACACTTTATTTGAAACGTCATTCAGTCTGCTTCCACTCTTGTAGTGTTAAGTAACCCCAGGACCTAATTCCTGCACCAGCCCTGCTCGTTGTTGGTATGCCACCAGTCTGAAAGGCAGGTGGAGAATGGAGGTTTCTGGGGCAGCCCTAGTGAAATGCCTCAAACACTAACCTGTCTGAGTTTTAAAGGACAGTTCCAAAGCTGGCACTCAAAAGCACAGAAGTATCATCACAGAAGATCACCACCCAAGCCTTCCTGTCCCATGGAAGCACATGACATAAAGCTTGGCTCCCCAGCCCTGCCCATCCATCACAACAGTTTGTTCCACGCAGTTGAGCCAGTGAGTCAGAAAATTCAGGTGTATCACTCTCCAGAACAATACAGATCATCTTTTTCCAAGAGAGACAAGTATCAGCCTGTGTTCAAAATGTTGGCTTGGTTCGGGGATGTCGCCTATTTCTGCAACACTTTTTTTGCCTAAAGTTCAATTGAGTTTTAAGTAAATGGTAAACAACTGCGGGTTTTTTTTTTCTTTTTAACTATACTCCCCTTCAATTAGTTGAGATTGTAAAAAGTTTTTGATCTCTTTAATCTGACTATGCTTTTAAGAAAAAGTGTGATTAAATCCAAGAACAACCCCTCAAAATTAAGAGCAGATGGGTTGGCAGCTATAGATTCATAGGAATCAACAGGTATTAGAAGCACCTATCCCATCCTTAGGCTTTATAAGAGCTGTGCATAGGTGATTCTCCTGTCCACTGTTTTCTCCAATATATGCATTTCTCAATGACTTTGTTTTCATATTAAAACATTCTTATCCACAAGGAGAATGTACATGCCTGAAGGTATGACAGAAAGTGATCAAGAGAGGCAATACTGTCAAAACTTGCACACTCCTGCTAATACACAAGGAAAATCCAGCTCTCTTTTTCCTAGTGACAAAGTTATGAACAGTCTAAAACTGCCCCAGGCAATAAATTTGCTGCACACTGTACCACTACATGCTATAAAACTCAGTTTGAGCTAAAAGGATGAAAATAAATCAGTTTTGTAAGCTTAGTATATCAAAATATTTTCCTTTCAAAAAATATAGTTTAATGGTGCATCTTGAAAACCAATGCAACACCAAGTTCTAGATTAAAAACCAACTGATTACATTACAAAAACAGCCTGCCAAGTCTTGATCATAACTAGGGCTTATATTCCAGACTGTAGCTTCAGCTTTAGCATGACTGATTTCCAAACTAAAATAGTCATCCTAAAAAATTTCCAAAATAATCCATTTAAAGACAGAGAAGTACATGTGCAGGTGTCATGGCAACCCCACCAAGGCCATGCAGATACTGGCATTGCTTTTATTGAAACGTTTCATTTTCCTTCAGATCAATGAAGTGTCTAAATGCTTTTTACTTCATCAAACTAAATGTAGACAAATGTAGCTGTTATCAACAATGCATAGTATGAAGGCTTTGCAGCAGGTCCTTTTGGATCCTTTTGTAAATCTCTAAAGAAACAGTTTGCTGCCTGACTTAGATGACTTGGCATCAGGTTAAAAACACACAAACAGACAACAAAATGCCACTAACCCACTAACAAAAAAAGACCCAACATCCATTAGTTCAGTTCATAGTTATAAATTATAATAGTGCATAACCATGCTGGGTCCGTTGTGCTCAGTAAAGCACAGCACAGCACTAGCATTCACTGAAAAGCATTCATCTGTTCTTCTGATGAATGCCCAAAACCTGTATGTTTGAAAGTACTGGGTGACACCCACCCAGTAGCTGCACTCAGAGCACTGAGTGATCATGTAACAACACCCCATGGTCAGTGGCCCCTTCCTTCAACAGAGTTCAGGGTGCAAACACATGCATGCAATGGCACTTCTCTCAGAATTAATTTCTGATCTACTTCATATTAAAAAGCACTTTTTTAGAGGGAAATAATGTGTTTATGTTTGACAGATAAAGTTTAGTAACACAACACAAATCAGCAGTGCAAACGAGGAAAGCTCCATCGTGGAGCACACAGATTTTTACAGTCTCCAAAATTCCACCCTTCCTTCAGACTTCCACTATCTTTAAAAAGCACCACCTTATCACTGTAAGGGCTCTGATAGAGCACAATAAAGATAATTTTGTTATCAGAACTGTTATGAATTCACAGCACCAGATAAAATCTGCAGGGACAATTTGCAAATGAGATGTTTACTAAATGTGGTTAATTTCTTTTTAGTCTTTCCTGAAGACTTACTATAGAGCTAAATGCATCTCTATCACTTACTTATTTCTGAGAGATCAAAAGGTGAGCAGAAAATCCTGCTTTCCACTTTGCAGAGTGGCTCTTGTATGCATATACTGCACTTCCTCTACCTGAGAAACAACTTGCCAATGAGGAAATTTCACAGATAGTTAATATGGACAACATTCAGTCCTGTGGACCAGAAATGGGAACGCTTTTTCACATTATGGAAGAATTCAAACATTGGGTCAAAGCTATAGACTGTGGTGTTTTGCTTCTTTTTCTTTTGCCACCATCTAATAACTTGTATCTAAAATTTAACAGGAACTTGGAAAACCCCATGAGGCACACTTGGTGTTAAACATTTATATCTGCACTAAATATTTCACAGTAAATTTTTTAATGCAGTGCAAAGCTAAACACATTCCTATTGCCTTATTTTAAACATTTTCCTGTATTTCATGGGCAAAAAATTCTATTACACGCTTTTTGCAGGTCTGCTAACCTTAACTCTCAATTCATCTGCAACTTGGAAGGTTCTCTACTACAATCTGTGGTCATTATTATGCAAAGTTAAAATAGGTTGTTTCTGGGGTTCAGTGCTTTAACACAAGCAGACGTGCAGACATTAATACACAGCCATACCAGTATGTCAGAACATGTATGTTCTAGTACAAAGAAGTATAAAGCAGTCAATCAACTGGAATTTTTTGGAAATTTTATGCAAAGCAAAAACAAAAGTTTAGACCATTAAAAACATACTATAGTTCATTCACCTGGTTGTATTTTTCAGTAAATAGCCCCCATGCCCCAAAATACAAGTTCAAGAGAAGTAAAAATACTGCTGCCAGTTACTTCAAAGGAATTTTTTTGGTAAGGCTGAGATTGTTGTAAATCACTAAACTAAAATTAATGTCCAAAACTCACAACAAAGTTTTACAATTTAATTTTGCATGCAGTATATTTCTCTGCCTATATCAGAGTAGGAACCAAAATGTTGCCTTTTTATTTCTGCATCTTTCCGCATGTGAGAATAAGATTCTGCATCACAAGGATGAGTAAGGGCTGAATAACTGAATAACATTATCCAAAATCCAGATGCCATGTGAATAGAAACAAAATAGTCATTACTGAAACATCACAGCATTTAGTTATTTATAGACTCCATTCAGCCATCACCACTAGTAAGACAGCATATGCTACAACGCTCTTTTTGAATAGCCTTTCCAAGTACTTGAAAGACCTATTTTACAAGCCTTGCCCACCATCCAGAGAAGAATCGTGTATATAAGGATAGGAGTAAAATACAACTGACAAACACATACACTTGAAGGAATAAAGGACATCTAATCACTTTTCATATAAAAGGAGTCTTGAAATGTTTTCCTGTAATGTTGACATTCACTCCGAGAACCCTTCTCATAGAAGATCTATTTCCGTCAGAGATGCAGTGTTTCTGAAACATGTGCTACTATTTTTTAAGAAACCACTTGAAGAAAAAGAAAACTGCTTGTCCCCAGCTGGCATAACCATTTCATTGTATGTGGTTTTCTGGCATTAAAGGCTCCAAGACAAACTTCACCAAGAAGTATCACTTTCCCTTTTGACCCAACCTATTAATCTTTTCAGTGTGGTCCTGCCTGTAGGGTAAACCGATGGTGTAATGTCTTTGCAAGTAAGGGGACTGCTCAAAAGGGAACATATAAAAACCTGTTTCCACAGGCAAGAGAAGAATCAGGCAACAGGATCTTATGACTCCTGATCTCCAAAAGCTTATTCTAGGCTGTTCTTTGCCCAAAACCTTTCCCTATCATATAACTCTTTTTCAAGGTGGGAAGAAGATGGAGACTCCCAGACAAGCACAGCATCACCCCCCTGGAAGTACATGTGCCTGCACAGCCAGAGCAGCCTGCGCTGCATTGCACTATCACTCCTCCTCTCCCTGTCTCTCATATCACTCTTTTTTCCTCTCTCCTCCTAGTGCAGACAAAAACTTGCCTACACAAGCCAGTAGCCAGGGGCCACTATCCAAAAGGTAATTCGGATTCCCAAACTCACACCTGTGCTTCAGCTTCAGAGCTGCTGTGCGTGTACTCTTCGCTTCACAGACACCGCGCCATCCTCCTGACGGGCCAATGCACGGGTCCTCTGTTCTGACTGGTCCGCGTGCAGTAGAGACCAAGGGGCAAAGGGCCTGCAAAGATCTTTGTTCTGACAGAATTGGAGAGACTAATTCCTACCAGTTTTCATGGAAGGCACAATGTTTCCCCAAAAGTGGCAGAGGAGTCAGTGGCACACCAATTTCAGCCATAGGCATAGAGCTGTGGTGGCATGTTATAACAAGGTAATGGGGCAATGTGAATAATACCTTCATCTGCCAGGCAGCTTTGCCATTCATGTGCCACAATGGCAGCATGCCTGCCTGCCAGACCTGAAGGTGCTTTGCCTCATAAACACACCAGGCTCCTGGGAAAACAGTATTTGATCCAATGGTTCTTTCCACCTGGATTTTAACATGCAAAAGAAGGAAGTAGTGACTTGCCCTTTGTTGTTTGTGTCACTTCTGTTGTCCACAATAAGAAAGATGCACAAACATCTGAAGACAGGCTGACACAGCAGCAACAGTTGCAGCATCTCTATTCAAGGATTAAATGATGACAGAGAATAATCGCTGGTATTTGATTCTTCTCCCCTTCTCCTTTTGGGATAAAGTTCCGTATGAGCAGACTCCTAGAAAAGTAGTAGTCATAATACTGAAAGTAGGACTGTGAGATCATTTGATAAGAATGATGCTGTGCTCTACATCTACCTATTCCATGAGCCACACATGGTATCCTCCCTTCATTCTCTTTTTAAGTTGCATGTTTGTAAACACTGGTCTTCCATATTAACAGTCATTCAGTAGCCATGGTGTATCTTAATCTGTATATGAAAGCCCATTAATAAAGGTCACTAGAGGGAAAAAAAAAAATCACCTTTTTTTTCTTTTGTAATGTTTTAATTTAACAGCTGGTCAGACTTTGACCCAACCTTCACATCCTTGGTTAATACTCAGATTAACAATGAAGTCTGATATATAATATATGCCATCAG
Organism: Phalacrocorax carbo; assembly: GCF_963921805.1. NCBI lineage: Eukaryota > Metazoa > Chordata > Aves > Suliformes > Phalacrocoracidae > Phalacrocorax > Phalacrocorax carbo. Next base: position 137,142,365 of record NC_087514.1, read on the forward strand.
ATTAGCTGTGGGGAGTTTACAATTCTTAGGACAGAACCACTGATGAGACACTATTCACCTAACTCAATGAACTCAAACATCTGTTTGAGATTTCAATTTCATATCTGCACCTCATACATATTGCTCACGTGATTTCCTTATGTTCCACATAAGTATTGGTCAATGGGGCTATCAGCTATGGATATGGTTTGGTGCTTCAATTTTGCATAGGTCTAGCATATACATGACACCTAGAACAATACCTGTAACAACCCTATCAGAACAAAAACTGAATGTGGTATCAACATTTGCACATTTTTCTAGTTCCTTTGCCTCCTAGAGATAAAAATTTATAAATTGGAGATGCTGCAGAGAGTTTAAAAACCAAGTCTCTGTCTTTCCAGTCATTAGATACATTCCTAAATGACTGTAAAAATTTTAGGTTCTATAAAAGCCCAGTGTTATTCTATGCTATTGTTTCCAAAGGAAATATGTAGAGAGATAAATTAAACATTAAATGCAAAGCTTCGCTGTGAGGCTACTGAGTCAGAAACAGAAATGCAGATAACTAATTAGAATATCTGTCTTTGCATATTTGCTTCCCTCCCTAGTAGAAGCCATTAATCTTTAAATGTGTATGAAAAGGACGCATAAGTCAGCAGACAAAGAGCGTGTAGCAAGGACACAAAATAAATTAAAGACACCTCATGTCTCAGCATGAGTAACCCATTTTATACTTTTTATCTCTCCAGGCCACTTCTCCACAGTCCACTTCCTGCTCCTGTTTACAGGGACAACCAGGGATTCCTGGGACAGAGGAAGTAGTAGAATCCCAGCCTCTATTCAAAACAGTTTTAACATTTTATAAGTGATATTAAGGCACAGAATCATAGAATAGTTGGGGTTGGAAGGTACCTTTAGAGGTCATCTAGTCCAACCCCCCTGCAATGAGCAGGGACATCTTCAACTAGACCAGGTTGCTCAGAGCCCTCCTCCGGCCAGGCCTTGAAAGTTTCCAGGGATGGGGCACCTACCACCCCTCTGGACAACCTGTTCAGGTGTTACACCACCCTCATCGTAAAAAAATATCTTCCTTACATCTAGTCCAAATCTGCCCTCTTTTAGTTTAAAACCATTACCCTTTGTCCTATCACAAGAGGACCTACTAACAAGTTTCTTATAAGCCATCTTTCTTATATGCCCCCTTTAAGTATTGAAAGGCTCCAATACGGTCTCCTCAAAGCCTTCTCTTCTCTAGACTGAACAACCCCAACTCCCGCAGCCCGTCTTCATGGGAGAGGTGCTCCAGCCCTCAGATCTTTTTTTGGCCCTCCTCTGTACCTATTTAACCTATAAAATATCTTGTTTTCTAGATAGATATGCTTAAATGTCACAAAGGGGGAAAATCATAATTATGAATGGAGTCTTATTATGGCAACTTGTCTTGCTTCTGGCAGCAAGTTCTTAGAGTCTTTTTGTTCCCACAGTCCAAGTGTTTATAGTGAGGAGGAGACATATCTGTGCTTTGAAGCTAAACAGGGTTTTTTAACAAGACTAATTCTGATTGTAAAAATAAATAGTAAAATGAAGGAATGACAGTATCCAAGTGCTAAGTGTTCTTACTTCTTATCTCCCCCAAGATCTTCAAATACTTCAAAATGTGGTAGACTCTGTTATGCCTCAAAGCATGCTTTGTGAGGATGGTTTCCAAGCAGCTTACTGGGACAGCTCATGGTTACCTGGATATTTGAAATTCCTTAGTTCTTCCCCATAACAAACATAATAATTTTGCCATGTAAAACAGTTTCAGTATAAAAAATATATAACTCAAGCCAAAACTTTTTTCTGAGATCCAAGTCTTTCTGCCTAATTACAACAAGCTCTGTCTCTTCACTGAAGGGTTAGGCTGCACTTCACACACTTGGGGAAAAACACTTCACTCAGTTCTTTTAGTTCCTTCCAGGACCCTCACCTGGATTTTGAGAAATCCTATCTACATTTTTAGTCAAAGTTGAAGTCACGAAGTTCTGCACTGCAAAACCGGTGTCTTTCCCCAAGCTGCCAAAACTGTGGAGCCTGATGACTGCGTGCATTGTTGCTTCCTCTTCTGTTCCTTTTCAGCCGTCTTGTGGACTTCCACATGACTATTTGCAGGCTCCAGTGCCACATCCTCTCTACAACAGAATGCTTCTTAACCCTGGAAAGTTTCACATGTAACTAGTTTTTTATCAAATTTCTCCTGTCTGAAAAGAGCAACTGTATCTCCTACCTCTGGCCTCAGGTCACACAACAGCAGCCACAAGTCACACAGATAAACCTCTGAGAGAGTTCTACCCTGACTTAGAGGTTAGAAATTTCAAGGCAGAAGGAATGGGGTTAACTGAAGGTGTCTCTCAACTGCTTTTCAGTAAAAAAAAGTTTTTTCAAAAAGTACCTGATATTTGTGATATTTTGTCTGAAATACTTCAAGTTTATAAGTTTTTCATGAACCTGAAGGTTATTAAAATATAATGAATTCTTACTGTGGTTGGGGTTTTCTGGCTGAAAATTTCCACAAGAGAAAAAAAATACTGTCAAGTTAGTCTTATGCACAGATTAACTAGTGATAAATGGAAACTATAGCAGAGCTGGAGGGCAGCCCTCATACTTTCAGACTTTACCTTAATCATAAGACCATCCCAATGTAACCGTCCAGGCATGCTAATAAACAAATACATAAATTATCTGGGAATAATACAGTAATATTTGTTACCCTGAAAACAGGAAAGGCACTTCAGAGCTGGGGGGGGGGGAATCAATAAAGGTGTAGGGGTCTTATGTACTCTAAATAATACTTAAAATCTATTTACTCAGATGTATGTGAAAACACTACCTGTTTTCCAGAAATATCTTGTCTCTTTGCAATGAAAAAGCAAACATGGCTTCAGAGTGTTCCTCCTTAGATCCATATTTCACGTTAATGCAAAAATAAGGAAGACAATGCTACACATGGTTGGGAATTTTCTGAACAAAAATGGGAAAGGGGGAATAAAAATAACATAGAAAAACATCTTAAGGATGTTTTTTTGTGGAGGTGCATACGTGTTTGCGTTAGATCTCTAAGCACTAGGTAGGCTTACTAGTCCCATTGGAGCACTGTTTGGCCAAAAGCAGAACATCAGACATCCTCTAACATAGAATTAAACAGCATTCTAGTTGTTTACGGCTCTATGGGGAATACAGAGAAATAAGATGAAGTCGTCCTGCTTAGGCAGGCAAGGACTTAAAGAAAAATAAAAGCAGAAAATATTGGATTCTGGGATCCAAGCATGCTACAGGAGTTCTCTAACCATAGGGTGATTCTATTTTTAACAACACTAGAGAGGATATGGCTTTCTTTTATTTTTGTTCTCCCTCAACAAAAGACTTCATAAGGCACAGATTTCCTTTACTCAATGTTAAAAAGGAAAAAAAAAAAAATCACTGAAAGTTCCATGGATTTGAAAGCTGATTTCAAGAGCTGAAAGCTCTTTTAGCATGAACTGATACTCAACAGAAAACACAGCTGCAAAGTTTACGTCTCGCAGGACTGTAGATAGCAGCTGTGTTTAAACCAGCAGCCAGCAACTGCCCAGAAAGGCAGGTCCCGCTCTTTGAGAACTGCATTAAAATCTTTTTGGTAAAACCTTATTCCTGAGCTGGTGTTCAGGCTTTCACCTCCTGCTACCCAAACTACATTTCATTAATAACCACCCCAAAAATTGTAGCTCTAAAGGATTTGCCCTGATCAGGGAACAGTGGTTGAGCAAAGTCTTAGCTGGCCCTTGCCAGCTCAGGGGTGAGCTTTCACTAGCCGGCTCAGATAATTTCACAGTTTGCAGCCACTGAAGAGGAAAACTTCCCCCCACAAAGTTCTCCCCACTCATGTCCGCACACTCCCTCCACTTCCTTCACATCTGTTCTGGTGTTTCTCAGATCCCTTTTTGTGAATTAAATCAATTTGTTAACCTTGCAGGAAAGTAACCCAGCGAAACAACTGGGTAGTTTTCTATGGAACTATTGAGTTGAACGGGTTCACAAAGCACAGTGTGAGTGCAGAGCCTCTAAGGAGTGGGGCACAGGGGTCAACCTGCAGGAAAAGGCAAGACAAGAGGTGGAGCCACACATCCCCATCGCAATAGAAATACTACACTGGATCAGCTTAGTTGCTCCTGAAATGGCAAACTAAACCTAACGCTAACAGATTCTTTTCCTCTGCAAATAAACACAGGGCAATGCTCATAGTTCACATTTGAGTAGTCAAGACAAACTTTTCCTATATGCTGTCAGATCACTAACTTTAGGAAATATAAATTGTTGTAATGAGACATTCAATTTAGCAGTTTCTAACTACTCAAAAGTTAATGGACATAAAGGGTTACATCTCCTTGCAAGACTTCCACTGACTTCAGGTAAATTAAGATCAAAGTCTGGAACTTTACCATTTTACTGTAATTACTTAGTCTTAGATGCACACCTACAAAAAAAATATTGCCAGTGTCTGATATGGAGAAACAACTTTATACAAATAAAGTGCTGTTTTGATATGCATTGCTAGCATATTCTTATTGCTTTTATTGTTCTTGATTCAATCAGCATCCCTGTGGGTTTCACCAAATGAAAACATAAAGCCACTTGCACTAGAACACTTATCAACTCAGTTTTGCATGCAGCATAGCCACAGAACAACGAAGTAGAATATTCTGATTTTGATGCCAGGTTTAGTTTTTCTCCTTCAGAAATACGTAAATTAAACTTTCACTTATAGGTCTATTTGTATTATCAGTAAATACAATACAGTCATGAAACAGTTAAGAGCAATGAGCTAGGACATAAATGAAACAGGAACACTACAGTACAACATTTACAGTCAGTAATTACTAACAAGAAGCTTACAGAGCTTGCAAAACAGCTGCAAGGTTTTTTTTTTCTTAGCTAACTGAAAGTCATGGTCACAGGACTGTTAGAAAAGTATTAGTAGAATTAGAGTTTTGATGCACTCTCTAAAACCAGACAGACTATTGTTTTTCTTTGATAAAAGCTTTATCGAATTTAAGGATCTTTTTAGCAACCTTTAACTATTCCTTCCTTTTACACTGCCAAGATCACAGGTATAGATGAAGTCCTCTCAACAAGAACAGGAAGACTCTATATTTTGAAAAACAAGTCATTCATTTTCCCATCGGTTATCACACTAAACAGCACTGCTCTGCCTACTGTCCAAGAATACAATCTGTATTTGTTTCTTGGCTTTGTTAGTCTGGGTGGCTTTCACTAACACAAACTTCATCAACCTGTCCAGGGCTTAAATACAGGCAAACTAGAAATATTAACTTGCTGGTGGAAACTTCTGAAGTATAATTAGAAAATTAAGTTTCATATTTCAGATATCGCTCAAAAAACCCATCAAATTAAATGAACAATGCTTAACAGCCCACCAAAACTCCAGCTAGGGTGGAATTCTGCAAAAAAGATTGCTCATAAAGCAGAGTATTGGAGTATGGTGAATGGAAATGATCTTGCCTTTACAGCAGCACAATTTTAGCTCATCATAGCTTTGCCACGGGTTTTCCTGATTAATGAGGAAGTTCCTGAAATTCATCTTTATCATACCTTTTTTTTTTTTTTGGTCAGTGTTTAGCAAACAGACACACATCATAGAGCACATGAGAAGGTTACAGAGCACCCTGGTCACAGGCAAAGCACAAGGTCCAACACAAGGGCTAAGCTGACATAAAGCCTGCACTGCTGAAAGTACCACTCTGCTTTTCTGCCTCTGCCAGGACATGATCTTCTGCCACTTCCTTTCCATTACATTAAGGGACCTTGAATGTATCAATAAATATTTGAGGAGAAAATTAACCCTGCTTAAAAAAAAAAGAAAAGGTATCTTCTCTTCGATTATGCAGTGAGCTGGCTCGCCCTCTCACCCTAAAGGTAACAATCCGCAAGATCTGTGGATCTATAGAAGGTACATCACCTGTTGCAGCAGAGGATGAGCAGCTGGCCCCTACCAGTGTCACCTCCCATTAGATCAACCTAAGTGTAGGGTCACACTGCATAAATGGTGTAGTTTCATTCAAGTTCCTTTTGCTAGGGAATGAACCAAGACCAGGGAGCCCAGGAGGCCAAGGCGTGCATGGGACTTGCAGATCACTTGACACCAGAGGCAGAATGTGTGCTGTGCCTGAGGAAGGAAAGCAGACGTGGGACAGTCTCATGGCTGGGGTGACTGAATGACCCTCTCTAGACTCAGATTCTGTCCCACTCACCTCATGTGTGACGACAAAGAGATCATTAAGGCAACTCCTCAAATCTGGTTGCTAATTGTGCACACCCCATTTTTAAGTGCCTAGATCAAGTGGCTGATGCAATAAATGGAGCTGCAAAATTTCAGCAAGATATAACTTCTGCATAAAAAACCTAATCCAATGAGAGAGAGATACCAGTAGGACTTTCCCCTCTAGCTTGTGTGGGTGCACAGCCCAGCTCCCAGCCCCTGCCTGAGCTCGCCTCAGAGCTGCAGCCTCATCTCACCAGCCAGAGCTCCCAGCTCAGACACCCTTTCCTCAGCAGCCATCTCACAGCTCCTTCAGTGTCTCTCCAAGGTGGGGGTGTCCATGCCTCACCAGCCACTGACACCAAACTACACACAGCTGGGTCTTTTGCACCAGAGCTGTCCAGACACTGAAGGTCTGATTCACCACCAGGCTACTGCAGACTTCTGATAGGATGATTTCTCAGGAAACCTTTGCCCACAAAGCAGTAACGCAGTCACAGATTATTCCTCTGGCCTTTCCTAAGTGATATTATACACCATCTAAGACAAAGATCCTTCAGATACTCTCTGTACTTGACCAAGTGTGCAAATAGATCAGCTGAGCCCCCCTGATACTGCTCTTGACCATTCCCTTGGAAAGAATATTTCTGAGCTCGCAGTACACTGATTGTCCATACTAGGAAAAAGGAAAGGGTGAATTATTCGGAGACTCTATTTAATGCATTAAGGTCTTTAGTGGCCATTAACTGAGAAGGTTATTTGTTAGTTTATTTATGAATATGGTTGTAACTTAAGGGATCATCCATCCAAATAATCTATGTATACTATGGCCAGCGTTTATAAATACATACCAGAAAACAATTTCGGTACAATTAAGCAGCTGTATCGTCTGATATAACCTGAGCAAACAAGTCAGAAAAACTGGAAAGCCTATTTCCAGTTTTATTTTGGAGCTGCATGACTGACTGACCTTCAACAAACTGTTCTGGTTAGACTGTGATAATATAAAATTCAGCACTTTGTTCCTCTAAAGTCCCAATTATTCTTTAAATTGATTGATTTTATTTTTTTTTTCCAGATTTAATATCCCTCTTTTCTGCTTTTAGCTTTTGTTTTAAATTATAACCCAGATCAGGTAAGTCATGCTGGTTACATGTATATATCCACTATGAAAAGAAAGAAAAAAAAGTTACTAGAATGAAGAATATGTCAAAGCCTAGAAACATCTCTCCTTTCCCTTATTTCTCTAGAAATCACTTCTGGAAAGGGAAAGGATGGTATTTTAGACTTGGCCAGTTCTGGATTCAGCGGAAGTTGGTGCTGGTTTAAAGCCAGGGCTGGTTTCCCTTCTTGATCTCCTAAGATTTTTGTTAAGCATGTGTATGTGCATATGTTTAGGGCAAATAGGTTGTACTTGCTGTAATACAAATCAAATCACTCCAGAAAATTATTGGCATAATACTTAACATGGATTATGAAAATAACTATATTTAGTCTGCAGCTCTAAATGCTACATGCTTTCCTCACCATAGTAACATAAATGTCTTTCAAAGGAAAAGAGTAGAAGGAACTTGGATTCTTGCGCTGCAGAGACTAAGAGTTGGGGGAGGGAAAGTGCTCACTTCACAACCTTGTAAACTTCAGACAGCAATTAAGAATTTACTATAACTAAATTTATTTTGTTTAATGTTTTGCCAATACAGCATTATAAATTTCTAGAAACCTGTTATAGAAAGAGTGAATATTCAATGAAAAAAGAAAATACCTTGCTTTTTCCAACCTAAATTGAGTAGGTGAGTTATGGAACCCCATTGTATCCCAAAAGAATCCATGGTATCCCAACAGAAGCATCTAAGGAGGGCTTCTTTTTCACTATTTTACCCTTCACGGAGAGCAATTCAGTTACGTTACAAACGGACATAGGAAAGAAAATAAACAAGAACTTCAGTATATCATGGTCACTTAGTGATGGACAGCTGGAATAATATCTGGTACTAGAACAGAAAGATTCTGTTCAGCAGAGTGAAGGTATCATAATGAAGAATAGGTCCTTCACAGCTGCCAGAATAAAAGTTGCTGCAGAAGCAAAAGGATGACAAAGTTAATGGCCTTTCAGTGCTGTGACCAGCTAACATAATTTATGTTCTGCTGACTTTCATTGACAGATGTCATGTACAGACAGTCAAGACCAGGAAGGGGAATTTTGCAACCTAGGCTCAAAGTTAACGTTTACACCATATCCTTAGTGGCCCAGCCAGGGACCAAGGCAGTGCCCAGCCCTTTGCCTACAGTGATTCTGCCTGGCCACAAAGTTAAGGCACAGGCAGCCTGTAGGTCAGTGCACAATGTCCTCAGTGTACAAAGGCAACACCAGCCAACCCCTTCTGCCCTCCTATGAGCAGATGGCAATGCTGCCAGGCAAGGACAGTGTTGCCCGTTCTCCTTAGAAGAACATACAGGATACATGCGGGTGCTCAGGCTGCTGATGGTGGTAAGTCTGAGTTCACAATTATGCTCTGCTGTGCACCAGTGCCTGCTCTGACCCTGTATGTGAGCATGGGCTTATAGACATGTCACATGGATGCTGAGATCAGATGGTCAGTTCAACTGCAGACACCTCCTGTGTAGTCATCTAATCTCTAAAGATGAAACCCATGCAGAGACACTCTAGACTTGCCTTTAAAATGCAGTATTGATTTAGCTGATAGGTTTCATTTAGTGTTATTACTTTAAAAGAAGAGTCTTTTGTCTATTCTTTCACATACTTCACAGTTTCAATCAGTAACTCCAAACTGGCTACATAAAATTTAAAAAAAACAAACCCCACCACACACACCAAAAAAAAAAAAAACCCCAAAAAAAAACCAACCACCACAAAACACAAAAAAACCCCACCAACCTGCAGGCAAACCTAGGAAAATACACATCTACTAACTACTTCTTTGAAAGAATGTGGTGGAGCTGGCCATCCATGTTTGGCACTAGATCCACGCTCTCAACACAAAGCAGCATGACTCTATATGGCCTAAGAGGGGATTAGAGTGCTTCACAGTACTGCATGCTATTATTATAGGATATACTATGAGTATGTAAAGTATTGGATCATGACCACATTACACGCCCACTCCTGATGATTCTTTGTTTACCTGTAGATTATCAGCAATTACCATACCAAATTCTTTCTAATATATGTGTAAATCCTTCATGGCCTTCTCTGTACAGGCCACGTGTCTAATATTTATTGTAGTGGTAAGTAGCAGAGCAAGAGATGTGAGCTCAATATATCAGGTACTTCAGCTGTACAGATTCCAATTATTTTAACATCTCTTCATTAACACTGTAGGACTACAAGTGCCTTGTAAGGGACATAGCTTTTCCTTGGTGTAGTGTTATCCTCAATAAGCAAAGAAAATCATGGTGACATACAAGATGGTGAACAGTCATTTAAAATTACAATAATACAATATGGCCCATTTTGTAAGATTTTGTGGTTGAAAGGGAAATGGGACTAGGAAACAGCTTTAGAAGAAGAGGAAAACTCAACAATCTATTCTTCTTTACTGAATTTCCTGTTAACATTGCTAAGGTAATGAAGACAGGTACCTTATTCTTAAGTACAAGTCCTCTGAAAATAGGCCTACAAATACTTTTTGTTTTCCTTTTAATTTCACTGCATTGTAAGCAAATCCAAGCTTGAAAGTACCAGGCATCAGGACAGCCTGTGTAGGTGTTTAGTCTGCTGTAGAACTGGTCTAATTAAAAATAAACACACAAATAAAATAAACACGCCTCACAACAGTGTTTTCGAATAGCACATTTGTAAAGCAGAGGTTTACCCTGCCCCACTCTCATTCTTACATACAGCTGCGGAGGGGCAAGACTCTTCCTAGACTCCCACAGATAGTGATTTTCCCCTTCTGCAGAAATGTGTCTGTGGTGTGATGTCTGCCCCGCTAATCCTATGCCCCTGGTTGACAACAAACAAATTTAAAAAAATAAAGCAAAACCAAAACCTCTTCTTAGCTGAAGTATGGCTACTTACAAGCTTGTTACACAAGAGTACCTCTGCAGGAGTCTCAGGCTATTCCAGTTTCTGCTACGAGCAGCACACTGGTGGGTTTGAGAACCTGAGCACAGTTCCATGCCCTTCTCTTAGTCACAAAACTGGCACGAGGAGTTGAAACTGGTGTACGATGGTTCCTGAGCAGCTGGTGCTCCTCCCTTGCACAAATCTGGCTCGATGGCTGGTTAGTGCTTCTGTGGTGGCAGTACATTAGGAAACCAAGTTGGAAACCTATTGCTCTAGGATTTTGTATTATAGCTGTGTATGCTACAGAGTCTCTGGAGAATAAAGCAATGACTGCTTGCATATTCTTTTAACATACTAAATATTGGAAGAAGCCTTTGTCTTTTGTGAATACACTTTAACTTGATTGAGTAGGTACTATATGCCACATATGTTCATATACTATTTTTGCCAGGAAGAGTAAACCACAGAAAGCCATGTTGGCATAAAAACTCATTTCAGAATTGTCCTGTATCATTTAAATGGTAAAGACTGTTGTTTCTTTAAAGGATAATCACCTTCAGGGACTGATTATAGTTTTCATAAAATTAATTCAAAATACACCTTCTACCCAATCTAAGCATTACTTGGAGAGACAAATTTCCAGAAATTAACTCTGATTGTCCTTCCATGATAAATTATTTTCAATCTTGGCTTTTTTTTGTGGGTGTGTTGTTTGTTTGTTTTGGGGTTTTTTTTGAGGGGGTGCCATTCTGTTTTACAGATGTTTTACTATTATTATTTCTGAGCAAGGCTGGACTGTTTGAGGATTAAATTTGGTTTTCAAACAATGCAAAATTTAACATTTAGGAAATCTTTATTCTTGTTCACCAAACCACTAAATCAACACTATTTCTCAATTTTACTGAGAACAGCTGGCTTGAGAAACATTTCCTAAATTTAGACTACAAGTAGATTGCTTGAGAAATAATTAGGTATTGTTACATGGTTCAAAAAAAAAAAAAAAAGATGGCTGTCAAAGACATCCCACTCTTAGTAGGGGTGTGGATAATTACATACTCATTTCAAACTAACTGAGTTGGATCAGTCACTGCAATATACAACATCCTGGAACAAGAGAGATCTGTTTCAGCTAAGAATAATAGCAAAAAAATCCCTGTGACCTCAGCATTTCGGGTAACTCTTCAGCCTTTCAACCTTTGGAAAACTGGATTCGGTGTTCAACATATCTTTATCTCGTAAGTTAAATTTCTGTTTCCCTCCATCTATGTACACAGATCAGGTCAATATCAAACTGTTGTACATTTCTCTAGTATTTCACAGAATTGAACACGGATACATGGTCTGTACAGCATTGCAAGCCTGAGTATTGTGAGGCACATGTAAGCTTATGCACACAGAGCAGATCTGACACAATACAGAAGCACAAACACATTAGAAGAATACCATGAAACCTACCTGAGCACATTCAGTGCATGTATTTGGATTTCTGCCTGGCTGTAGCCCAGTTAGGTATTTAGAAATTCCAGCCAATGTACAAAAATCCTGACTCTGCTTCAGCAAAAAGTCCTGGTACAGAATGAGCAGAGTGCAAGGACAACTCTGGCATATGGGTATCCCTACATCAACAGGGGTATGAACACATTTTTTCATGGAATAGAGATCTAAGGTTTGGTCTGTTATAAAGAGTCAAAAACTATTTGGTTATGATGTTTAGGAATATTTAGCTCTAGTACTGCTCATGGTAGTGTATGCCACATATTAACAGTATGCTATGTGGAACAGCCCTGATACCTAAAAGGGACTTTAACCTGGGAATTCAATCAGCACATTTAGCAAACTTGCTACAAAACTTTTCTACTTTTGAGTTAGTATATATTTTTACAGATAAGATCATTGTCTAGAATAGTATAACAAGCATAAAAGAGGAATAGGATTGCATTTATGCTAGGGAGGAAATAAGAAGCCCATCCAGAAAGACTGTGGCTTCTGTGAACACACCTGCTAGGACAATCCTGCCATTCACAGGCTGTAGAATTGGTGTTAGTGTGAAACATGATAATATGAAAAACATGGATGTGAAATCAAAGAAAATTTTAGTACAAGATTACAGCAGTGTTTCAAACATCACCATGTTTTGACACAAAAGGTATAATTTCTCTGAAATCCACAATTGTCCTTTGAAACATACCCATCAAATAGTGCTTAAAAAATGCAAGTGGTCTCATGAGTCCAGAAAATACAGTAAGAAGCGTATTACCTCCTGTGCAGATATAGATATCCTGCATTATTTTTCATTTAAGTGCCTAAACATTCCCAGTCCTTGTTGTTACCCATACACTTTTCCTATAGCATTATTATTCATATTAAAAAGAAACTAGATTATTCACATCAGACACACATTTCTAGGCCTATGATCCAAACTACATAAGACACTCATTTCAGATTGGGACCACCAGATGGTGGGAAAATAATGATCCTTCCCAGGAAAGGAGTGAATCTAAATAGGTACATAGGAATACTGCACAGAAAATTTCTCCTACACAGTTACTGAAGGACAGACATTGCCTCAGTCTGCTCCCGCAGCAGTAACTATACAGCCCTGGATGAACACCTCTGGAAGGGGGAGCTGAATGAATTTAAATCTGTTATTTCCTGGGGCACAAACCTAACAAAATTTTCATGATTTAAGCAAAGGAAAAATAATTGGATCCTTACAGTTCTGTGAAAGGAAGGAAAGGCAGAAGGAGACCAGAAAATTAAAATATTATTGTGCAGAAATAATGAAGGTAACTACAATAAACCTAATTTTTAACCCAGAAGCAATCAAGGTTATGCATAACGCTTTTTATTGGATTATTTTCCAGCCCAGTTGACTCCTTTGTCCATTCACTTTACCTCCTCATGTATAGTTGAACTAGCACAACTTCAGGGATGTTATGCAGGTCGCAACATGTGGCTAAAGGTTATGGGTGGAGAAGACCCTCAGTGTGCACAGGATTCCCTTAAGACAAGCTACATCACTAAAATAAATGTATGTACCTTTGAACACTGCTTATTGCTCCTTTCCACAGCTCAGGAATGGGAGTGGCATTTCACAGATTAAATGGTTTGCTGTCAACCAAACAGGGTGATCTCACTCTCCTCCCACCCATGCCCCTGGTGATGCTGCCCCACTGTTTGCAGTAGCTTGGAGATGGTTTATCTCACTAACCTGGCGGAAGACTAAGTAGCAAGAAGAATGAAAGATATGGTAGATCAGGGCAGCTGGCATGTAAAATCTCAACCCGAGTGTCTATTTCTGACACGCTTTCAAAATCTATTAGTTGGTTCAGGTATTATTCAAAAATGCAAAGGAGAAGCAGGTTCTCCACCCTGGCATTCCCGCTTCCACGTAGTCTCCATGAGATTTATGTGGAATTGCATGTCCCTCACCTTGCACTGTCAAGTTTGATGACTGAGTTTTAAATGCGTGCAATCAATGAGATGGGTTACAGCCAGGGCACAAGCTCTGCCCTACCTATGGTTTGCACCCTCTACCATCTGTGCCTCTCCACTGGTTATCAAGGGCACGCTCTCATGCTCTCTGTTCATGGGGAAGGAGGGGAGCAGCCTGCTCCCAAACTGTCCTTCTCAGATGAAGCCACCTTCCTCTCTCTCTCCTCCCTGTGCTGAAGGAATTCAGTGTTTTGCTCATGCAGGAAAAAAATGTGCTGACAGCATCCAAGGAAACAGGTCCAATGGGTTCACCAGTTATCCAAAAAGAGGTTAAAAGACTGAAAAGATTAAAAGTGAATGAGAAAGGCATTTCTATCTGTTTCAGTCAGTTTAAGGTAGATCAGGAATTCTGCAGGTGACGTGCTATATCAGCTTGGGCAGATGGGTCACTTATGGGATCGTAATGCTAAATTCAGACTTGCACACAGTGCTTTCAGATCTCAGAGCCAAAGGGGTGCAAAGTGCAAGTATTCTAGTGTTAGACTGATTTAAGACCCAACAATGCGAAATGCTGGCAGGCAATTTCAAATGCCTCCAATTGTAAAGCCTATACAGTAGCTGTCAAAAAGCGTAAAGGAAAAGCATGTAGCTAAACTTTATCAGCTGAGATGGGGGTAAGTACTGTCACTGAGAGAACATGGTGTGAGAACAAGAATGCTAATAAGCACACCAACTAGTAAAGGCTAAATGCAGAATGGATTTTTCTCCCAAGTCTGGGAAGTGATTTTGCCAGTTCTTAAAACATTTTAAACAATGTGAGGAGTTTTGACACTCACAGAAAATCAGAAGTTTGAAGAGTGAGAGAATATTTCCTTTTCTTAAAGGACAAACATGCACAGAGGTTAAGGAAAGTCCTGTGACTGAAATCTGGGGAGTTACTCTGCAAGGATCTCAGGAGAGCCTAAGGCCGTTCCATTTCAGTAAACAGGCATGTTGGGTCAGATACCTTACCTGTTTCTGAAGTGTTACCTGCCCTTGTGTAACCTCTATAACCTGTAAGTTTCAGTGAGAGTCTTTATAAACTACATTGCAATTGGCTCTGTTTATGCACTGTAAGATTTTAAATGGTTTAGGAACTCTGATACACATGCCTTTTTCTTTTGTATATATCAGCCATTTGTCATTTTAAACTTTCTCTTCTTGCCTCTACCACAATTCAAGCAGGATCAATCCTTAAGAAACTGTTTTGTTCCATGGGGTACTAAAGGCAGGAGAAACATGAGCTGGAAATTAGAACTATACAAGTGATTAGAGCAGAGCAAACCCAGGGTCCTCCTGCATGATAATAAGAAGCAATCCATCTCCTTAAAACTAGACATCTAGTTCCTGACCATTTCCCTGGAAGCTGGGTATTACTGTGTTCATGTAGCTCATTTACCATGCAACATTGTCACCTAGTTACTCAACAGCACCATGCAAGAGCACTACATTTGATGCAAGATTTCTGCAACCTAGTTCAAAAGGACAAAGGTTGGTAGGGCTTTTCCACCTGACAGCATCCCACTCACCGCCACCAGAAGCTTTGAAAATGAAGCAGCTCTGTTGAGCTAGAACAAGATAAACACCCAGCATTTTATTTATTTACTTATTCAAGAGAACAGTTATGGGTTTCACCCCAAAAAAAGCAAATTTTCATCAACACAACGTCGAAGTAGTACCTTGTGATTCCAGTTTTTGAGTGCAAGATGCCCTTGAAATGTACAGAAAAATAATACGATAAAATCAGAATCTGCAAAACCCTGACTGTCAGGTCTTTGAGCTACTGAGCTGGAAAGATTTTATTGGGACAAAGGATGTTTCAAAACACCTTTCTATAACTGCATATTCAAGCCTAATTTGAGGCTTCAAGTAACACTTATACTTGGCTTGACACTTGTTTCTTACACGTGTTCCTCAGATGGAGGACTGCCAAAATACGCTCATTATTCCAATTATAAACAAATGTTTCTGCTTGGGGAACAGTGGGTCTGACACTGGGAAACTTCATGCACTCCCAGGTGTGTGTGATGTACTCAGGAGTTGTACATGCTCATTTCTTTCTCGCTTTCCCTATGAATAGCATTAAAACAAAAGCTAACCACGACACACCCACTCCACTAGAAGGTAGCGCCCCACAGGTGGTGACACAAGGACAGTAATTAGAAGGGTTCTGGTAATGTTTTGAAGGCCAGCCAAATTTGTATGTGTCCCTTCTAGTAACTCCAGTGAAAGCAAAATGAGTTCAAAGCATACACTTCACTCTTCAGAAAAATAAATACTGCAGACTATTAACTGAGCAGACTATTAACTGAGAATTACCAGGACAGATATTTAAATTCACAAATATATGTGTGTATATCCACCTATATAGACATACACATACATATGCATACTCACATAAATTGCCCTTTCATACAACAAAAAGAAGGCTGAGACAAAAAGTTTGTGACCAAAGACAGTGGTTGGCAAACATGCAAAAGGGATAATAGGGAGCATTCATTTCCCAGCCTTCTGTCCTGCAGGCACCTGAGGAAGGCAGAGAATTAATTTAGTGTGTTTGTTAAATTCAAAATAAAGGCCTAGAGAAAGGGTGTTGACTACTGAAAAAGAAATGAGTTGTAGAAAAAAAAAAAAAGACGCTTTGGACTGGAAAAAGGGAGTGATAATGAGAAACAGAGTTCAATATCTAAGGGGAGGCAAAAACTAGAGCAGAACTAATATAATGAAATACATATAAATACAGTGTAGCTTGAAAGCCAAAGGTTATCTATAAAAGAAAGAGAAACCACAAGAGTATTTTCCAAACTGGGGTGCTAACCACCAACCCCAGTGTATGAGGTACCCCGTGGTTTTCAAACAGAGAACATAAACAAAGCAGCTCTAGAGTTAAATTGTGGCAAAGGACACATACCAAAAAACATAACCCGATGATGCTCTATGTACAACTGATTAAACAATAGGAGTTCTCATTCATAATACACAAGAAAACACAAACATACCCAGAAAAATCAAACACAGATTTGGGAACTCAGTTTGGATCTAACCTTTCCAAAGGTTTTGTACAGAAAAGTGAAACAGCACAAAACAAAAATGAGTAAAATGGCCATTCCCAGGAAAACCAGCAGCCCAACAGTTAAGAAAAATGCTCACTTTGTGATAAACAATTTTAAATTCTCAGTCTGCAGGATGGATTCTGACATGCCAGCAGGCTGTACTCTCACTTCTCGGCTATGGGCTTTCCACCCTCTCTTTCCTACCCCAAATTCCAAACAAAATTTTGTCATATTTTATCCCTTTCAGTTATATACTTTCACAAATTAACATGTGTCAAAACCAGCACAACTTTAACCAGGGAATTTCTAACAAGCTCTTTCTATTATGATGAAATAACCACCAAGACAAAGATGAGGGAGATGTTAAGAGATTCAGAAAACAGCTAATAGTCTAACTTTTATTAACTCTAGTTAATTACACATCTTCCCTTTGAAAATCTCACCTTTGGGGCATACTGCTTTTACTTTTCTTTTACTTCCTTACTGTTTTTCTCACTTGTCTAGACGTTTTTATGTCTCCAATTGTTTTAAGTTGCCCTTTTCAACTTTCGTTAATATTCTCACTTATCCTTCCCTTCTTTATTCTTCTCACTATCCTTGCCAATTTCTATTTTCACATTGCATGTTTAGTTGTTTACTGTATTTTCTTCTTTCACCCAGCTCTACATCTCTCTCCTATTTATTTCCTTCACTAACTTCAATTTGGAGAATCAGGACAGGTCACCTGTGCCGCATTATCTCTTAAAGAGATAGAGCAGTTTTACTGAGAAATAAGTAGCTCTTTATTTCTTATACTTTTGAGAAAAAAGTCAATTTATGAGTAAATGGAAATACAGATAGTGTAACATCCAACTAACGTACACAGTCAATGTCTTTGATTACAGGGCGAAATATTTTTCTTTCTTGCTTCATGTCTCTAAGTGATTGCCGTTTATTTCCTGATTTAAAAAAAATGCTGCTTCGGGCTGTTATATATTTAACGTCAATCCATAAACTAGAAGACATTAGAAATATTTCACTTATCTTTTGTGACAGCTTTTTTTCACCTTTGAATACCAAAGTGGAAATCAAGCTAGGTTATTATATGGTTGCAATACAGGATAATCAGTATTTTCAAATTTGGGCAGCCAAACCCACAATGAGACAGCTGATGCCTGGTCTGAAAGTGTATTAAGGCCTTATACCTACAGCTAAAGTAGAAGCCCTAGGTACAATGCATCTTAAAGTTGGGTATAGTTAATACAGGGCAAAAATGCACCACTGTTGTGGAAATGTGAGCTGGCTGTGCTGACCCTCAACAGGAAAGCACTAAGGACAGCAGTACATAGACGCAGAAAGTATTGCACTCAGTGAACATACCAACACTTTAGTTTCCCCATAGATTTGAGATTCCTGCACCACCACTCTGACGCAAGGCCTGCACATTTTTCTGATACTTGAAAATATGGGGTTGCCTGTTTCCAGAGGCTTGGGCAGGAATTGTCCAATTTGTTCCCATTTGGTTCATGACCAAGAAGGAGCGGCCAACCTTATGCCCTACACTAGGCTAACAGGTTTCTGGGTCGTACTCACAGTAAGGAACTCTTGGTGGGATTCTTGCAGAAGCTGAGTAATATCTGGCCCTCAATATGGAAAGCTTTGGAAAGAAGAATGAGAGGCACTTCCTGTCCTGGAGTCTACGCTGATATTAAAAATGCAAGAGGACTGATCTTGGAAGATCAGCTCATCACATAGAGGACATATTTTGGTGTTGTACTTGGTAGTTTTAGGCTAATGGTTGGACTCCATGATCTTAAGGGTCTTTTCCAACCTAAATAATTCTATGATTCTATATAATAACTCTGTCTAAAGGTCAGCAGAAGGTGCATTAAATTTCCAAATACTTTAGATCCCACTGCTCTGCCACAAATGGAACTAACACCAGCGGATTTCCCATTTTTCTTCCTGGGAGCTCTGTAGTGTCAGAGCTTCTCAGGAGATACACTTCATCCCTTCACAAAAATGATGGGCTTTATTATACTACCTATGACTTGCTGCTTTATCCTTGCCCCTTGTTTTCTGCTTTGGTATTGAAAGAGACACTATTTCTTATAGTGGAAAAGTGAAAAGCCCAGAATAAATGCTGTTAAATCAGATACTAAAAGGTTTCTAATTTCTAGCTTATAGTGATAAACAACCGTTACAGATGAAGCACAGTAAGGAAAAGAGAGCTGCGGACTAGCCTCTACTTTTCTCTGGGAAAGCCCTGGGACAATTTTCAAGGACATTATCTGTATTCTTGGTATTACCTGCTGTATAAAGCAGGTCATTTCTATAAATTTTTGATAGCTGCATAACTGCTGCTAATTTCTACTGTATTAGTCCGTTTCTTCCTCTTACATTTTTAGTAGCTTACACATGTAAATTTGTATATTGAAGTTGTCTCTTATTTCGCCTTCATACTGGGTAGATTTAGGGCAGAAAAACATATTTTCAGTGGCTACGTGTCAGAAAGTACAATAAATTATGATGAAGCCAGTAATTTATGTAAAGGTAAAGGTTATTTTTCCACAGAACAAAAAAAAAAAAGAATAATAACATCCCAAAGCATAGTTTTTAAATGGTGTGTTTGGAAGAATCTTCATCATAACAAATCACAGACCACAGCTAGTACTTAGAATATCTTTGGTTTAAATGAGAGCACCAAAACCAAACACCTTATTCAAACAGGTAAAAATAATTCACTATATGATGCAGTCCTCCTTTAAAACAAGAACATTTCAGAATTCAGACTGTACTCTCTACCAGCTTCATTTCTAACTTGCAATTTTTGCCCCAGCAATCTGCCTTGGAATTAATAATCATGCTGCACAATGCAGCTTTTTTTTTTTTTCCTTTTTTTTTTTTTGTTGTTTTGTTACACACACTTGCTCTACAGGATAAACACAGGATCAGCAATGCTTATCCATTGATTTCTATCATGACAGATGATGAGTAACAATGATAGATTTTTAATGATGTGTCAGCAAGTATATGAAAATGTGTAGTTGTGAGGTAGCAACTGCCAAAAGAAGCTGCTCTGAATGTCATATAGAAAAGATAGATCGCAGTTCCATTTTTGTCACTGAAAGCCAATTCTGATGGTGTACATTTTACATAGGGAAATTCTTCCTTTCCCTGTAAGAGGCCAGATGATAATTCAGAGAACTGCTTTGTTTGTTTTAATGTATAAATAAGATATTTTAAGGAAGTGAGCAGAAACTCCCCCCCCCGAACTATAGCAATTAACAAAAAAATATACAGATTTATAAGGGAATTTTGTACAGATTATGAAGACAGTAAAATGTGGACCAGTACAGCAAGAAAAGAGTGGAAATGAATTTTTGTAAATAGGCTAATTTGTGTATTTAATACACCAAAATGCCACAAAGGTCTTTAGTTCATTATGACGAAAACTGTAGAGTCGCTAGAGACACACTGCAGCATCTTTTTATTCTTGAAAATAAAAAAATAACATGACAGCTGCAATACATGCTGGTCAACAATGAAGATTTCCCTCAGCCATGAAAAACTGCACCAGCTGTCTCTTTATCCCAATTTTACACATAGTTTGCACGCTATCCTACAACTACCAGGCAACAGTCCAACATATGCCACACTGGAACTGATTTACCTATTAGGTTATTTGGCTCGTGCCATTTGCACAAAGAGGCAACAGATGCATTTCTCCACAATACATTGAAAAACAGTTCACAGAGGGCACCATTTCCTGAAACACCAGAAATCATGTTACTATGCCTCTAAAAGTCACTGCACCACGCACAGGGAAGTGGAGGAGGTGGAAGAGTACTGCTGTGTGACTTGTTCCCACTACACTCGCTTGCCTTCCTCTCCTTGCTGTCAGTGCATTAGCACTCTGTAATGTGGCCCTTCCTCTTAGGGTAAGGCAATACTGAGTCAGAGTTTGGAGGAGACTTTTAGATATGCTCCGGGACTTCTCTATCGCAAGGGTGTAAATATAGTGGCAGTTAACAGCTAATTTGCAGCCTTGATATAAGCATATAGGATTTCTAAATCCTGTCTTGTGTACTAATACAATTTATCTCAGCTTAGAACAGAGAGAAAATGTCCCTTGTTACTCTGCAGGTAACAGCTATTTTATCTGTTCATGTAAAGAGGGTAGAGGTGGTACTATTCACGTGCTGATAGCTTACATGCAGCAACTTCAAGCAGGGTCTAACATGACCTGCCAGTGCATTTTCAGGTCATTTATTATGTCTTTCAGGAACTAATCGTCTCGATAGAAGAGCTGATCCACAGCACATTGTATGTCTGAACTGAATGTCTTCTCCACAGAATGTGCCAGAACAAGCACATTGGAAGACGCAAGCATTGTTTGATTATTGCCACAACAGTCCAGGAGATTTAGTCACATTAAGTCCGTTAAAACTAATGCAGCTAAGTGGCCTGGACTGCTTTAGAAAGCTCCGTCAGTAGTAAATTAGCCCTTGCCCTCTTATGGCATATGTCATCTTTTCAAAGCTCCTTCCTCTCTCAGGTAGTTCAGCTGTTCTCCTGTGAAGGGGCCTACTTCTCACCACAGCTGCTAAATGTTGAATTTAAAGAGTAAATACAGTTTTCAGAGGCTTTAATTAAAAAGATTTCTGAAGTGCAAGATGCATTTCTCAAGATGCACTTGAAACCTAACAAGCAAGATTTTAATCTTCTCACCTACAGTAATCACTTCACAGCACGGGTGCTAATGAAGGCAGCCAGGATGGGAGACACGATGATGAACCAATGCAAACCAAGAAGAAAAAAAAAAAACAGAATATTTTCTCCTAAACAAGGTTTGCCTAAAGATGAGATGACAGTGAGCAAGTAACCACAGTTTTCTGCGGTCCTTTTTAAATGACCCAAAGATGTTCACTGAGTCAATACCCTACCTAGTAGCACTTCTGTCAACTTTCCCTGCTGTACTGAGGTTTATTTCAGTTTGTGCTGCCACAAAGAAGGACTTGGCCAAAGAAAAACCCTGAGGCTCCAAACACATTGGTGGACTTGTCTGAGTACGCTAATCTCATTAGCAAAAGAAACGATGCAAGTCCCTCAAAGAACTGAATCTTTTCTTTTAGTTTAGCTGAATTCTTCTTCCAAACCATCTAAAAAGTTGCAATTTCTAATATGTGTCTTATCAGTTCATTCCAAGCCAATACAACAAAACTGTCTTAAAATAAAACATATATCTAGAAGCTTTCCATTCCATCCTGTACCAATGCATTACCTGCAGTGCAACGCAGAGAAGAAACTTGTGAGAAGAACACAAAACACACACACACACAATTAACATCTTGGCAGCCTGTGGTTGCTCTGGCACATTTGGATTGAAATTCCTCCTCTATAAATCCACAGCCATTGTCATATCTGCTGGGAAAGGAGAAGTTACCATTTGCTAAGTCAGAGAGTCTATGTTTTAGAACATTCTTTCAGGTCATCACCTGGACATCTGCTCTAAAAAGGCTAAACAACTCTTGAATCAAAAGTTATCCAACTCAAAATAATCCTGGCTGATAGCACGTGCATACGTGCCTCTTATTCTCAACATGTAGCAACCTTGATCAGTGTCTGCACTTTATGAGAAGCAGGGACCACCGATCCATTGTGCCATACTGGAGACCTCAGGAGGCAGCACAGATACTGAAGCCCATATAGTCAAATATGGTGTGGAAAAGCACTTCAAAACTAAGGTTTAATTACTTATTGATTAAGGCTCTAGGCAATGCTATTTAAATATTGCATGTTTTTTTAAAAAACACACGGCCTTGTAATGGAAGAGAGCATGAGCATCATCTCTTCACTACCTGTACAGTACAAGTGCCTGCCGAAATGAAAGGTCAACAGTACTCTTTTGTTTATTGTTAAGTCAGCTGTGTGGAGGATCAGTCCAGAAAACATGCACTTCTAGTTTTAAAAGTTTGGGGTTCAAATATATGTGGAGGACTCCCCTTTAACTCCAACTTCCTTTGAAGTAATCTTTAATAGCAGTTACCTCTGGTAAACTCCATGGCAAGCACAGAGAAGAGCAACAAAGCCCAGAATGAGAAATAATAAAACTCCAGCCATAAAATCTTCAACACTTTTCCTCTCTAAGGAAGTAGTTAGTCCTGCAGATTAACACTTTTATTTATAGAAAAGGGTCTTAGTAATCAAACTACTAGACAAATTGTATTCAATTTTGGATATCATTAACACCAGTAATTTAGTGGGGGGGAAAAAAGTGCCAACAAAACAGAAAAAAAAAACAAACAACATGATTTAACAATATTTAATTAACTTCCTTATCGCATATGTTCAGCTCTGCATTTATTGATTCTCATATACAATGAGCTAAAGAATTACCAGTCATTCCACATATCAAATGTAAAACACTCTGCATGTACTAAGAAAAGATCTATGCAAAGACAAGCAAAAATGGCAGATCCCTTTTCAGTCATCATCCAGATAGCATAGAAGTTCTCTTCTGGTTCTATTTCATGAGATATTATTTAGGAGAAAATTCACAAACAAATTTATTATTTTTAGAGTCATCCATTTCATAATGAAAGTCTTCATATTCGACAGTGATGGCAATATTACATGGTTATATATTGAATATTTAATCATTATTATATATTAAATACTTAATCAAAGGCTGACAAGTCAGTACTAACACTATTTCAATGGCTAATAGATTTCAGTAACATGTTTTATTGCAAGTAAGTGGGAATTACATTAGTATTTCATGTGCCTCTCCTTTCCTTTCAGCTCTGCAAGTCTTTCTATAACACCAGATGATGCTAGGTGCACTGTATTGGACAGTACTGAAGGCAACTGGCTTGCATCTTTACATCTGTATTTACTGAGATAATATTCTCCTAATGCCAGTTATTTTGTGCTCATTTAGGTTTTACTTGTATAGTAAGACTCAATTGTAACAAAAACTCAAGAAGTTTAGTTTACAAAGTTCATTTACCAACATCACTAATCCATGAGAGAAAGTTAAGCTGATAAAGCACTTCTGTCAAAATTGCCAAATTCACTCCCTGGAACTGAAAGTTTTCTCAGGAGACCAACCTTTCTCAGAAGAAAATATGCTGCTAGCACATTTTAGAAAGTCTCTCTCCCTTAACCTAGTTTTCATTAAGACATTTAAAAGCGGCCAAACTTATCCTGGGTAGTGAAACAGGAAAACTGCAATTACATTGTATTTTGTAGTATCAGAAACCACTTCCTGCCCAGCTCCTCTGATACATTTGGAATAGAGGAAAAAAATATAAAAAACTGAAAAGATCCATTATCACACAGATCCCATTTGCAACAGAGAGGCAAAGTTAAGGGTGCAGATAGACCCACATTTGTTTCTAAATCAAGAGTGCACTTTTGAAGCAGATCTCGCAACCATGCCCGTTTCCTGCTTTTTCTTTTGCATTGCAAAACCATCCCATTAATTGGGTTTTTTTCTGAGAAAATAAGCTGGAAGATGTTCTCCAGGAGGACACCTAATATGCTCCATCTCTACTGGATGTTCAGCCTCAGGGGCCAGGCTAGAGCTACCCAAAAAGAAACCATTACAAATATGCATCGTGCGGACATCCGTTCCGCACAACCAGCTGGTTTGCTCTACAGATCCACATGTGTAAGTGGTAGGATTTTCCCCCTGAAAATAGCCTGTAATAGAAATGCTGGCAACTATACAGCCCTTAAATACCTTTAGAAGCATTTTGAACAAGGACTCGACTCAGGGCGACTTAATCTAAAGAACGGTACTGACCGTTATCCAAAGTCGAAAAGTCCCTATATGCTTATGTAGCAGCACTAACACGCTGATCAAATCCTCATGATCAAAGTCAGTTTAACTTCTATTAAATTTGGACCCAGAGACGTGATACACATGCAGAAGCATAGAGACGGGTTTCTAAAATTTCTTCTGGGGAACAAACTACCCTCATGTATGCAGTGCTTTAAGTTGCTATTCTGCCCTTATTCAATTAAATCATAGTAAACAGACGAAAAAACTGCTAGTACAGAGAGTGTGTTTCTTCTCTCCTCTTGACACATTATTCTGATGGAAACACTTCTACTAGCACGGGGTGCATCTGTTAAAAAACACTGCAGCTGCTCCTTTTTAAAATAGTAAGGTTTTCATATATCATCTTTGTGATTCAAGAAATAATATTCCCATCTGTCACGCACACATATTTGTATAGTTTTATAAATATATGTATTTACATGCATGTTTTTTTGAGATAAACTCATATATCAGAGCTAAAACCACCGTGTCCTCCAGAAAACCCAAAGCCTAAGAAAATCTAAGAGTATATTTACAAGGACCATCACAAGCAGAAATATGCATGTTCTTCTGATGCTCCATGCTGGCCAGACACCAGCCAACCTGGTACAGGAGCTGTTTGCACATCTTTATAATCAAGCCAGCAACCGCTGGGACAGGCTGACAACCTCCAAGAGTCAGGGCTTAACATTTTAGGGTATAACATTTGTGCACTATCACAGGCAGAAGGCTTCCAGGCTTGGGACAGTCCATTCCTGTTTGCATCTGGCCATGTTTATACATTCTAAAGCAATGAATTACAAAGGTATTGAAAGCAACAAGTGTCAGTAAAATGTTGCTCTGTCATGCAGACATCATGAGACTTACAGCATCTTACATGCTATAAGGATACATATAGGAGATTCTCAGTGCACTGAAGAGTTGAAATACAGGATTATACCCAGAAAACACTACGAACCTTATCCAATTGCTAAAGATGTATCTTTTTATAATTAGAATCATAGAATAGTTTGGGTTGGAACCTAATCTTTAAAGGTCATCTGGTCCAACGTCCCTGCATTGAGCAGGGACATCTTCAACTAGACCAGGTTGATCAGATCTTCATCCAACCTGACTTTGGATATTTCCAGGAATGGGGCATCTACCTCCGTGGGCAACCTGTTCCAGTTACATAATTATATGTAATGAAAGCTATATCAAACAGAGCTGACTAAAATACATTTGAAGATTCACAACCACATTCCTAAAATGAAAGTTGTGTTTTTTAAAAAAAAATCAAAGCTGAATTTTAAATAAATTAGATTCTCTTAAAGACTTGGTGTTTTGAAACTCCCACTTACCCACAGAGCACAGAAAATTAATAATGTACATTTCCCTCATTACTTTGCCAACCTATTTTCTTCTGTGCTGGAGGAATATCTTTAGGAAACCAAAAGATCACATGACCTCCAGGCTGTTAATTTGAGGTTTCAAAACAACAAAGCAAATGAAAAATTATAAGCTATCACACACTGTTTTCCTTATTTTTCCCACTCAATTCCATTATGCACCAATGCCCAGCTGTTTGGGCACTTACTGAATCTCAGGCCCAATTCAGATAAATCTGATCTTGTAAATTTTAAGCAATATTTCCATTTACAGTCCAAGGTGGTTGACAGCACATTACATTGCTGTAAGGATGTCTGGATATGCGAGACATGAGGAAGGGCCTGTGAATGCTGTGCTATTTTCTTGGGGAATATCCTGTAATAAAGTCAGTGTCTAAGCTTCCTTTTTTACTGAACATATTTTGAACTTGGGAATCTGGGGAGACGAAACCATTTGTGAACCAAGTAACTTCCTTGTAGAAAACTCATTGTGCTCTCTCATTTTCTCTACATTTAGTCTAGAACATTGTTCTTAAAAATTCTTCTTTTAAGAATCCTTAAAGAAATCCTGTATGCTATATCAAGTAATTCGCTGACAATGCGAATGTCTATGCAAACAACTGACAACAGGGATATGAATAAACTATGCATGTCTTGTTTCCTGGCTTCCACTGTTAAAAAAGGACTGTGGGATGCAGACCTTGGAACTAGGGATTTTGTTCAAAAGTTGCTTCACATTACCTAGATACACTCTTAATCCAGGCTTGAGTCTCCAGTATTGGTTAGAAGCAGTTGGAACATCTACAAAACATATAATTGCCATCAGCCATTGAAGCAGTTCAAAGATCCTTTTAAAGGTATGGAGACTAAAGGTCTGTGCAGATGGAGCCATTTTGCCCCAGACAGTGTAATCCAAGTGAAGTTGTACTGTTTCAACCGGTATTGACAGTAATAACTTCACGTCCTGCAACTGAGGCAGGGCAGGTACTGATTATGTTTAAAAGGTCAAGCAGCCTCACTACGTAACCATCAAGTTAAGAAGTGCCTTTCATGATGTACAAAATGAGCTGTCATAATTTTTTCCCTACATATGAACATAATAATCTTCTTTTCCAACTAAGAAAGGCACCCAATTATATTAGGATCTGTCTTTCATCAGCAGTGTGATAAAGAATTATTTTTCAAAACTAACTTTCATATTTCTATGAAGAGTAAAGACTTTTTAAAGGTTAGCATAGGAATAATGGCCATGGTGTTCCATGCTCAAAGGAAAAAAAAAAGGCAATTATGCTTAATTAGTTTGATGAGTAATGCTTACCTAAATTAATGGTGTTGTCTAAAGTTCAGCTCACTCAATCTGTCCCAATTTGTGTGGCAATTACTTGTTCTGTGGACAGACAGCACCAGGTCTTGACCTTTATAAATCAGGGCAGTGGTACAACGGTTCCCTAGACTATTGCCTGCTGAAGGGTGTCTTGGCATAATACATAGATGCAGGTAATGAAAACTGTTAAATACACACAATTTCATGAACACTAAGGCATAGACAGTTTTCATCCAATACAACATCCCAAAGTACTTCACAAACAATTAATAATTATATATTTGCTTTGTTTCTACACGGTTTTCATAAAAATTATGAAGTCAAGGGTTAGCCAGTATGCTTGCATATGACATCAGTGGTAAAATGAAAGCAGGGAAAAGAATCCAGCCTGGTCTGAGAGCGAACCTTACACCTAACACTAGTTTTTTGGAGCAGACGTTGAGAAACGTCTGCAGTTTTTCTGTAAAAATATTTATTAAGGCGTTAATGAAAATAAATCTGTTAGACTTAGGTTTCTCCAAGATGACATTGTGACACAGGGGAAAAATCACAGGAAAATAAAACAGTCCCTTTAACAATCAGATGCAGAAAATAACATATTTTAAGAGGTAAGGAAGAAAACCATCCCCATTAGCATCAACATGATGTCATTTGCATACTCTGAAATATTTGTATTTATGTATTTTCTTTTTGTTGTTGGGTTTGTTGGGGTTTTTTCCCCATAAACAAAGGCCCTGAAAGCACTTTTCATGATGCTTTCACTTTTCATCTCCTTGCTTTTCCAGTTACTAAAGGACATAGGTTTGACTAGGCTGCAAGAATGACTGATCACTAATGTTGTAATTCAATCACACTGTAATCTAAAGAAGTTTTATTGTTCACATTTCTCTCTAAGTTTTTAATATTATCAGAACCCTTCAGCCACATTCCAGCTTTGTTATTGACCTCTCTTCATCTACTATTTCATGGAGCTACATGCTGTAACAAATGCATTCCTCCTATATGCTTATCTACACACACCACGGCTTAAGTCGTCTTTGGATACCACCAAAGGTTATGTCATGACTGCAGCAACAAGAGAGAGAATTTAATTTGACTAGTACCAGTACTAGACCCACAGACTTCACTGTGTGGTGCCTGTATTCATAGCCAGGGCCCTAGTGGCCCTGTGTAGCATGCACTGATGCATTTGCTGCCTAAGTATGGTCCTAACGTAAAGGAAGCTCAAATGCAGAAGGTGTGGGGTCACACTGTGCGCTGTAACAGCTCACCACCACCACTGAAAGGTACAGTTCCTCCTGCCTCTTCCCACTTTCTTTTTCTCCACCGCTTATTTTGTATCAGCTCATCAGGCAATCTTTGAGAACCAGTTTGTTTGCTGCCTCTGCTAAACAGGTAGGAAACCCCACAGGCAAAAACCTCAACCAAAAAAGCCCCACCAAACGACAGGGTATTTTGCTACTCTTTTGCTGAGTTAAAGCAGATCAAAGAAGGATCTGGAAATTGTTAGGGAGGCAAACTAGTGGGACCAACAGAGCTGAAGATCAGGGAGAGGAATGGAAGGAAAGTCATGTAATGGGAAATCTCTGAAAAATATTAGCTAAAAGGTCTAAGTAAAATATTCTCTGTTACAAGTGGAGGTGAATGAGCTTTATGGTATTATTTCAAGTGATGCATAATTGGGATGAAAGTGTTTATAATAATCAAAATCAGTATAATGTTTTCTTGGAGGATTCAGTCCTCCCTTATAGCTCAGCTATGTTTGTTGAAACAGTCATACACCTGTGTCTGGACAGAGTTTCACATGAGTCTTGGTTATTTATTATTTATAAATGGAAAAACCTATAAAACTCAGCAATTCCTAAGGTTTTGACCACAAATCCAGAGGAACTGAAGCATTCAGAACACTGCCAGATTCATTTAATCCAAGATTCAGGAAATGGGACAAGGCCACAGTTAAAACATGATTGCATAACTTATATCCAAATGCAGCATCACATTTCTCAGAGGGAATCTCTGAATAATTCTGGGTATCCAGGGGGTATCCCTGGATAACTTCTGGATAACTCCCTGTATAATTTTACATCACTCATTAATATTTTCTGTGTTTTCTTAACATACATCTTAGACCTAGTTAAGTATCTGATAGTATCAGAAATAAAGATTTACTCTGTTAAAAAAGCACATTTTCAAAAACTTTCCAAAAACAGATAAATATCATTTACATTTACTAAGCAGAGATAGCCTGAGAACCTGTCTTCCTACTGTTTTTTATTTTAGTATTTTAAAGATTTAGCTAAATTCTTTAAAAATTTTTATATATATATTTTTACAATCTCTGTAAAGTATGAGCATAAGTAACTATACTGCCCATATAGCACCCCCTTCTCTTCTTTGAACTTTGTATTTCATATACCTTCATTCACAGCCTGAATCAGTGATTTCAAAAAGCATGGAAAAATCCTAAAGGAATTCCACTTCTCCCCAGCTAGACATAACCAGCAGAGAGAAAGCAACTTGTATCCTTCTAAAAACATAAGTATCAAAATACAGTTTAAAAGCCTGAACACAAGCAAGGCAATGTGCTCCACTCAGAAATCAGACACATCAGTAAGTCCTAACCCTATATGAAACATACAATACATAATTATTAGTAATTTATTATTGTGACTGGACAAATGCAGTAGAATAAATTATTTTGCCTAATAGAAGTGAGTTTCATCCTGTATTTAAGCACATGCAGAAGGGATCCCAACAAAAACATAGTCTTGAGAAAGAATCAGGATGTGCAGGAGGAAAAAAAAAAAAAAAAGGTGACAAATCAAAATTCCATGCAAAACATCTATTTGGTCTCTGAAGGATGACAGGGTCACAAAATACATTTGAAAACTAAGGTATATTAAAACTGGAGCACAAATGAAAATAAAGGAGACTTATTAATTTTTTTATCCTAGTGAAGGCAAATAAATTGTGAATAATCAAGAGGGGGAGTTCAGAGGATGGAAACACTCAGAAAATGGAAAAGCCTATTGCCATTTAAATGAGATGTTACAAAAGGTGTCTAAGACAACCTATTTCAGCACAAATGATAGAGGAAATAGGATTGGTTGGACCTAATTAGGTTAGTAAAAGCAGCACATGGTTCATCTTAAAACTATCAGCTTAGTAAAAATAAAATCTATCAACCTAGATGTCTATAAAATATTTTGGGTTTTGTTTACAGTTCAATTTTACTGCGACTTCTGTATACAACACCAAACTATTTTAAGATTGATTTTGATCTATGAACATAGTTAAGATAAAACTTTCTGCCTTCTCAAAAGGATTTTTTTAATTGTTTGAAATCAGTATTTCTTCATTCTAATGGAAATCTGAAACTTCAGGATTCAGTTCGGATTTGGACCAAAGCATGTAAACCTTAATTTCCAGTCTAGTTTTTCATTAAAACAATTTGAGAAACAGAAAATCAGTTTAAGCAAATATTTGTCATTCCTTTGAAACTTTTTGAAGGTCTGAGATATTTGAAAGAATATGTTTTCTTATTCCCAATATCCTTTCTGAATCAGAAGTTGTAATACTAAAAAGACCAAGCCTTCCTAAATATTTTTAAGCAAATTTTGCCTGCTTAGGGACTGTGAAAGTTTTAGATAAACATACTGTGGCTTTTTAATTGAACCCAACCTTCAAGTCTTCTGAAATGCATCCCTCCCTGAGACTAAATCTTTGTACACCAAGCTAAACATTTAACATGTTGTTGTGGTTTGGGTTTTTTTGGTTGGTTGGTTTTGTTTGTTTGTTTGCTTTAAGAATGTGATTGTGATCTCATTTTGAATGTGACTTTCAGGATAGTGTTACACATTTCAGGAAGACTGACTCACCCTCATTCTACTTATAAGGCTAATCTTCCTACCGTGCAGATGATGTGCCACGACCTCTGAGGATTTGTATATTAGTTTTTCACCCCAGAATAAGTGAATCTACAAAGCTGTACAGCAACAAGGAGCCATCCAGGCTGGAGGAGAACAAGAGCAAATTGCAGATCTCTAAAGGAAACAGTCTTGAATGTTGCCAAACATTTTGAGTATTTCAGTATTCTTATACAATACCTGTGTTCTCACAGGGAAGAGTTGACTCTAAAGAAGAGTAAATGCAGCATCAAAAGTCACAGAGGTTTAACACATTTGCTGTCTGCTCTCAGATGTGCAGACCGCACAGACCCCAAACATAAGCTCTTCTACCACACAAGAGAAGTCAGCCTGTGAAACACAAGGTATCCCCTCAAAGACCTGAGCTACCCAGCAGCGTTAGCATTGCCTGAAAAAAGAGCTAAGGAGAATGCAAAATATTATACTTTATTTATGCTTCAACTTTCATTTTCCTTCGCTAAAGCTAGTGTTGTCATCATCTATACAACGTCTGTTGAGGTGTTCCCGGGTATAGGGCTGCAGGATGACTCAGCTGCAGCCCTACAGGACAGTTATTTCTCTGTCTTCTTTTTCATCATCTCCTTGCTACAACCTGAACTATCCAGGCTGAGAAATTGGCCTTTGCCACTAACAAGACTTCTACTCTCTTCAAAGATCTTTGGGATGGATCTTTATGGAATCCATCTACAGACCAACTCAGACATGAGGAGCACCATGAGGAATTATCAACCCACTGACAAAAGACCCTTCTCCATTGAGTTTTATCATGACTGTTAGGTACATCTATAAAAAGAAACACTGAACCTCACAATTGCTTTACCCACAATGGTAAAATAACAGATTAGTGGTCACATGCTATAGACCGAGGTATTGTTAACCTTCTCACCTTAGCAAACAAACCAGTCTGACAGCTGTTGACGTAGAAGTGATTTGATCAATAATATTACTGAAAAATTAATTTTAATTTGGCAAAAGGACAGATACTTAAGAACTAGAGGAGCAAAAATGGCTTGTTCTTCTCCACTGATTTTTACCAAATTCATTATCATGCAGCCTTCAACTATCAACTTCACACCTTGAGACAAATACATTTCCAATCATGAGTAGCAGTTTTTTGGTTTCTTCCTTTTTTAATACCTTTAATGAAGTTTTATGTCTCAGTCACACACTACAAAGCTGGAAAATGATAGCATCAAAAAGATTTCAGCTAGCCCCATGGAATTAAATTTTTAGTTTTTCTTTCATGACATTAACAAAAAGTAATTTTTTTTCTATTTGAGTGATCTTTTCATTTATAGTTTTCCTGCTACTACAAATTAACTTTCTCTGAACACAGAAAGGCAAAATCAGGGTTCTATATTTGTTTCAGTTGAAGGAAAAAAATTATAAAGATGACTTTGTTACAATATCATTTATTTATAAAATGTAGAAAAAAATTCTGCTTCCAAAGTTGTGGAAAATAAACTGATATTCTGTTCCTACATCTTAAGCCAGCTGCCAGATCATGTTGTCTGTTATTGTAGTACCTGTATATCATTTCTTTGCAATCTTCATTCAACTTCTTGCAATTTCCTTTTCACAATTTCCAGCTCCAACCCAGTCATGGTCCTACCCCTGTTCTTCACCATCATAGGCCCCAGATAATTCTTCAATGTCAGTTTAGCTTCTTTTCAAGTCTGCTTAGTCTGCTGGTGACAGCATCTACGTTTCTACCTACTTGGTTCTATTTAACAAATAGGGACAACAAAGGCAACAACTGTATTATGCTGAGTTTTACCTAAAACAGAAATTACTCTTTTCTTTCAATTTGTGTTTTTAGCTGAATTACTCACATGGCAGCTCAGAATATTCATCTTATAGCATCTCATCTTTCTACCTAAGCAAAGGCTCAAGTTCCCACAACTTTATTTCTAATACCACCACCAATCCACCTGTTAATGCTCATGGGGTTCTTAAATTGAGACAAATACTTGCTCCAGCCTTCCTCTGATGTTATGAAAACAGCAGAAAACACTGAATGGCTCTGGCCAGTTTAGTCCTTCTAGAAAATGGCTACATATATCAGTACCTCACTATGCTGGTACTGCTTGCTGAGGGCTCCAAACATCTGAAATACTTTTTTTTGATGCCTCATCTATGAATAAGTGAGTGTGTAATGATTTCTTAACTTTCTTGAGACAAGATGAGCTCACAGGTCAGTCCAGACTTACAGGATCCTTGTTCACTTACCTCCAGTTGTCCATTGACCAAGTCATTTAAGTTTCCCTAGACCCTCAAAAGCAGCATCTCTGCAGGGGAAAGCCTCTCCTTCCTCTTGGAACTGAGGCAGCACATCCAGTCTTGGTATGGTGATGTTAGTTCAACATGGAGCCAACAAAACAACTTGGCTTGTACAGCTGCATCTTCAAGCAAGGAGAGGTGGGATGAAGCACAGTGCAGGCAGCCACATTAAAGTCTAAGCCTTCCTACCTTCTTCACTACCTTTAAAGGCAACAATAGGCCTCAGCCTAAATCTATTTCTCATATTTGTCAATACTGCAAAGGTTATTTCCCTGTAGTTATCCAAGACTGAGGGTTCCAACCTGACTGCTCCTAAAATACCTGTTTTCAGTGTTTCTGTCTATAGCCTTACATTGCTGAATTTTTTCTCTTAGCAAGTACATTTTTTCTTTCTTTATTCCCCCCTCCCCAGGAAAAAGCTGTGAGTTTTTCCAGGTTCAGTTTGTCTAACTCAGATTCCTTTATATTTCTGCAGAATTACTCTACAGGAAACCTGCCAGCATTCCTTGCATATGTCCAGAAATAAAGATTACTGGAGTACAGATTATGTGTCTGATGGCAGATATCCCAGACTCAAGGTGATAATGGTAATCACATGAAAAATACTAGGTTTTTGATCACATGGAAAGGGACCACATTTTTCATGTTCTCTGCTGATTTCCCATCGAGGTCTGTACCAAACCCTAGATGTGTAGTCTTGTCATTGTCATCCCCAGAGTCAGAAGAATGAGAGTATACTAGTTCTCAACCCTTTGATCTTGCTCTGCCAAGACAGTAAACTCACCTCCTCGAATCCTTCCAAATATTTCCATCCTCCTGTTGTAGGTATCTAAAGACTGCACAAGTTTGCTGCACTCTGAAGACACTCAAAAAACCTGCTGAAATGCCCGGGATTCAAAATTTGTGTGTGTCCAATGGAACTAGGACTCTGCATATGAGGAAAGCACAGCCAGTCAAACATTTTCTACTGATGCAGCCTCCAATTCCTTACAGGATTAGCTTTGGACCATTTAGTGAAAAGGCCAACAGCTATCAACTCTGCTGATCTCTGTTTCAGGAAATGACCCAAGCTACTCCCTTTGTGATCACAAAATATATAGCTGCTCTTCCCCTCATACAGGAGGGACTTCTTCCACATAATTAAGATATTTTCTGCACACATCTACATTGTGCCTGCAGGTTACCACACAGACACTCAGCTCTTATCTTGAGCAAGATTAAAGTCTCCAGGACATATGTATTTTTAAGATCATGAGACCCTTAGGACCACCTTTTTCATTTTATCTGGTATAATCATTTGGTATATTGTTTGGAGCTAACTATTAGTGTAATCCAGACGGGAGAGTTGAAAGATGAAAGGGAAGGGAAAAAAAAAGATTTTAAATGGACAGAGAACATTTTTGAATACAGCACTCAAAGCATTATTTAATTGTCAAAATTAAATTCAAAATTAAACATAATTTTCCTGTGAGTAGTCTTATTGTGTTCATGTTTAAATGAAAACCAATACATACCTCAATAAAAAAAAAATTTAAAAAAGGTGAAACTGACTAGAAACAAACGTGAATGTCAAATATTGAGACTTCGATGGCACGTTTTCATTAGGGTGCCAGCTCCTAACAGATGAGATGATCTGAAAAGTTTAGCTTTCACTTTCAAGAGATACACACTTAGTTACTTGACTGCAAAGGAAAGACTAAAGATTTGAACTATTAAAGGCTCAGAAACTAGAAAGCAAATAAGAACTCTGCAACAAAGAGTAAGAACAAAGAAAAATGAAAGAAAAAGAAGACGTCTTCACCCTTTGGCAACTATCTCAAGATTTTCTAATATGTAGTATCGATGATAATGAAGATGACCATGTCCGTCTCCCATTTCCTAAAATCTACAAGTAAGGCTATGGTTACCTCCGTATGGAAGACTATGCAAAATATAGCCAGTGTTATAGCACTAATAGCACACAGAATAGCCTGGAAGAAAAATCTCTGAATTAATTGAAAGTCTAATTAGCTATGTTGTTTATCCTAAGAACTTATAAAATTACTTTTTAGGAATGATAAAACGAGTACAAAAAGCACAGTGAGGAGATATCATGGTGATCAGTGAAAACAATTAGTTCCTGTGATCTCTCCCACTCATTGCAGCACATGACAATAAGCTGCACCTTCACAGAGCCCTAGCAAAACTCTCAGAGATTTACATAGGTCTATTCTAGCTGCAGAATAAGTATAAATATACACTGAGGAGAAAAAAAAAATTGCCTAAATCAAGGTTTAACTGAAAGGATGTCATACTAAAAGATGACAGTGGACCACTCTGTGATTTACTATCTTCTGACATGACAGTTTCTTTCAGATGTGGTTTTGTGCCTTTAGAAACATTCCTATTATCAGATTTTGCAATTTTTAATCATTTGACAGTAAAGATTCAGACAGTTGTGCCACTTAAGGATTGTCGGTAATAATATTCATACTGTATCGATCAGCACAAGCAATGTCGCTGATGTGGGCAATAGCTCTAAAAGGGCTATTGGTCCAAATCCTCCCAGAGAAATCTAATAATTAAACAGGAACACACTAACCCCTTTGGGATATTTTGTGGCATTTTAACTCTCTTTAATTCTCAACTATTTCAATTCCAAAGGAGTTACACTTTTGTATTTATTGCATTAATCAAACCTATTGAACCAAATTTTTTGGAATTAGGTAAGTTATCCCACACTGGTTATTCAGAGAGAATCTAGTTTATTTTTGCCATGTCCACACTATATTTCACCTCCCCAACTGGATTTACTTGAGTTTCAATATGGAAAGCCTGATTCTTAGCCTCAGTTTCTTGGTGTGGTTATACCCAGGTGAATGAAGTTATAACACATAGCTCCCAAGACCAGATAACACTGCTTTTTTTGCCCTTACCCCACCCACCACCTCAAACACATTCAGTCCTAGTCAGAACATACATCCTGGATCACAGAGCATCCGGCAGACTTATGGGTATTATACACCCTAACTACTTGTTTGAATTAGGCTCATGATTAAGTCATATATTAGAGCACTTCTCTTACTGCATAAGAACATTTTATCTACAACTTTTAATCACTTGCGCTAAGGCTTCCTTATGTTAAAATTTTGCTTGAACCCCATAAAGACAACCTCCAAAACATAACAGATTATAATGGTGCCTCAAGATACAGATCACAGGTGATAGCGTCCTGTCTTCTACACCCAACATTTGCGTAAAGTGGGACACCTCAGAGAAAGAGTTCAAGCAGATTAATTGCAACAGATAAGAATCAACTACGAGACTAAGCTGAATTGCCGAGACTCTACAAACATTATCCAAAAAAGGCTGACCTGGTAAAAATAGACCTCATTCTCCTTTTACACGGCTGACTACACCAGAGTTATCCTGATTTACAGAGTAGTTGTACAAGTATCAAACTGATGCCAGTTAGATCAGAATCTGGCCAAATGCCTACAAATGCAGTAGCCTCAGATGCTGGCTTAAATTGAAATGGCGGATGTACTATCACATGGCGATGAGAAAATTTGTTCTGCTTTCATTCCCAAATTGCAACTGACCCCAGCCTTATCCTTATGTCAATAAGGACATGTGAAAACAGGAATCTGGGGAAAGAGTAGACTATTAAACAGCTTAGAATGTCTTTTAAAATTGGGTTTGTTCCAGCAAAACTTAAATATCCAGTAGCCTTGCTTCAATACCATTTTTATGTTGCTAAAAGCAGTTACCTAAAATCCTGGGCTCTTTCCCCTGCCACCTTCCTCTGTCTATTTTAATCATATAAAAAATAAATAAAAATCTTTTCAGACACAAAAGAAAGCTGAATGCACTGTAAATAACTAACCCATTTCAGGCTTTCTCTTCCATTGTGGCTAATTCCATCTTCCAGGATAAATGGAGAAAAGATTGACTAATCAGAGAAGCTTTTTAAGTTACAATGGGCTTTTATGATAGCTACAATGTATTGGTGCTTCTGTAATGGAAGGGGTTCAGGACAGCACTGAAAGTACCTTGAATCCTTCCCAGATGATAACTCATTGACCCACTGGCAGAAGAACTATAGCAAAGCAAGGCACAGCCTTTCAAAAAGTGGCCCTTTGTTGGTAAGAGTAAATGCACAAGTCAGTGAAAAGAAGGTTTTATAAACCTTGAGACCAGGACTATAGCAGAACCACTTTGCCAGTGATAACGTTTTACCACTACAAGAATCTCAGTGTGAATGCAGCTCATACCAGAAACCTGGAGTCTGGCTCACGTTGCTCTGCAAGGCTTTTTTCCTGGGCAAGAAACTACACTCACAAAAACAACAGTTTTGACAAAATAGTTTTACCTGCTCCAGGTTCTTTCATCTGAAGAAACCATATATTTGTCAGGGATTTTGTCCTTAAATATTCCTGCCTAATATTCCCGCCTAATATTCCCACAGGCAGAAATCTTTGTTTTCTGTAGGAAAGACAGGTCTTGAATGTTCCAAGGTCATTGCTGAGCCGCAAGCAAGCTAGAGAAATTGAAAATTTTTAAGCATTGTTTGTACTACATAGACAAGACACCTTGGAATAGAGGCATAAACATGTCTCAGCTAAATTCATAAATCAAATGAATTAGGTCAGCTACACCTTTGCATACTCCATGAAGACCCATTGTCAATGGCCCCACGTTGAGCTTCTACTACTTCTTGAAGGGCAGTTACAGATGACAACAAAGTCAAACTCTTGTGGGTAGTGGTAAGCAAGATAAACATGGACAGGAGCCACAAGCTGTGCATTGCGACACTAGGAAAAACTTTAAGAATACAAAAAAAAGACCCAAAAAACAAGCCAAAACAAAAAACCACCTAAGAGGACCATGCAGCACTGGGGCAGGTTACCCAGGGGGACTGCAAAATCTCCATCCTTAGTGGCTTTCAAAATTGAAACTAGCGGTGGCAATAAGTCCTCTTTGAGGGAAAAGTTGGGCTTTAAAAGGTCCCTTTTAGACACCTTTGCTGTGATTCTGGGAGAACAGAGTGCTGGGCATCCTGGTTCAAAGAGAGTTAAAAAGCTTTATTAACCTGTTGTCAGAGCTACGCAAAGCAAGGAGGCACAAGACACCCCCAAGCTGGACATGCAATGGCAGTGCTTCCACCAGACCAGGGAAAGGTAGACTCCAGGGAGGTACAGTGGGTCTCATGAAAGTAATACAAGAATGGTAGTGAGACCTGAACTAGTGGGGCAAAGTGAAAGGCCAGCAACAGGTAGAAAGGGTTAGGCTTAGTGAGATGAGGGGCATAATTAGTTTTTCCAGGTTCACTTGAAAAAGGAGTGGAATACACAGACCTGTTACTGAGGTGCAGCATCCTGACCAGCATAAAAGCTGCCTTATAAAATCTGTTCCTGGATGGAAGATTTGTTTAGCACCATCTGTAGGAACTGTTGGCTGGAACAGCCAGTGACATCTTGCTTTCCAGGGTTGTGGCTTAAGTAGTCAAAAGATTTCCCAAGACAAATAGGTAAAAGATAATTTTGAGTTTAACACAACTAGAGTAGGTATGAGTCACATTCAGAGGGACTTTTCATATTTTTAATATTCTAAGTTATAAGTTAGGAATATTAAAGAAAAAAAGAATACCCCTTACTTGTTTAAACTGTTCCTACATAACACCTGTTTCAGGTAATAAAATTAATAATGGTAAGCACCTAAACCAGTAATTTTTCTTTAGAGAAGTCAAGACTTCTCGAACTTAGAACTAAGTCCCAGTCTTGCTGCGTATCATGGAGGTATCATGCTTACCCCGATGTTAAATAGCTTTTAATAACTAATCACTTTTTCAGTGTTCAGCCCAGGTCCTCTTCATTTCAATTTACACTGTATCACCCAGACTGAGTGATCTAACACAAGTGTGACAGAACCTTGAGATTCAGTCTAGCATCGAGTGATTTTCTGATGACACAAAACAGTCACGCCAGCCAGCGTAGCTGTGATTTAGATGAGTGAATGCTCCATTAGGTTGTCCCTAACCATTTCTTCCAGATGCACTGGGAACTGCCCTACAGTGGAAAGGAAGAGCAAAACACCCTCAGGGACAATCGTACTGGAAAATATGAGACGTCTCACTCAGCTTCAGTGATTGTAAACACGAGATAGAGAGACAGCACTCCAACAAAATTAGATTGCTCTAAAACAGTGGACCTGGCTCCGATCCAGGGTGCTTTACAGTCAATAGTACAAGCTCATTTTTTGTATTACAATGCTTTTGTCTCACACATGGTTACTAGTCTATTACATAATAATTATTAATTTTTTAAGAAAATTAAGAACAATAAGCAAAGCAGAGGTCCATCCTAAGAGAACGGGATGTACTGTGCTGAACTTCCTGCAGGCAGGGAAGGGGAGGAAAAAAAAAAAAAAAAGATGATTTCCAGCTAATTGTTTATGCCCTAGTCTTTGGCAGCTATGCCAATAAAAGCACTGAATAATGATCCTAAAAGGACCAAAACAAGAGAAATTACATGTTCAGCAGTCCTTTGTTATTTGAAATCCAGTACTGTGTTTTATGTGCTTTTCAGCTGTACTTTGGTGTGGTCTTTCAAAAGGAAATAATCCTGTGAACAAAATATCTGGCCGAGAAACAAAGGGGCTGCCAAGTCCGATCCACAGGTGATGAGTACTTGGCCAGCAACCAAACTTGGGCTAAATTAAAGACAATTAAAACAGACAAAATTGTCCATCTGCTTGAATAGTTAATATAGAGAGTGTAAAAAGGTGCTAATAATCTCCCAAGAAAAAATCTTACACTACATGCTGAAGACCAGCAAAAACCTCTGCTGTACAAAACAAGCTAAAGCAAGAATTCTGTACAAAGGAATTCTAGCACAACACTAATATGAAGAACTCCCTAATTTTTTCATGTTTAGTAGCAATAAAAGAATAGGCAAATTGTTCAGATCCACTGTGAACTACAGAATTTGATCATTAAATCTAACATCTTTTCCATTTTACTGTAGTAGCTAAAGGGATAGCTAGGAAACTCTCAGAAATATAAATCAACCTGAGACTAGAGTGTGTACTGAAATAATGCGTGTAAGCATCTTCCAAGTCCTACACACGTGGTGTGCATAAATGCAAGTCCATAAAAAGAAGCTATGTATCAAGGAAGGGTATGAATAATAAAAGACTATAACCACTTAGCTATGCCATTTTATATAACAGAGGTTCAATCTCTGCCAAAAATATAGCACAGTTAAAACCAAATTGTTTGTTGGTTCGTCCCCCCTCGGTTGTCACCCACATGCATACAAACTCATTCTTCAGATTAACCAACGGTTAGATAGCTGTGTTGATTAAAGGCAAGTGGGACACCCAGATTCAATTCTTGCTTTGCATCAAATCCACAGAGCTAGCTCTTCTGTCTGCATTTTACCCTACAGCTAAATGTCTCACTGTTTTCCGCATGTGTCCCATGCTGCTTTTTCATACTCCCGTGCACCCACAACACACTGGTTCAGGAAATAAAAGCAAAAGACCATTAATTTTCTTGTAGGTGTTATATGCTGAGTGAGATGCCTGAACAGGCCCACAGTGGGGTCAGCTAAGTGCTAGTGCTGGAACAACGGGATCAGCTGAGCACATGGTATAGCAGGAATGAGCAGAGGAGGACTGCCTCTTTCAGCAATAGCCTGTAGATATATCTCCTTAGTGCTATCCTACAGCTATACCTTCAGTTTCTTAACTATTTTGAATGAGTGGGTTGTGGTGTTTTGTGGATTGGTGCCAAAAACACAGTGGTCCCACCCTTGCTGTCTTGGCTGTTCAGGCTTTTGCTTACCCCTTCCCTCCTGCCAGCACTAGCATTCAGGCAGCCATGCAATGAGCCACATTTGGAAACTCGCTCTTAGGCTTGGTTACATTTTTTCTCCTGTTAAAAACATCTTTATAAAGACTGAAAAGTATTTCCATTCTTTCTGATCCTCAGGAGTTTTCACAAAGTGATATTATTAGTTTCTTTTGCAAAGAAGAGATGTACATTTTTAGCATATACTGTCTCACTAGTGAATATTCATAGCTATGAACACATTCTGCATTCTGATTACTATTAGAAAACCTGGGGGGTTTTGCGATTTAAAATATTTGTAATAGCTCCTTTTTTCCTTTTTTTTTTTTCCTTCTTCCTTCTGCCCCATATAGGAGGTACTGATTTGACCCTGGGCACCACAGGATGAAAATGTATTACAACCTCCAAGAGAACCACTCATAGGAATTAGGCTACCAAGTGTCTACAGACACCTTAAGCCACTCCTAATGTCAATGAAAGTTCAAAACACTCAACTTTATGCAGAAGCAGCGCTCCTGCAACCTGAATCCAGCTGTAGAAAAAAAGTGTCACAAAAAACCAGCCACTGCTAAGACATTTGGTTTTGTCTCATAAAATGATTAAATGGAGATGGATTAATTTATCTAAGGAAAGGACATTTTGACAAGCACGTTTAGCTTGATCTCTCTTGGTAGCTGAGCAGACTACATCGGCTCCCCATTTACTGAACTCAGCGCTACTCCTGTCTGAATCATGCTCCACAGTGCAGCAGGAGCCAAACTCACTGTAATACTGCCAGACCAGCAGCACCATCGGTTTGGGCAATCCAGCCCTAAGTGCCTCAAAACCACCTTTAACCCACAAGTCTTTTAGGTCTTGATCTTTATCAATTCTTCCTCTAAAACTCAGAGGGAAGTAGGCAGAAGAAGAAAGGAAAGGGGAAGAACTGCACTTGTTCCCCAAATAACCAGCCCGAACATAGTAGAAAGTGTTTCATTAGACCGGGTTGAAATTTTATACCCATTTAGACAATTATCCTGAAGCAGAGTAGCAAAGAATGCTCAATATGAATGACAATTCATTTACACTGTACAGATGTCACTCATTTAACTAAAAACACACAAGGCAATAAAATTCAGGTAGTTCTCTGGTTACATCCAAAAGCTGTAGCAATTCATCAGAGATTAGGCAAGATCAATTAAAGGAAAGTAGTTGGACAACATAATGGGAAAAGGGAATTTTAGGAAGTTTATGTTTCTGGAAAATCCATCAAAATATGCTCCCTCATACCCAGCCTTAGTGGAAACAGATACATTTCCTGGATCATTTAAAAAGATTTGTACTGAGTCTCTGCAAAAGGTTTCCAATGTACCTTTCTAATTTATCAAGTTCTCTCACAACACAAAAGGCATAACTTGTGACTCCACTAATCAACAGCACGTTTAAAAGGTACTTTTCCTGAAAAAGGGGTTGGGTCTGAGAACTTCAGTACTCACAGAGACCAAGCACAGAGAGCAGCAAGTATATGACATGATTTTGTTTCCTGAAAGACAGATAATTTAGAATATTACCCATCCCTCAAGCTGGCTATTAACCCTCATTTTTGAGAAGAGTGAGGTTCTTATCTGTCCATATGCTCCATAGGGGAGAGGGGCAAGGTTGGTTGGGTTTTTCCAAGTTTTTTCTAAATGTGCCTATCTTCATGCACGCAACTAGCTTACCAGAGGGTTTAATGCATTCCCTTAACCTCAGAAGGTCTGAGCTTACACACAGCCAGCTGCTCCTGAACTCTGTCTTTCCAGCTTAAAGCTGTTTGTAGCAGTGAAAATGCAGAGCAAGCACACCAATCATATCCTTATCAGTCCTATCCCTCACAGCTGCGCATCATTCATTTTTATTGCTGAATTGTTTGGGCTTTTTCTATTTTTTTTTTTTTTGGTTAAGCGACACTAATTAACACAATCCAATGAAGTACATCATTAGATTTCTCCAGCAGAAACCCAAGGGCTACTATTTCAACTAGAAGGCAATCTTATAAGCAGAGTTATTATTGGTAGGGAAGATTAGTGTGCCTCCAGCACCACTGGAACACTGATAGCCAGAGGTACATGCACAGTGAGCACACAAGCATGGCAAAAGAAACCAGCCAGGATTGCAAATAAGGCTGTGCCGTTAATGAGGAACTGGAGGAATCGGAGCATAAGGAACAGCCAATTTACGATGCCTTCCTGTCTCAGCACTGCTGAATTTAACTGCCTCAAAGGGCCAAGTACCTTCAAGTACCCACACCAACAGCATTAAACTTACTTCAAATCTCACCGGAAACTTTCTGCCCTCAAACCTGAGTCTGCAGCAGGTTCTTGCATTTTATAGAAAATGATGGTTTTTAAAAAAAA
Organism: Phalacrocorax carbo; assembly: GCF_963921805.1. Classification (NCBI taxonomy): domain Eukaryota; kingdom Metazoa; phylum Chordata; class Aves; order Suliformes; family Phalacrocoracidae; genus Phalacrocorax; species Phalacrocorax carbo. The sequence continues at coordinate 137,186,109 of NC_087514.1, forward strand.
AAAAACCCACACCACAAAAACACAAAACCAAACATCTCCTTGCAATATCTTATTGTAGTAAACAAAGGCCTAGGTGGGCTATGTACTGATCTTCTCAACTGCCCAAAAAATTTAACACTACACATTCAGACAATAAAAATAATTCAGTGCTGGGATTAACCAAATATCTGAAACCCTTTTTTTCTCTTTCTTCTCCACAGAAAGGTAGATGATTAACTGGGAAAAAAAATGTTAACAGTAAAATTCAAAACCAATACACTTTTAATCATCATGAACTATGTTTTACATCTTCTCTACCACAGAACCTGCAAGAATGCTGCCAGTGAAGGAAAAGAACAATATGCCAAGAAGAAGAAATAGCAGGGCTTTGCCTGAGGGTTTTCCAATATAGCCCTACTTGGTGACATGATGACTCAAGTTATGTTTAATTTTTATTTTGTATTGAATTTGGGACCCCCAGAGTTACTACATGCTGCTTGCAGTCTGTTCTGTTAGGCCTTAAGTTGATAATCATATTCTGAGGCAGTAACTCGAGGGGAAAATGAACATGATGGGGAGTGGCCTCAGACTTTCTCCCGAGTGTATCCCTTGCTGGGGGGAGTAGACAAAAAAGGATATGTGTGTTTGGTTCCCTGTTCACAACTTGACACTTGCTGAAATACCCTCTTCATTAGCAGACCACAGCTATCAGCCAGGCTGTGACCTGCGGTGCTGCAGAAGCTATGCATGCATTCTCCTTCCCCCTCTGTTAACCTCCCCAGGAGGAGTAACGTCTTCCACCGCCTTAGGTAAATACCAATCAGAGACCAGGCCTCAGAGACCCCTACTAAAATACTAGTGTCATGTTATGAAGCAACTAATGGAAAGACAGAAACTATGAGAGATTTAGATAGGACTAACCAGTATTTATTATTTCTCTGCAGGCTTCAGATGAAACCACGCTGATCAAGGAAACTCCCTCCCCACCCTCCAATGCCTAATAGCGTCTTACCTCAAACACGTCAGCTAACAAAGCTCCATGTCAATCTAAATGCTTTCATAATGCTGGTCTGGCCAAGGCTCTAACCTGCCTTTACTTTTGCAATGGGAACAAGGGACAGCTAAAGTGTCTGTAAGCAATCTCAGACAAGCCTTTTTGAAGTGAGGGGAGAAAGGATTGTGTTAATTCACTGGGAAACCCCAAAGACTGCATAAAAACAGTTTAACTTGAAGACCAAGCCAGTCTGTACAGGTAAGCAAAAAGGCGGCTACCTAATATTGCTGAACAAGGCCTAAAATCCAAATTCATGGAAAGTGTTTTCTTTTTCCCCAATGTATATGAATTCTATGAACACACTTTGAATTGTTCACATGGATTTGCTATTTACCAAACTGGTCAAACACCATTTTAATACATAATTTTGGAAAATGTTAATGAGTTTTACAATTATTAGAGCTACAGCTGGTTAAATGTTAGTCCCCTGTGAAAACAGAAGACATTCAGTTGATACAAACTGGCTTAGTTCCTTTCCAACACTTGAAGCGACACTGATTTATCCAAGCCAGGGCTCTTTGTAGAGCTCAGACTTATTTCCAAACCTTCTGCTGTTTCTATCTTCTTCCTTAAGCCAGTCTTTTATTAATGACAAACATGTTTCAGCTAGTAGATTGTTCACCAAATATTCATCATTAATATTATTTTTCATATTAGCTACCGAATGACCACAAAAGAGAAACAGTTTTGTTCTATTTCCCAACGGGATTACTTTCAAGTTCAAAAAGCTTTCAGGAATGTGACTTGAACAATTTTAGTCCAAGCACTTGTGCATGTATAGGTTTGTGCAAATACTTGCATGTTGAGGTATATTGACCAGAATTTTTACAACCCGTTTTATTGACAAAGCTTTATTAAATAACAAATTCTACTGAGAACTAACCTGATCACTATGATTACTCATGGAACAAATTCAATTTACATGAAATATATTTGCTAATGCTTTCTGCAGCAACTACCAGATGCTATTTTATAAGACAGAGGCTGAATTATAGGCAGGAAAGAAATTAAACCCATGAAGCAAGAGATAATAGGTAAGCCTTCTATGATCTCCTATTTTTTTCTGTCTAAAGCTGAAACTAAGCATTAGTCAGTTATTTTTGTCCTAGGACATCATATGGCAGTTACACAATACTGGACTGAACAAGTCTAACATTGCAAGGCTGCAGAAAGACAGATGTCCTCCCTCCACATTGCCTCCCCCTCACTTCCAGCTGCATGTTCCCCTGGTCTCCCTTGCACCTGCACTGGAACAAATACACCTAGCCATACAACAAACCATTTCAATTCACTAGTACAGAAAAAAAAACCCAACTAACAACAACAACAAGAGTGAATAGTTTCTTTGTTGGGGTAGTGAATTTAAGCCAACCAGTCTGGTGAGCCCGAAAGCAAGGGCAAAGCTGAGCAAGAAAACAGGTCCTCAAGGCTGGGAGCAGGGGACAGGCAGAAAAAAGACGAAGAAGCAAGGACAACCTTTTAGTGACAGCCACTAAACTGGCTTAACGTGTGTATCATCTCCCTGTTCTATCCAAAAGGAGTGCAGTCTTTTTGCTTATACATACACTGTCAGCAGCTGTAGTGCATACACCTGCAACATAGTCGCCCTGGCAAATATTAAATGGATGCTCACTTACAAGACATTTTCAGGGGATATGCTTATAAAATATTTAGACACACACCCGTGCTCATCCAACAAAAGCTTTTTGTGTTGTGCCCTGTTTGCATGACAGGTGGTAAGGTAATCTGCTAGAGTAAAAATTACTCTGGAAACAAGGCTACCTCTGTCAGTCAACATTAGTTATGCTTCAGTGTTTCTAGGGCCATTTTGATATATGAGTACGTGCAAGATCCATGTATATACATCAACAGCTATAATGCAGGTGTTACCTAGACCAGCCAAGTGTTTTTCCCATCTCCCCACTTCCATAGCCAAAAGAAACATTTGTCAAAGCATCATTGCTTTTCTTGTTTTCAAGCAGAGCAACACTAGGCTCCCTCCACTCCAAGAGTCACATTTACTTAAAATCGTTCCATTGCACCTGAAAACCCTTTTGAAATAAACATCCTCAATGCTCAAATTGTCCAGGGGGCACAAAACAGAGGAGCAGAGTGCAGCATGGAAGGCTAGAAGACACAACAGCGATGACTTTTTTTTTCTCTTAAATTTGCCCTATGAAGCAGTAAATTGCTTAGAACAGAGGTACCAGCCACTCGTATGAGCCCAGCATGCACCATTTCTATAGGAATAAAGCAGCCAAGAGCAGTCAAATAAGAGGAGAGGAATCAATGAGCCGAACCCTCAACAACCTAGGTCTACATAGCACTGCCGTTTTCAGCTCTGCCATATGACTTACCTTGGCTGAGATTCAAATTTTGCTGGTCTATAGCAGGAGTTTTACATGCAATGCCAGGGTCAATGGCCCAGATGGAGTACAGAGCTGCCCCCTCTGCTCCTCTCCACTCCCTACCACAGCATTTCCCTCCTTGACCCTCTGGCAGAACCACCTGCAAGGCCATGCTATACATCAGGTGATGTTTATTGATCCGCTAACAATTTCATTGGCACAACTGACAGAGAAATATGTTTCGGGATTAGGAAACTGGTAGTTAGGATTGGCCAGGAACTTTCTTAAACTATTATTATCATCTAAGGTGCCACATGAAATTGCAACCTGCACTGAGGATGTACATTTCTATTGCCATATACCTTTCTTAATGACTTAGGCTTGTCCAAAGCTGTTGTAATAAGTTACTGTTATGACCGACATAAGAATGCTCCTGGTTGGCAACAAATTTCAAATTTTCTTCTGCTTTCTCACAAAAGCACGTCACAAAAGCTTTCAGATGATCTCACAAAATGGAAGTTCCTCAGAGGATCTATTTTTCAGAACAAAATGATCAGATTTCTGTTCAAATCTTTAAGTCATAATTTTCACACCTGTACAATATGGATAAAATATTTTAGGGACAATTGGCCTTTCTTGTTCTTTCTAAAGTAATCTTACTGCTATGACAGTGCTTCTCATGGAGCTCCCATGGCAATGAAATGCCAGCCAGAGTTTCTTTCCCAAATGGATTCTGATCTTCTGCAGGGGGGTGGGAGATGGTCACCTTCAATGTTTTCCGCTGGGATTACACTGGGAAACATTTTCTCTAGCACTAGTAGTGCCTGAGAGCGTTTCTGAGGCACAGCACGTAGTCCCTGGGTATTACACCACTACAGTTTGCTCCCAGTTTCATTAAAATAACTCCACCCTGTTCCAGCAAAATAGACCAACGGTTGATCCTGAAAGTACCACAAACAAATTCCTTAGCACTGATCACATCAGGAGACATCTGTCCTTAAGCACTTTATAACAACCCAGTCTTAAGTACTTTCTTATAACAAAATCCTTGGTCCTTCCACCTTGTAATGAGAAAAACAATTGTCTGCATTAAAGTTTTAAAGATAGGGCTTAATAGTTTTTCCACAGTTAGAGGTTGGTTACTGCTTTCTTCAACATCTTAACAGTGTGCAAAGGAGACTGCCACTTGATAACCAGACATCTTACAGATGCCAGGTGAGAAGCCTGGAAAAAGGCAAACCTGGCTTTCCTTAATTAAAGAGATCCTACTCAGCACACAGAACCTCGGAACTTGAGGACTGCTATTCAATCTGTATATTGTAAAAATAGAGGATCTTTCAGTCACCTGTTCAGTCTTTAAGTGTTCATTGTGCTTATCTAGAAAGCCTCATTCTGGATTTCGTTTGACAAACAAACTGCCACCACTTATCTGGTTATTCTTGTCACTGATGTGACAAAACAATCCATAAAGGAATTTTAAACTGTATCCCATTTCCCTCCAACAGAAGTAGTCTCTAGCAGTTAAGGAATAGCAGTATGGAAGTACCTGAGGCAGAAAAATAAATGTAGTTTAATAACAACAATATTATTTAAAAAGCCTATTTGAAGAGCCTTTAAAATTAGTCTGCCTGTGGAAGTGCAACATTTCTAGAGAAAATTTGGAAGAAGTACAATTCTACTTGTATTAATCAAGGGAACTAGAAAAACTGGATTTTCAGTGGTTTAGAAGGGTCAGGTAAAATGTATTAACAGGATAAGGATAAAGATTTAAAAAAGAGTCTGAATTTTGAACTGTAGCATACCAAATTCATAAACATATTTGTTTAAACTAAGAAGGATACATAGCTGTCACCTTAATCTGAAAAATAGTTCTAAAAAGGCCTTTAGAGCCATTGGGCTAAATCAGATAAAGAATCTAGGTGGAAAAGAAACACTTAAAACCCAAAGCTGTAAACCAGACAATAAACCAACCCAGTCACTGCCTGACCTTACCAAGTGCCCCATGTATTGCTCCTGCCTGGGCACAGGACTGCTCTGGGCTGAGCCATCAAGTACCAGGCTCCCACCCATTCTGCACAGGGGTCTACAGCTCCTCTGCATAAAATCCCAAAGCACGTGGCATGGTAGGTAATCTCAGAGCACATTTCTTTTTGACAGATTCAAGTTTCCCTCTAAAAAAATATATATATATATATGCTTTATTTAGGGAACTTTGAGGTTCTTCTATTTCATACATTGGGTCAGGGACTTGCATACCAACTGAAAGATAATCAGAGGAGCTAACACCCATGTACCTGGTGAATCTATTATCTCATTCAGGACAAAAAAAAAAGCAGCAAGATCCATGGGAGCAAGAGAAGACTTATTCTGTAGATTGTCATAAAACACTCATCCAGAAGCAGGGAGGCTCCTGGCTAACCTTTATTCCTAGAACAGTAAATGCATTTCATATGGTTTTCATAGTCATTGGATAAAATGATTGAGCCATACCTGAAAAATTAATTTCCTAATTTTCACATCAAGATTAGCCATAAGTGTGTTCATCTCTTGGATTGCCAGAGAAGGAAGGGCAAGGGGACTGTAGCCACCTTCACCTCCTGGGCACTTATTCCCAGTCACACGACATAGTCATCATCATCCACCTCTTGTATAAGGAAGTTTAATGGAAAGAAGTTACAACCTAAAACAGTACCAAATATATGTCTGAGGACCCCCAGATCCAGCAATCAGTCAGATGCTAACCCTTGCAAGGCTGTTCAGCAATCCTTGATCATAAATGCTTCCAACATGGTAGAATAAAACCTACTCAGTTTACAGTTCTTACCCCTACATATGATACATAAGATACTTATTAGGCATGAACACACAGTTGTAATCGTTTTAATAGAATTACTTCAATGATTTAAACTCTCTGTTTTGTTTCTTATTTATGGCAAAAACCCCACACCTGGGAGAGTATCTTTTTTTCCTCCCATTGTTAATATTTCATGCTAGAAAACATAAATATTTATGCAAGCTGGGAAAAGTAGAAGTTATTTTCTGTAAAAATAGTCTCCCTTCAGAAGAACAGCATGGTCTTTATAGTAACTTCTAAAAGAAACTAGATTTAATACTTTTTACTGTAAAATATATTCTTGGGCCTTATTTCCACTGGCAGATATAAGACAAGAGGGTTAAGAATTCAGCCTAAGCCATTTCCCACACCTTTGTTTCAGAAGGGTTTTCTAAGTATAAAATTTTGATTGCTCCTTTTTTATCATGCAATCAATTTCATCAGGTTTTCATGCAAAATTAAGTACTAATCAAAAGAACCATATCATTAAAACAGAGAGGTACAGAAACTCTGCCACTAGGTTTCTTATCTGGACCACAGAAACCCTTTCATTCTGATACACGCAAACTAAGGACTTTTCTGTTGGTTAATAAGAGTCTATATAACACATGTTCCAACATAAACAGTGTGAACAAATTCAAAATGTAAGTAGAGCTTTAAGTACTGCAAATATGAGAATAAATAGAAGGATCGAGTTTTCCACTTGTATTTTGCCAGATAGCACCAACCCATGCTTCTTCATTGCAGCTCTAAGAGTCTAGACATGTTATCCATGAGCAGCCGAGTGGATTACTCAAGAAGGTAGTCTTTCCCTGAGGCCTTGAAGGAGAACAACTCCAAATTGAAGGACTTCAGCAGAATTTATGTTGTATGGTCCCAGATTGTCATCTTGAAACCTCTTGGTCTGAATAGACATGTGACCAGCTGCATTCAGAATTTCCTCTTCCTCAGCATTACCTGTTGATGAGTTTTAAGTAGTTCAACACTGGTGACTATAGACAACTGCCTGCTCCATACACCATCTACTTGCAGCCTTCTGAGACACCTAGAGATGCACAAACAACCCCTGCTGCACCTTTCTGTCACAGTTAAATAATTTGCCTCTTGCCTTCCATCTTGCACGCCCTATTTATTCTACATGTCTGCCAAAAGGTTGCCTTCCCAAAGCAAGACTGGTAGACAGGAATGTGTACCTGCACCATAGCCACAATGTTGTATGGTCTGACGCAGCATGGCTCCAACTCCTTTTCTTAAGCAGGTTTAGCTGGGCCTGCTAACAGGGATATCTCTTATTGCCCAGTGCTTCCCTCTACTAGGGCTGCTGCCTTGTAACAGGGGCAGCTGCAGAGACTGTGCATCCACACCTCAACTGGCAGATGTTATCAGTGTAAAACAGGACAGTGCAGAAGCAACTAAGAGTCCTATTCAGCTCTCCTTTCCAACCTTATGTATGGGGACAAAGCAGACCCTTTTCACCAGCAGCAGCTAAATCTCCCTGCAAACCTGTGTCACAGCCACTATGAGTCTAAGCTACAATGCCAGGTTATGAACTGAGGTAGCTTTGGTGTAGGTACGTATTGCCTTTGCCAGCTCTGATACAGAGACTACAAACTCCTACAGAAGGGCAGAACAGACAGTTACTGGTAGTAACTTTTTTAATTGCTGCAGCACATTCTTCAAAATAACGCGTACCACCCTTTGTCTCATACATATCAATCCTAGGCACATGATACATAATGCTCTGGATTGCATTCAAGAGAAGACACATCTAAAACTCAGTTACCATAGCAGCAAAGAAATGTACTGCTTCTTTTTAACCTAAGTCAATTGTGGGAACAGCACAGTCCAGAATCCAGCATCATTAATACTACTTGAGTTGGAATTTTATTCTTGCCATGCCATGCCACCCCTAACATTTCAAGTTTGCACAGACAGAGACCAAAGTTGTAACTACACCCTGCATAGGCTTGCCTGAGTCAGCCTGAAACCTGCTCAGGGCACTGTTGCACTGATGCTTTAAGACCACACTACTGTGAGAAGGGGCAAGCCACACTCCCTGCTGCCAGTCCAAACTAATAACTAGCCTTCATCTGTATCAGCAAGTGGATTGAACTTAGCAGTCGTCTGTACAATCACTGCTACTGGCTCAAGAAAAAGGCTAGGACTGTCTTAAAGTTTTCTTGGCAGGAGAACGGACCTCTGGCACCCAGGAGATCTGACTTCCATCAGGATTAGCCAAGCATGAAATCACACCAACAAGAACAAGCAACACTTCAACTACACCAGCTTTCATGTGGAAACCTAGATAAAAAACTTTCTGGAAGCTAAAGATGCTTTATGTTGCCGCATCTCTACTTCTTAAGCTAGTTTGGCTGCTTCCAGACTAGCTCAGGTGTACCTGAACAAGCTGCAGCCACTCTTCTGACTACAGTATGGGTTGTGGAAGTGTGAGAAAAGGCATGGTGAACTAGAATGGAGTTCATATGCCACAACCCAGGTTAGAGATACTATGTCACCTGCAACAATATTTAAAAACAAAAAAAAAACCAAACAAAACCCAGAAACGCAAACAACTCCTCTTGCAGAGGTCAAGGCGGGTACTGTTCAGAAGTCACCTTTCATTCCCAAGGGTTGGGCTTGTTTTTTGGTTTGGAGTTTTTTGGTGGGGGTTTTTTTGTGTTTTTTTGTTTGTTTGGTTTTTAAATTATTATTTATTTATTTAATGTTACTGGCTCTTCACAAACCTCTTCATTATACTCTTCCATTACATGCAAAAGGAGATAGACGTATCTTGTTAATGCCCTGTTCAGGCTTTACCAAGAATCAGACAAGGAATGGGGATCAGAACTGACACTCCTGTTTGAACACACGCTGGTGAGTCTCCTCTACATAACATTATGTTAATTATGTTCTAGCCAAATTACATTTTTCTCCCTAACAGAAATCCTGTATTCAGCTTCCACATCAAGGTAAAAGTGCTATGGCATTTACCTTTTATATCAGAGGAAGCATTAGTAAGGTATGAACCACCTGTGAACAATTTAGCATCTCTTCAGACCAGGCCTAGAGCTCTAGTCACACAGATACTGAACTCAACATCAAAACTTTGTACATCACAGCTTGAATTCTAAGGTATTTGAATTTGATGGAGCCAGACTCCCCAGAGCTTAGAAAAGAGTCTTTTTAAAAGCAAATTTTCTTTTGTCAGTTTCTCCATAACAGAAATCCTGTATTCAGCCTCCACATCAAGGTAAAAAAAATGTTAATACCTTTGTGAATACAAGAAAGGGACAGGGTCTACGAGACATGGAAGCTTCAGTACTTCAGCTGTATGAGTTAATTTTTGTGTATTCTAAGAGATCTTTCTTGATATACATTTTATTTCAGAGTTCTCTATGAATTTTAATGGAATTTTTTTTTAATTTTGCATAGGTGATTTCTAAAGGATAACTGAGGTGATAACAAGCACAGTTCCAGACGTGAGTAGAAACCTTGTAACTGCACAAAACCTGATTTGAATGGAGTTACATGGGAACCTTTCTGAATCAAGTTCTCCATAATATCTATTCTGGTAACAGAGCCTACTTTTTTTGGTGAACAAGTGATTAATCCAGGTCAGTCATCTGTGTTTCTACCCTGAAGTATCCTTAGCCAAAAATTTGTTTTTATATAGTCTTTTTCATACAGCAGTTCTTGTCAACTGCTTGAAAGTATGTACCTTGGAAAATAATCCAGGCATAGGTAAGTCTACACAGCCTTAAAGAAGTGCACTAGCAGGTGAAAAAACATGCAATTTGACATGAGCTGCCTGAGGTTTTCCATGTCTTCACCATAAATTGCTGATAAATTCCTTTTTTGCAGGCTTTACCAAGTGGGTAGCTTGGCAGGTCTGAACACATGAATCAAAGTATAGAAAATCTTGGTATAAAAAAAGCTGTGCTTGGGGTTTGCCAATTCCCACAATGTTTCTTCTAATTGCATTTTTACCCCAACTGATTTGCCTGCAATTAACAGTTCTGCCTCCCCTGTCTCTGACACTGACTTAATCCCTCAAGAAGACAGATTATTACAAAAATTGCTCTTGGCTTGAGGGATAAAGACCTGAGTGCCCTCAAAAAAGGGCAGGGAGAAGAATTCATTCCTCTGGCTTTTTAGTAGTGTAATAATATATTTGTCCTCATATCTTTATAGAAATGAAGGCCAGGGACTTCCCTAGTGGGTAGCTCTTATCAGTCAGATACTATCATTTTCCCCCAGACACCTCATCTCAGATCTACGTGATAACACGTGTTAGTCATTTAGTACAGCCTCATTTACATAGAGCACAATGAATTACATTGACTCCAAGGTCTCAGCTATTCAAAGAGCAAAACTTGACAAAGCCATGTTCACACGGAGTTTGGCTGGCAAGACTTGCTTTAATAAAATAGCTTTGGATACTTCCAATTATAAAATTTCAGCTTTCCATAACCCTTACCAAGGTGTGTTGATGTCAGGTACAATTAATCCATAACAAAAGAGCACAAGTGGCAAAAAGCAATTTTAATAGCTGTGTCACAAGTAGCTTCATTCCCCTTCCTACAAACACAGTAGAAATCACATCCTAATTTCCGTATACCCAAGACAAGTTAATTGCTTCCCACAGTGTGTTATTCTGGACAGTGGTGCTGCCATGCGTATTGCAGTAGAGCAGAAAGGAACGACGACAACAAAACCTAAGTACATCCCTTGACCAAGTGCCTATTAGTTCATTTTATTATCACTTCCTTCTGTCTTACTTCTGTTTAACATGCACGAACACAAGAATAACCAAAAGTAGCACTTCAGCATGTTTTGCATCTGATATTCATGTTAAGGCCCATACAATGGCCTCAGATGGAAACCTTAATGGAAGAGAGATCCTCCAAGCTACTCCTGCCCATCTTGCAGTTTACGTTCAACCCACAGTTCCCAAACTCAGCCATGCTTCCACTTCCTCCTCCAAGCTTCCCATCCCACCTCAGATAGCAATCTGCAGTTAAGGATCATTGTTTAGGAAAAACTCTCTCCTGGAGAGATGCAGAAAGTAGAAATTCTTCCCATGTCTGATGTTGAACAAGCCTGTGAATCTGTAGAAGCTGAGCAAAGAACAGACTTTTACAGGTCTCTGACAGAGCAAGTATGAAATCTGAATGGGATTATAGATGAATGGCAAACTCCCTAGTTGGCACAAAGAGGTCCCTCAGAGAACTGGGCTGGTGTCACCCACCTCCGTTTCAGCCATAAAAGCAAACTGTTTTATATGTAACTCAACACCATAAATAGTTTCCCTTTCCCCTAATAAAACTCCATCGTCAATCTCTCCCATGCACCTGCGGTTACTTTATTTGCATCACTTAGTTCTTCATTCAAAAAGAATAAAAAGCAGTTTTGCTAAAAGATCCAAGCCCATGTTATTTGTGTAATGAGCAGGCATCAGGCAAGAGCCGGGATTAGTAACTAACCAGATCAGACACAGCAGGAGTCAGTCCTCCCACACCACAGCAGGCCAAAGATAGGAGATACTTGTTTAATGAGGTTGGCAGTGACAGCCACGATAGGGTGGGGGAAATTTAATCGCTCACAGCGCTCCAACTTTGTAAGCAAACCCCCCAGGGTAAACATACAGGTAAGTAACCTCTTTTAATTTTGCATACCCCCCGATTTTCATCCCAGGACAGCCTGCTCTTTCTGCCTATCTCCGTTTAACTGCAATGCTGTGACTCCCTCCTCCCTCCCGTGCCAGTGGTGTGGTGCTGACAGTGCTGATGGACACCTTCCAGCTACACCTGGCTAAAACACATTGCTTAGTGGTTCATTGCTATGCCAGCCACATTTTTATGAAGGGCGCTGCCCATAACTCCTTATCACAGCACTTAGATTAGAAGAAAATTGCCCAAAAATGATCAATTATCTCACCAGACCCAGGGCACACATAAAGACACCAGGAGAGAAGAAATCCCTGTGCTAGGCCTGAGAAAAGTTTTGTTGCAATACTTTCCCTGTCCTGCACTGAGCTGGAAAGCCAACCCACGCTCGCTAACAGCCTGGTGGCTCAGAGCCACCGTCCCACGCAGGCTGCGGGGCGCGTGGTGAAGCACGCGCCTCTGAGACCGCTCTGGTGCTCTCAGGGGCGAGATGCAGGCCTGGGTGCCCCCCGCCACGGCTGGTACGGATGGGAGCACCTCAGGGTTGGAAACGGAGGTGAAGTGGGGCCTGGATAGATTACTTGCTACAACACCACACCATGAGAAGTGTCAGAGCTCAACTGTCCCAGCAGAAAACACAAACTCAGAAGTGCCCCAGATACTGCCAGCACCTGTCCCAGGGGGCTCCAGCAGCTCATTAAGCTGAGGCAGAACCACCACTGCCATGTTCAAGAAAACATTTACTACCACCACGATACCATCCCTGGCAGGCCTAGCATCCAGTGATGGACTTTCTCCACCCTTTTCCACAGAAATGAAGGTGGTCTTCCACAGCATGATCTTACTTTTGGTGTTCTTATTAATGAAAGGTAGCCCTGGAAACTGCTGTGACCTTACAGTGTTACATGGTGTATGTTTGGAATAAAACAGTCACCCTCTCCCAACAGTTTGCTGGCTGACCTACAAGGCACATGCAGGGCAGGTGAGCGGGAAGCAACCTGACATGTCTGTATTCACACACGCATGAGGAACCGCTCAGGGATCAGAGAGCTCTGCCCGGGGTCGGACAGGGAAGCAGAGGTGGCAAGCCTCCAGAGGAGCAGTCCTAAACTGTGCTCCCTGCAGAGACAGGGTTGCACCTCGCAGACCCCAGGCTGCTCTGAGGAGCTGGCTCAGCCCCGGCCACAAGTTACGGCCATTTCTGGAGATGCAGTAGTCCAGTCAATAGATACCACCTGGTAGAGGCCACCAAGGGAGCCCATGAGTTTGGAGTTATGCAAAACTGAAGCTCTGCAGCCTTTCCCTTTCCCACCCCTGCAGCACTGGAGTGGGAAGAGGCCTGAGAGGTGGAACACTGGTATTTCCTTAAAGCAAGGCTTTTCCCAATAGTTTCATACACTGAAGCATACAAAAAGCAGAGGCCAGAACAAGTGCCTGCAGTGAAACATCTACAAAGAAATTTAGAAGAATCCCCGAAGGTGGCTTTCATATTTCCTATGCAACACCATATTTCACCTCCACTTAAGTTCTGTTGCTTTCAAGACCAAAAGCAGAAATGTCTCAGTGCCATCAGCCACAGCATTATCACTTTTAGATTAGTACCTTTTTATTTCAACATCCTCCATTGGATAGCCTTTCTCTGAAAATCTATACTGCCTCAAGAGTGCTATATTCTGTTCAAGTTCTGTTGTAAAAGTACTTGGAATTTGAAAATAAAACCCATACGAGTAAGGATCCAAAATTACACTGCCACCCCAAAACAGAGATTAGTATTGCTTTCTTTATATTTTTCTTCACTTTTTTACTGAATATAACTGAGCAGTTCATAATACATTTTGATGTTGAAAAGGAAAAATTATTTTATTTTGTTGTACTTGTGGGGTTAAAAGAAAAAAGAAGTATTTTTAGTTAAGTTTAGGTCTGTTTTAACTCAACTCCCTACTCTGCAAATGCAGATCTGGTTTCAGGATTCCTCAGTTCAGTCCAATAAACATCAATGTAGTAAAAAATTCTCTGTCAAGACCAGAAGTAGCAATTTAAGTGCTACATAGGGGCTCTTTGTGGGAAAGGATATTGAAGTGGTAAATTTCTGGATTTTTACTTTCTTAATTAAGAATCTGGAGACCGAAGCACTCAGCATACTATTGAGCCTTTTACAGTGACTGGAAGACGTAGTTCACGTTAAAAGCCACCGACAAGATTAAGAGCTACATTTGTTAGTAGATGACCTGCCCCAGGCAGACAATCCTTTATAAATTCCATGACCTCTTTTGGAGGTTTTAGATGGGAGAAACAAAGCACTAATCAGTCACACGGTATTGACATTAAAACTTCAAGAGGAACGAAGAAAACAAGCAAATTTAACATCCTTTTTATATGCAAACTATGATAAGTTGGGAGATAGCAGAAGTGTCCCAGTCTGAATCGTTTTTCAGCTTTTAATGCTGGCTTCGTTACTTTGCTGCTCAGTACAGTATGTTCCATCCTCCACTTTTTTTTTTTAGAAGGCACATAAGAACTTCAGAAAAACAGCACATGCTCACAGTGAAAAATCTTGAAGGACTGGCAGATACTTGTGATTTCTGAGCATCGGTGGGGTTTTCTAACTACAAATTTCTCAGATGTTGTGGGCTTGACAGATTCTATTCCAAGCTTGTTGTTTCCCTGCTCTTTTTCACAGATTTAGAGTCACTGATGAATGCTATGTGTAGCAGCCCAGATGCTCTGTTCTAGCTATAAAACAGTTTTAGTCAACTAACTGGATAAGAGTGCTTAAAATAGCGCAGCCCTTTACTCTTTATCAGCTTAACATTTTCCAGTACACAACACTAGACCCTGAGAAGTACAAACCATCCTGTTTATAATTTACATACATTTTCTGGGGCATTGTTTGATGGTGTTTTAATATGGGATTGAAAGAAAATAGGATTTAACTCTTTGCATTGTCATTCTAAATAGTGACCAAAGATCTCTCGCTAACTGAACACTTTTCCATTACAGCAATTACTTGCAAATTAACAGACCATTTTCAAGGATTTCGCCTTTCTTTCAGTTTTAGAAAAGACCGTGTTGTGGGAGTTTCTACTTTCTGTCCTAAAGCCAAATTCTATTTTCTAGACTCTCTCTAGACACTGGGAAGTGTCTTATTGTTCAGTCCTTGTCAGCTTAAGATTAAAAGGCTGAGCTTTACCTTATACCTCAGCTGCATAGCTGACACAGTGTTATGCTGCCATTACCAAGACCAGCTATCCAAACTTCTAAGATTAGGAACAAACACCAAAACCTTTTCCAGGTCTAATCATTGCAGAATAAAGTATCAAATGGCCCTTATTTAAGACCAAAATCATTTTGACATGTTGAATCTCTCAAATCCCCAGTGGCACCATGCCTTTTGGCAAAGCTTGCAACACTAGTCATGCCAATGAAGCAGTTTGAATTGAACTGCCTTTTTGCCCAATCCCACTAAAAACCTTAGTAATTGGTTCAGACATAGAGGCTCAGCTGCCTCAGTGAGCACTAAAGCTACCAGCCAATCTTGATAGTGGGTTTTTTCAAACCTAGCAAAATTAAATGTAAAGCAAATGTTCCTGTTCATATCACTGGAAAGTTTTTGTATTTCCAACCTGTCTGGTTTTCCATGTGTGTTCAGATCCCAGTATACGGTAGCCAGTTTCAACCAAATGTGCCAGAAGGGGAGAAGGGTGTTTAGTTCCTACATATTTATAAGAAAAAGAAAGGAAAACCTGATTAGCTCCTAACTGAAGAGGGGTGTATGAGTACAGCCCAGAAATCCTTACAGAAGGGAGACATCTCAAAGAGAGAAAAAGATACCCTCAATTTGATTGATTCCTGAGGAATCCAGATTGACTGATGAGGATTTGATTCCCTCAAAACTCAAACCACTTTACGCTTCAGAAAATTCATCAAGAGACACAGAATCATAGAATTATTTAAGTTGGAAAAGACCTTTAAGATCATCAAGTCCAATCATAAACCTAACACTGTGTAAACCTGACACTGTCAAGTCCACTACTAAACTGTGTTCCTAAGCACAACATCCACACGTCTTGTAAATACCTCCAGGGACGGTGGCTCCAACACCTCTCTGGGCAGCCTGTTCCAATGCTTGCCAACTCTTTCAGTGAAGAAAGTTTTCCTAATATCCAATCTAAATTTCTCCTGATGCAATTTGAGGCCATTTCCTCTCATTCTATCACTAGTGTCTTGGGAGAAGAGACCAACACCCACCTCACTACAACCTCCACTACAACCAGTTGTAGAGAGCGACAAGGTGTCCCCTCAGCCTCCTCTTCTCCAGACTAAACAACTCCAGTTCCCTCAGCAGCTCCTCATAAGGCTTGTTCTCCAGACCTTTCACCAGCTTCATTACCCTTCTTTGGACACATTCCAGCAGCTCAATGTCCTTCTTGTACCAAGGTGGCCCAAAACTGAACACAGTATTTGAGATGCGCCTCAACAGTGCTGAGTACAGGCCATGTAAATGAGCAATTAATTCAATCTAATATTTTAGCGTCCTGATGAAATATCCTTTTCCCTTGCTGAATTCTCATCCTCTGGGACTTATTCTCCAGTTCTGCAGTAATCCCTTCCAGGACAGACAATCCACATTTGGAAGAGACATTAAAAAAGAATAAATCACTTAAAAACAAATTAATTTTTCAGCTTATGTCACATACTAGAAAGAAACAAGAGAGCTATGAATTCAGAAGAGGAGGTATGAATTATTCTTCCCTTTTACAGTCTGCTTTGACACTGTTGTAAACAAAGGAAACAAGATTCTTCCAGTTCCCCCTTATTTGGGGCTGCTCTGTAATTTACTTCTTATGGAAACTTCTGAAGGTTTGAAGAATCCAAGGATTCTGCAGGTATGTTGAATTGTACAGCTGCACATTTCTAACTTTCAGAAGTGCATTTGGTTGTGCCACCAAAATCTTCTCTCCCTGTATCTGTGTCAACAATGTTCAACAGCATTTCAGTAACTGAAGAGTTTCCAACTTAGCTCTGATCTCTTGAAAGTGTCAGACATCAGGATTTCCCCTGGCAAAACTCCTAATGACATACTAGTCTTACCGTAACCAGATCGGAAAGCAGAATAATTTCCCTCATGTATACAGTAATAGGCAGTATATATCACAAGCTGGATTCTGATCTCATTTACATCTCACTTATTCACTGACTGCAGTAAACTCAGTATAACTAGGGTAACGCTTTGTGAGAGCATGCCTGCAGACCCCTCAAACTGCAGCAAATTATAATTCCAAATCCAAAGAAAGGGAGATTCACTATCAAGAATGATTACAAATCTCTTTTCGTATAAATATGGAAACAGCAAGTAGTTGTGTTCTATTCACAAATACTTAAGTCGTATACATAGTATTCCTGATAGTTGAACTAGTGTGAAAGCTGGCTATTATCAGGGTCCAATGCAGTCATAAACACTGCTGTCATGCTCCAGTAGCATCTTGATTTCCAGCACACATCCTAAGTAGCTGGCCCAAAAAAAAAAAAAAAGGAAAAACAGACTCCCCAACCTCAAACCAAAAATTTGATTCCAGATTTACAACTTTAAAAAGTTTGTCTAGTCTCTCTGAAAGATATTAATAGAGGTTCTTGAGTTACGCGGAGCGCACACACTCTCTGTATGAAGGGGGCTGGTACTATCAGGATTCAGTGAGGCCACGCATACAACAGTAAGTCTTTTTGTGGTTTTAAGCATTTGTCTCAGATTAGTCAACAACATGCAATGCAGTTGCACATGGTTTCACACTTTCCATATTACAGAATCCTGTTCCTTTAGTTACCATTCCTCCTGCTTAGAGAGCAGGGAGGCACAGGGAGGTGGAAGAGTCCTTGACTGAAAGGGCATTTCTTTCAAAGTGCTTACTCTGTAGCAAGTACCTTAGAGGACATAAATTGTAGTCTGCAACAGAGAGGAGGAACATGTTGAAACTCCTCATCTCAACACTTGTGGGTAGGACATTAAAAAAAAAAAAAAGAACAAAAAAACCCCAAATACTAGCCCTAGAGAATATTGATGTATCCACTGTTCTGCACCATTTCCAACCTTAAAAGCAGGAACACAATCCTATCCCTTTCAAGCTTATAGTTTAGTCTTTGGGACATTCTGTGTTTCAACAAATTAATGTGGGTTGATACAGCACCCAGAATCTGAACTTCTGCTTCCTGTGTGAAAGCTGGCCATGTTCTCTTGTTAAGCACATGCTCACCAAAAGGAAAAGAAAAAAAAAAAGAAGAGAGAGAGTGGGAGGTGAAGCTACAGATACCCACTTGACAGCAACTGCAAGGGACAAAGAGGACATTTCCTGCAAATAACAGGCTTAGACTCATAGGGGTTTTGGCCTTCTTCATGGCATCAACACAACACGCTTGGATGCCAAAGAACAATGTAGCCTGAGATTTATTGCAATATGGGCATATAAGGCATGGTAAATAGAATTAGTGGTGAGGCTTGGCTGTCCTCCATCATCTGATTAAGAAAAATAAGACCAAAAGGAAATAACCAGGGAACCAGTTCAGAATTGGAAAGATATGCCTGAAGGCCACAGTACAATGAGACTCAGAAAGGTGGAAGAGACTTATGCTTCTTCCTACAAGAGTCTTAACCTCATCTGTTCTAAGAGCAGCTGGGACTTGCTAGCACCATACTTCCAGTTAGAAGGATAGTATAGACAACCAGTCCATGAGATGCAGTATAGAAGCAGCTGTCAAGTCTGTTTGAATGCATTAGGAAAAGGCTGAATGTCAAATCTGCAAAGGAAACCTGAAGTAGTTAGAAAAATTATGATGGGGCGGTTATGCAGAGCACAGAGTAAGGAATATGATTTATTCTTCTTCTCAGTGCGTTTTTTCTTCACAGCAGCCTTATTCCTGTTTGTAACAGATGGCATATCAAGCATATGCTGGGTGAGCTTTGCTAACGTTTAACATTTTGGAAACTGGCGTCCTTTAGGCTAGCTGTTCATGGAGGTACGTGCGACAGTTGTAGTGAGTGAAAGCTGCAAGGGTGCCTTTCTGGGCTGCTCATATCTTATAAAGAAAATGCTCTCCCACTAAGGAAGGCTTAAGAGAGAATTGAGAATGGGGGGAGCTGGGGGTGGAAGCTAATGCAAGTAGTTGTCCCAGAATCTTCAGGGGAAAACAGCTCAACAACCCCACAGCCATGAATTGAATAAAAGCAAGAATAAGTGGATGGGAAACCTATATAAGGAGAAAAGCCTACAGGAGGTCTCAGGCTGTAGAAATTCTATATAGACCAGTGTCTGCTGTGTAGTTAAAGCCTTCAGTTAGAGCAGAGGGAGGCCCTCTACACTTCCATAGAATTATCCAACTGTCAGTATGTAAAGTACTTTTTGATGAAAATAAAGTACTGTTTTCCTAGCCATGTTAGAGAGGTCCTTACAAGGCAGATGTATGGGTCTAAGTCAAGAAAAGGATGAACAGACATTTACTTTCCACATCCTTGCTTGTCTTAGAAGAAAGACTCTTTCCGAGCTGTCTACAACCTTGAACAACCATAGGGAAGCAGAAGAGACCAGTAATACATAAATTGAAACTAAGCATCAGGAGCAGCTGAGATTAAGATTATAAAAAGTTCGACTGGATTAGATCAGAAAATATGAACCTGACTTTTACTGCTTGCTAAAATAAGAGTGAAAACTCCTCTGGATGCTGTGCATCAAAAACAAGCTTCAATTTCACAGCTTCATTAGCCAAACATCACTTTCAGGTATTTTTATTTCAATTTTTATGCATCTATTTTTTAAATGTAAGGTATAAAAGACAAAAGGTCTTGCATTAAATCACAGTTTATTCATTCTAGTGAAGATGTTGTGTTATGTAAATGGTACCTTTTGAAGTTGGAACAGAAATTACCGCGAGGCCCTTCTGGGACCCATTCTGATTTCCTAGGTATTTTCTCTATTTCTATACATGACTGATGGAATTGCACTGAAATAAGGGTTTCTTTGTTGCTGTCGATGCAAAAGGGAGAAAAATGACAAGTAACAAAAGAGCAGTGCAACAAAAGGCTCTAAATCAGGCACTTCAAAGAATATGGGCTGGATTCAGCACTGCAAAGGTACACAGATCAACAGGGTGACTCAAAGAACTTAAGCTAGTAATTCATGTTTCCCCGATGGTCTGTAGAAAGAAAAGGGTGCCTCTGCAGAACAATTCTGTGTGTTTAACTGAGGCAGCTTTGGCTCCAAACATAGGTGAAATTAAACTCAGCCATTTGATGGGAAATCAATAAAGTAGCCCATAACTTACATTAAGTTATCAAAATACATGCATAGAGCAAAATCTATACTCTCCAGTGGACACCTCAAAAACGAAGCACAACACACTTCTTAGAAAAGGTGCTAGGTCATCCTTTTTATTTGACATCATTACTGCAAGAAGCAGCTGACACAGCTGGAGGCTCAGGACTTGTCTGCGCTGCAGAACTGAATACCTGTGAGGATGCCACAAAAATCAGACCCAAGGGTGTTCCTTACAGATGTGCGTCGTGAAGAGGCAGGTGTTTCAACAGTATGACCACATTCCCACAGTGCTCAGTGTGGAAGAACACATAACCTGTGACCAGTTATGCCAACCCAGCATCTCCCAGATGTGATGTGAAAAAATTATTCCAAACCAGAGCTAGGAAATTAATTTGGCAGATTGAAGTAAGCACATGCCAAAGCTGTGGAAGGGTTTTCCCAATAGCAATAACACATCCTACAAGAGGAGCATCTATCACTGAGAGTTTCCATGCTCCCAGTGAGACTGACTGTCTGTACAGCAATAGCTGCTCTTCTGGGGATGCTGTCCTTTGGCATGATTAAAAAAATGGCTCAGTCTTGCAGCGTAGATGAGTCTGATCTGCTGATACTGACTTTACTGAGCCCTTCTGACCTTCCAATGAGAAAACAAATGCTACCACAGTCCCAGAAAACCACACTTGAACACTCTCAGGGGGCTACTGTTCTGATTTGTACCAGTGCACTGGTACAATAGGCATGAAGAGACCTTTGTGTTCAGAAGCAAATTAAGGCGGCTTTTACCCCTCCATTTCCTTTCCGTCCTCTCAGGGACAAGCATGAGACTGACATGGATGAGGAAACACACAGTGGCACTGCCAGGACAGAATAAGGGAGTATGAAATCCTAGTTCAAATACTGCTACTTTTGACTGATTATGTGACAAACACAAAAGAGAATCAGCACTGCACACAATAAAACTACAAAACTTGGCAGGTTTCTCTGACACGTCTGGGAAGCAGCCTGCTGCCATAGTGATTTTGCTCCTCCCTTAAACTGACACCACTAGGGCTAGGAAGGAAGGACGATTCAGAAATACAGAGATCAGGGACCATTTGCAAGGGGATTTAAGAAAAATCTTCTCTTTAGGCAGAAAAAACATGATTGTTTTCAGCAGAAAAAGATCGAAGTCCAGGAAAAATTTACTAGCTCTTTTTAAAACAGCAGCATGAATACTAAATCTAGAATTGCTCTATATTCACCTTCTGAAGGTCTATTTAAAAGGGTAGTTGCAGTGTGACCAGCATTTTCTTTCTCTTAAAATGATCCCCGCTGCTGCTACCTCAGGAACAGCTTGAGGAGTGAAAGAAGTGGGACAATGTCAGGTGCCTGCTAGGCTGTACCCCTAACCTCATGTAAACCTTTTTGGCTCATCTCCGCAAAGATGACAGTGAAGTGCTCAGTGCGGACTATGCTAGCACCAGTGGAGATGCATTCGTACTGACAGTGAAAGAAAAAAGACATCGTCCAGCAGGAAGGCAAGACAACCAAGACTCCCTTTTTAGTGTGAATCAAAGGGTGATGGGCAAGGTTAGATCCAGAAATCTGTTCGGTTTTGTTTTCAAGTCATTCTTTTTTTGATTAATAATCTTTCCATGCAGTTAAAATTATTCTTTGGATCAACATACAGTTCAGCAGGTTTGAAAAGCACTGTTTTTATGCCATTATCATGAAGAACCACCACCAATAAGGACTTCTACGTATGTAACATTGTATATGCACATTAAAAAAAAAAACTTAACTGGAGGCAATCATTTAAACATTTGATTTTCTGTAATGCCTTGTAATAATTATCTTGATTCCAGCACTTTAAAGGGAAAGGTCAAAAGCCAGAAGCCAGTCACATGTTATCAAGAATATCCTCTAGAGACTTAGTCTGCTAAGAGTCTTACCCTAATCCTTCCAAGGTATTCCTTGATGCTAACAAATCTACAGCTAACCCTCTGCAGGAAACTCCTGTGCAGAATGTAATGCCTACTCAAGGAGCTATTTCTTGCAGAAAAGGCAAAATAAAAAAAAAATATATTTTGCTTCTTTCACAAAATGAGATTTTATCCTCTCTTTGTTCAATCTCTATGAGCATCTTTCAGCTTTGGATTTCAGATTTTTCTTTTAGGCAGCTTCCAAACTGTACTTTCCCAATACAAAATGAAATAACATTTAGCCCGTGGCCTTCAACCACAGAGACTCCTGGAACAGACAGCATAATATCAATGTTGCACGGCAAGATTTCACACTGACTATGTCACATATGTGGTTCTCAGGGAAGCTTCCACACTCCGAATGAAGCAAGGAACTAGTACTTTTTTTCCTCCTGCTTTTTTTACTCTGGAACACCAAACTTCAAATAAATCCTTGAAAAAAGCCAAACATATAAAGGATTAATGACTCTTATGTTTTCTCCTTCATAAGAACATCTGCCTTTTGTCAGTCCGATATCAATATTTGCTAAGGGAGTGGTTGGTCAATATTAGAAACTCATACGTTGTACACGAATCACTGATGTACCAATATTATCCAAAAGTTGATGCTTTAACTGAGGAAAATAAGAATTTTACACTTGCCGGAAGAGAGACATAGGCCATGCATGGAGATTATAGCATTGACCCAAACATGTTCGGTCTTTTCATAAACTGACAATCCCACCAAGAGAGCAAAACGCGCATAACAGATAAACACCAAAACAAATGATTTGGGGGAAACCTTTCAGCAGCCTTCTAGTACCTGAAGGAGGCCTACAAGAGAGCTGGAGAGGGACTTTTTACAAGGCCATGTAGTGACAGGATAAGGGGTGATGGCTTTAAACTGAATGAGGCTATCACAGGGTAGGTTTCGATTAGATATAATGCAGAAATTCTTTACCCTGAGGGTGGTGAGACACTAGAACAAGTTGCTCAGAGAAGTTGCAGATGCCCCATCCCTGGAATTGTCCACAGCCAAGTTGGATGCAGCTTTGAGCAACCTGGTGTAATGGAAGGTGTCCCTGCCCGTGACAGGGGCGTTGGAATTCGATGATCTTGAAGGTCTCTTCCAACCCAAACTATTTTATGATTTTATGATCATCAGACAATATTTGTAACTTGTTCTCAATTCTGAGAGCGCAATGCAAAAAACCTTAAAAGGTCTAAAGGCCATCAAGAATTGGTCAACTGTAGCTGTGTTTACTCACATTAATAAACAAAGTCCTTATTCAGATAAGTAAAACTACAGAATAAATTTATATACGGGGGGTGGAGAGAGAAAAAAGAGAAAGAGGATTTCATTGTGGATTATCGCAGTAAGAAAATATCTCAATTTAAAAGGCAACACTAAACAAAATATAGAAGTCAGTTAAAAAAATACTGCTTTTAGTCATATCTGCGTTGTAGTTAGATTCCTTCTCTTATTATGCTTGCAGACAGGTAGCATATTTTTCAGATTAATAGACAGGAAAGTCAACGTTGACTGACCATTCATCACCACTATAGCCAGACAAGTATCCCAAGGCAGGGCAGAATTACAAAAGGGTGGGCTGTTTTCTTCCTGCTCTTGCTGCACTGGTAAAATATCACAGTGAGCCCCAAATACTGAAAAGCTTAAGAACTCTTTTCTCCCTGTCTTCTGCTTTTTTATATATATTTTTAATTAGGCAAAGAGGGCTAATACAAATCAAATTCAATTATGACTATTAAAATGTGTCTCTTGGGAAAGATTTTCAGCATGGTTAGCAGGGAATTAGGCAAGCTTCTCCTTTAGCATTAACGAGAGTTTTGCTCCCAGTTCCCCTGCCTTACAGTTGTGACAGCCCCTGCCCCAGCCAGCCCCTACCACTTTCAGCATCACATTATGCAAGCTTAGATTGGGGCTGTTAAGGACTGTGAAACGTGCACTTTGCTCATTTATAACTGTGGACATAGGCAGAGGCCCAGGGAGATTCCAGAGAGATGTTTTACTGTGAAAAAAGGAAGCAGAAGGTGTGCAAGAGTTGTTATTGAAGATAATCTTGTTTTCTTTGCTGTATGAAAAAACATTTTTCAGTGTTAAAGAAGATATCTTCTCTGGAAAACTTCACCGTTGCCAGATGGACAGGACGGCCCAGAATAAAGCACAGATATACAAATAGCATGGGTCCTCAGGAAGGCATCCTGCCTCTCTGGCAGACCAGACATGACCATGCTGCTACCCCTCCACAGCTCCTCCAGGCTAAAGGAGGGCAGAGCATGAAATTACCCCCCAGGCAATGTTCGTGGTGGTACTGATTAGCTCAGTGACATGAAAGCCCTCCAACAGAGCCAAGGGCTCACCACAGCATGCCTGCATCACACCATGGTTACGTGGAAGGAGGTTACTACAATGCCCACATTCCTCATTATAAAACAGTTTTCCGCTGTAAGACGACTGGGAAGTAGTCACTGGGTTGTATTTTTTTTGTACTACACACAATTCATTAAAGAAGAAAAGCAACTGCCAGAACTGTGTTTTTGTTTATTCTGAGGCTCATAATACTGTCAGTGAACAGTTTTGCTGGATGTTGCTTTTGCCCTTGTGACTCACTTCTTTGATTTTGAAAGAATTAGAAAATAGGGAAAGGAAAAGTTGGTACATGCTCCTCTTTCCTTCTTGAGCTCAGAAGAGGCTTTAAAAAACCAAACCTTTTTAAATATCGTGATTGAGCAAAAGCATTTATGAAAGCACACACAGTTTTCTAACACTACCTGGAATGTATTTGGATTTCTGATTACTTTTTATTACTACATGCTATCTAAAGCTAGTTTACCCATTAGAATTTAGTAAGAGGAATAGCAGAAATATTTTAGAAAAAAAATTGTTTATATCTATGGAATTGAAAATTACTCATAGAAAGGACATTTTCTATTATTACAGAATTTCCTAGTTAGAATACATTTTCTGCTACTTTTTTCATCTATCAAAAGGGGTATTAAAAATCCATCTTTTTTCGCATCTATAGCAATTCCCTGTAAGAAAATAGACCTTTTTATTTTATTTAACTTTGTATACTGCATACATAAATAAATAACAGTTCAGAAACACATCCCTATAAGCAGGCAAGAACTGAATTGATAGTGTGGTGTAACCTAATTTCACATGCAATGCAGAAAACATTTATGAGTAGAGAGAATTGAACCTCAGAAGGAATAAAAAAATTGTAAAACTTGGAACCTGAACACACAACCTGAGGTATTCAACTGTCTGCTATGCTGGAAACTAAAAGTAAACAAATGAACATAACACACAGCAGCTTTTACTGGTACCTCTTCATAAAGAATACTTTCCTACCAAAACCAGCAAGAAACAGAAACGAGCTGGCAGAAAGATGAAATCCCTTTACACACAGTGTTTACGCTGAAAACACAGGCAATAAAGAGAATGTCAACTGCAGCAGCTCCAACCTTGTTTGTCACTAGATTAACTAGAGAGCCAACAAGGACAATGACTCAACCATTCATGCCCATTAGGCTTGCTGTGAAAGGCTCCATTCACTCACCAGCTGGCATGGTGGAAAGCTATCTAAAGATGTGAACAAGTGCAAGGGGTAGAGGCAGCCTGGCCCCACTGCAATCTGAAACCAAAGCTGCAATTAATTATACATGGAATGTGGCCAGGCACTCCTAGCATTGTAATCAAATGGGACCACACAGAGAAAAGAAAATCCTTTATCACATAACACTCACTACAGAAAGACAGTTAGGATTCCTGCAACAGAAGAGATTTATTTCTTTTAATTCTTTACAGCACTATTCCTGTTGACAGGCTGTGAGCTTATGCCTTGAAGCTTCAATTTTGTCGCTTCTGTTTTATTTCCAATAAAAGGCTTATGTGCCTAACTCTTTAGGGCATTGGAAGGGACCCCTGGAGATCACCTTGTCCAACACCCCTGCTTCAGCAGGCACACCTACAGCAGGGGACACAGGACTGCATCCAGGTGGGTTTTGAATGTCTCCAGGGAAGGAGACTCCACAACCTCTCTGGGCAGCCTGTTCCACTCCTCTGGCACCCTCACAGCAAAGCAGTTTTTTCTCATGTTTACCTGCAACTTCCTGTGTTCCAGCTTATGCCCATTGCCCCTTGTCCTGTCACTGGGCACCACTGAAAAGAGTCCAGTCCCATCCTCTTGCCAGCCACCCTTCAGATATTTATAAGTATTCATGGGATCCCCCTCTCCATCTTCTCTTCTCCAGGCTGAAAAAACCCAGGTCTCAGCCTTTCCTCATAAGGGAGATGCTCCAGTCCCCTGATCATCTTGGTTGCTCTCCGCTGGACTTGCTTGAACAGTTCCCTGTCCTTCTTGAACTGGGGGGCCCAAAACTGCACGCAGTACTCCAGATGTGGCCTCACTAGGGTGGAGTAGAAGGGGAGGATAACCTCCCTCGACCTGCTGGCCATGCTCCTTTTAATGCATCCCAGGATACCGTTGGCCTTCTTGACCACAAGAATTAGCCAATTTTTATATAATATGTATATATCAACCACAAAAATCAGCCACCTTATAGATTTTTTTTTTCCTTTCGTATATGCTTTCTGTCCTCACGCTTATAGCAATAATTTTATACTATTCCAGTGCTTGTACACTAGAGATATTTAAATTTTCTGGATCATCACTCAAACTGCTTGCAAATCACAAGTCTAACCTGGGAAGTTCCCAACAGTCTCAACCACACATTGCTACAGTATCTTGAATTCTGTAGACTGTGCCATGTTTCAGATGAGATCAGCCTCATAATTTCCCTTTAGTGTAATTCTCCAAGACTTGACAGCCATTCTACCCTTGATGGAGACTGATTGTAAAAAAGCGTGCCTCAAAATAAAACAATGACTGAAGTGGCTATGGCCAGCCAGAATGATGGTATCCATCAACATCACCCACATTACAAAAGAAGCAGCATTCTTAAAATTTATCTGAGATGCATAGTGCTCAACTTGTATTTTCCCATCGTGATTATCATTAACCACTATTACAGTACTATTTTGAGTCTTTAACAAAATTAGGACCCCAGGGTGAAGAGCCTGGCATACATACTAATAAGATAGTCTAGCTGAAGAACTTTGCAATAACACTTAGAAAAAAATAACTCAAAACATAAACAAGAGACCCAACTACATTACCCATGTCTTTCGCTAGAGAGGTGGACACACAGACAATCTGTGGCAGGGCTAGGAAGCAAAGATAGATGACCTTAGGCAGGGATTTAACCCCATATGCATCCTTCTCTATCTTCATCCCCCTTTGGTCATTATTTCTTTCTCTTTTTTTATTTGCTTGATTAATATTGAACGATTAATTCCAATGTATTTATTTATCCATCTAATTCCTATTCAGAGTGTAATACTCTAAAATGAATGGGAAGCTGACTGTTTAAACAGAAGCAAAGTGGTCTTTGGTCTTTGTGGAATGGGGTACAAATTATCCAAGGAGAGGATATTACTTCAACCTTATATTTTACAGTGCCAGTATGGCTTAGATTTCAAGGTACTAAAATATTGAACAATAATTAAACAATTTTTATGATCAATAAAAGTTATGAAGGCAAATTAAGTTGTGTTACCAGCAAAGGTTGTGAGGATATGCAGCTGTTTTATTACAAATTACACACAACCAAACTGAAAGCCCTTAAAAAAGGCAACACTATAACTGCCATTGCTTATTATGAAGGTATGTTATGCATTGATTGTGCAAAAAAAAAAGTATGATACAATGCCATACTGGAAAGCACCAAAGGGTGAACCAAACCCAATTCAGTGCTTGAAGTATAATGCTTCTTTTACTGCCTAGCATATTTCTTGTTGGCAGATGTTATTTTCATGAACTGTCACTACGTATTTTGACTCAGAGAAAGGGGCTGATTCAATGTGCATTCATGGATACATACACTGCTAAAATATGCAGAGATCTAAATCCCCACATAATACAGCATATAATAGAGTACCAGTTCGCATCTCTCAGGAATATTGGGCTTATTAGCAGGAAAAGACATTCTATCTGGGGAGGTTTTGGGGGGGTTTTGGTTGATGGATTTTTTTTTTTTTATTCATGATTTTTGCTTATTTATCACTGAGTATTCAGAGTCTCCATAAGGCCACAACATGTGAAAAAATCAGGAAAAGGACGAACAGAAGTTGCACTGACCATGTCTGGCAGCACCAGCACCCAACCAAATGCAAGAGGATCCTGGCAGAGGACCCTGCCAATGAGCTAATGCAAATATATATGCCTAAGTTCCTCTCTTCTGTGGCTATCCAATGTGCAGGTAGGTGGAAGTATAACAAGGAGCAGCAGAAAGGCACCCCGTGGGAGTGGAGGGCTCCAAGCTGCAGCTGGAGCACAGCCGGCTCAGTGCTCAGACAAAAACCCACACGAAAAGGGGGAAGAAATCACACAAAAGGAGCCTTTTGGCAGCAGCCTGAGGTTACATCATCTCTGCTGTATTATAAAATTTGAACTTCTCCTTAGAGTCAGAGAAATGTAAACACCTCCACAGCATCACTGGGCAGCAAAAGCAGGTACCTCCCATCATATGGGGAAGAGACTCATTCTCCAAGAATGACTGAGTGCACTAAAATGAACCCTGGTAAGCAGACCTTTTGTTTGGCTGGGTTTTAACCTGACGTTGGGTATTACTGGGGCAGCCCAGGTTCCCCCAACTGTGCAAAATTCCTCCATTAAAGGTGAGAAAGTACTATCATCCTTTACAGATGTAAACAGGCTAAGGGCTTTATTTTCAACATGATTTCAAAAAAGAAAAGTACCAAGAGGGATTTTCAAATGCCTGTAGGTACTTAAGACTACTGATGATAATGCAGAAAGGAGAAGCAAGGAGAGAAAATAGCACTATAATTTGAATTGGTTGTGGTGGATTTGAAGCACATGGAAGAAATGGATCTACCGGTTGACCATTGTAATCGTCTCCCCAAGGGAGCAGAAGCAGCGTTTTGACTGTATAACCATCTATCTATACATATATACACATAAACAGACACACCTCCTTTTCAGTCCTATTAAATTGGACAATGTACAATATAACATGGAAAACACTTTGAGACCAGTTGTCTAGTGATGGGGCGGGGAGGGGGGAGGAGGAGCAAAAAAATCCAAAGAACCCACATATAATGCAAACATTTCATTTCTAAAAATTGAAAAATTGTCGTATTCAGCTGGACTGACCACCTGAATTCAGGAGGTAGAAACTCCCATGTTGTGCTTTAGGATTGAAGCTCTCATTAAAGTCAAACATCAGGTATGGATACCATGGGCAAGTTTAGCCCAATCCAATCTCTTGTTTTTAGTGAAGAAGCTAGGAAACCTGCAAGCAGCTCAACACAATGCCACTGTGGGGCTTGTCTGCTTTGTACTACCTGCAATGCTACCAACCACCAAACTGAAAAGAAAGTGTGACACTGCATGGCAAGTCTGATAGAGATGGGAGGTCAGGGGAAGGAATGTAGGTAAGATGATGGAACCAAACACCAGATCTCAGACAACTTTCAGCCGCTTGAAGACGTCGTTGTTTGTCTGCAAAAGTCCCATTTATATTTGATTCGTTTCTAGAATGCAAAGTTAAATACTGTACCAAATGGCCCTGTTTTTCACACTGGATGCAAAGCTGAACCCAAAGCACTGTAGTCTAGGGCCACTTACACACTGCTGAGAGACCTGGTCTACAGCCAAAGGCCTCTGCAGGCAACACTAACATTTTTCATTGCTTTCAATTTACAGTTATTTAATCATTTTAGTTACCCAAAGAAAAATGAACACACAAAATCTGTGAAGACTGAGAAAAAAATTAAAAAGGATGTTCTACTTTGATAGTACACTATTGATAATACACTATTGACAGTAATTCTTCCTCTAGTTTTCATAAAAATGGCTTTCTTGGTAATCAGAGCAAGAAAAGTCCATTAACACTTCACAGAATCCTGTTCACACAAGATTTGCCTTTCTCGTGGCCCACAGAAGTTACTTCGGGAGCACTGAGAGCTGTGAATACCCCGGGATGCAAAATGCCTGGCTCCCATGGAAGGGAACTGTCCTTCCACCCGGGCAGCAGCTTCCCATCTGCACCCTGCCAGGTGACTTATTGGCATTTACGAGGCTGGTACAACCAACCCTGAATAACGTGTTTATAATATCTAAAGAAGAAGAAAAGAAGTGCTAATGAGAAATCAGCTCATTGTCATCTCATTTTTTCCACATATTCAGTTATTTGTCATTCACTTATGTCTTCTGACAACATTCATGCCAGCTGCTAGATGAATGGGAGCTTTCCAGCCGATGCCTAAATAGACTGTTTGTCTTCATTAGTGCTTTGTACAAATGCATTCAGCAAGGACTTGCAGACTGTCTTTAGGCAGGTCCAGTCTTTCAAGTTCTGCTGCCACAGTCCAAGATGTTTGCTCTAGCAGACTTCCCCCTGCTTTTGTTAGTTTGGCATAGGAGAACTGGTTTCTGTTACCCTGAGTTGGGGGTTTTTTTTGTTGTTGTTGTATCTCATCACTGGGGCTTCCAAGCATACTTTCACATTGCACTACAAGGGGAGAGGGGAAAGCACATGCGCACACACACGTGCGCGTTGTTTTTGGAGTAAGAGATTTCATTGTATTGTATTTACTTGATTGCCACTTTTCTTGCATAAAACAATTTAATAATGAAGACATATCTAGATGATTGAACACAAAGTAAAAGAGAGACCTAGCCTGACCTTTGATTTTTTTGCATCATCTCCAACTGATGAGATGACATTATAGTAAGTGGATAAAAATGGCACATAACCTCAGTAGCTGAAGTTGAATGGAAACAATTTTTAAAGTGGGAGTAAGATTATTGTTGTATTTCAAAACAAACATCCTTGTCCTCCAGCATGCTTTGGAAAGGGCATGCAAAGCTGCAGTCAGGCTTTAGATGCAAAACACTGATATTCAAGAGAAGCAGCAGCTGTTTTTTCTATGGTCCTAATAATTCAAAGAAAAGCTATTTTATTTTTTAAAGTTCTCAACAGCAACAGCAGAAACTACTTCTACTTGTTCTCCTTCTAGGATCTGACCCCTTACTCCTACTTATAAGCATGGTCCTCTGGCATCAAGCTTTTGCCTACAATTTACCACCTTCTTAGACTATTTATCATAGGGAATATATGCTAACAATAGGATATACGCTATGCATTTCCCTTTCAGGTGTCACTCTTCAAAAAGAGTCCATCTTCACCACAGTTCAAAAGCAGTACCAAGAGAAAACAGTCCTTTAGGACACAGCCACAGTCTGCTATTGTTCTATGCGCTTATATGAGGCACCAGGGGTTTGCAAGGGAACCATACAAGAGGTGCTGAAAGACTATTGCCAACAATATTTTTTAAAAAAAAAAAAACGCAACAAACAACCCAAACCAAAAAACCAAACCCAAAAACCCCAAGTAACTTACCTTGCTACCCCCAATTTAAAAGTGTAGGACTAGGCCATTGAGTCCTGTCTCTCATTGTCAGAAACAAACATACCACACAGACAGAACAACAGTTACCTTAAACTAAGTTAGGGTTCTCCACTGTATTCCAATATATTTATTATAGGAACCTATTGGAAGAATGCTCTAGGGTAATTTCTAACTTGGATACTAACTTGTGATCAGTCCTTAAATTTCTTCTTGCCAACATTCTACTGAAAACCTTGTGATATCTGGAGTCTGCTGGGGAGTGAAAATTTATTTTCAAAATATCCTCAAGAACATTTCAGCATTCATTTAGCTTTGATTTAAAAGGAATCACTTCTAGCTTTATTATTTTATGGTTGTGAAGAGAAGTTTGAAAGTATCAAAGAGTGCTCAAAGTCAGAGGTAAACAGAAGAACACAGATATTTTAGGACATTTTCAAGGAGGACCTGCATAAACTATGTCTCATTAATAAAGAGGTTAACACTTTAAACATTTCTATAGCTTACTGTCACTTTAAAGGACAGAAATTTCAGTAGAAATAAAAAAACATAAGAGACTTCTAGAAGATAAACACCAACTAAGTCTCTGAGAAAAAGTGAAACAGTGAAATAATAGTCTCATTCTTAATAAATTACAGCATTTGTTGGCAAAGGTAGATTATCCAGAAGAACAAAAGCATTCCAAAAGTTCTCATAATCAGTCTTTTAAAAAAAAGTTTAGAAACTTCTTATTGGACTTTCAGAGATCACAGCCTGGTTGTTAACAGTATTCTCTCTCCTTAGTCTAGTTTAAAGTACACCAAATTAATACATTTATCAACAATAAAGCCTCCTACAAGTAAAAGGCTGAGAACAGTTTTCAACAGGAGTCTTTAGGTGTGTAAGTCTCCATATATATTAACATCTGCATCCAAAAGCTCTGGATAGATGTTTTCAACACTAAGTATAATGTCTCGTTAACATTTTCTTTCGAATCACTTAGCCTATAATAATTTTTCTACATTTGATTTACTGCATGTCAGATATAATTGTGCTTCTGAAAGGCAAAAAAAAGTAACATCTTGTCAATGGGGGAGATATATACTCACTGAATGAACTAAAATTGTTTAGAAAAACAGCAATAGCAACAGATTATGTCTATGTGAAAATTAAAGCTACATTGGTATTATTTTGCAGTTAATTCAATTTTTACTCTGGCAAAAGGCTTTGAGTTAAAAGCAGAGCATTTTATTTAACTGCAAGACAACTTCAACATGGATGGCAGCAATGTAGGCTTCTATGCATTTCCTAAGCTGTTGTCTACTCTCTCTTGGAGACACTGCTTTGGAAATCAGTTTTCCATATTTCTCATTTGGTGCATGAGCTAATTTTAGAAACATCACTTACACTTTTTTAAATGCATATCAGTTTCAAATCCCTTTATTTCATCATCAAAAGGTATGAGCAGTGAAAGCATGAACTTCCTGTTGCTACTCAGCAATATCAAACCATCATATCAGCCATATCAACTCTTCACTGTTTTAGTCCCATGGTAGATGAAGTTGCTGCATGCTCATTTCTTTAAAGATCACCACTTCTTCCCTACTAGAGACAAACTACATGTGCAGAACTCAAGCTTTCACTATGTAACCAAAATCACAGAATCATAGAATGATTTGGGTTGGAAGAGACCTTTAGAGGTCATCTAGTCCAACCCCCCTGCAATGAGCAGGGACACCTTCAACTAGACCAGATTGCTCAGAGCCCCACCCAACCTAACCTTGAATGTTTCTAGGGATGGGGCCTCCACCACCTCTCTGGGCAACCTGTTCCAGCACTTCACCACCCTCATGGTAAAAAATTTCTGCCTTGTATCTAGTCAAAACCTACCCCCTTTTAGGTAAAAACCATTACCCCTTGTCCTGTCACAACAGGCCTCGTCTTATAGTCCCCCCCCACTTAAGTACCAAAAGGCCACAATAAAGTCTCCCACAGCCTTCTCTTCTTCAGGCTGAACAACCCCAACTCCTTCAGCCTGTCCTCGTAGGAAAAGTGCTCCAGCCCTCAGATCATTTTTGTGGTCCTCCTCTGGACCTGATCCAACAGTTCCATGTCCTTCTTGGGCTGAGGGCTCCAGAGCCGGACACAGTACTGCAGGTGGGGTCTCACCAGAGCAGAGCAGAGAGGCAGAATCACCTCCCTCGACCTGCTGGCCATGCTTCTTTTGATGCAGCCCAGGATACGGTTGGCTTTCTGGGTTGTGCGTGCACATTGTTGGTTCATGTCCAGCTTTTTGTCCACCACTACCCCAAAGTCCTTCTCCTCAGGGCTTCTCTCAATTGCTTCAACTCTCAGCCTGTATTGATACCAGGAGTTGCCCTGACTCAGGTGCAGGACCTTGCACTTGGCCTTGTTGAACCTCATGAGGTTCTCACAGGCCCACCTCTCCAGCTTGTCCAAGTCTCTTTCAATGACATCCTGTCCTTCTGGCATGTCAACTGCACTGTTCAGCTTGGTGTCATCTGCAAACTTGCTGAGCGTGCACTCGATCCCACTGTCTGTGTCATTGATGAAGATATTAAACAGCACTTGTCCCAGCATGGAGCCTTGAGGGATGCCACTTGCCACCAGTCTCCATCTGGATATCGAGCCATTGACCACTACCCTTTGGATGCGACCATCCAACCAATTCCTTGTCCATTGAACAGTCCACCCCTCAAATCCCCAAGAAACCTTAAGATTATTATCTCTTATGAATATTAACCTCTGCAATCTTATTACAGCACATAAAATCATGAAAGAAACAGAAACCACTTCCTTCAATCACAAAAGAAGGTCCTGCTTTCTCCCAGAGGAGTTCCTGTATCGCACTGTCTCCTGAGCCCCTGTCAACAGTCAGACCCACCTCTTCGGTGAGAAAGCATAAGGTTTTTCTGACAGAGAAATGCAAAGCCTGAGAGGTTATGCCTGGGATTCATGTTATTCAGCAATTTGGGTAGGTTTTGACAACTTAGGTAGTGAAAAGTGTCTACATGTGTGCAGAAACATACATCCATTTACTGTCCAAGACCAGATGTATCACTTCTACCATACAACCTGAAGAATGAAACACTTGTATAGAAAAGATTCCAGGTACTACCTACAAAGAAAATCACAGCACTCAGCTTAGTTCCTCTGGGCCAAAAACACTGTATTACTGGAGCAGTAGACTTTTTTTTCCTGTAGTCTTTGATGTTAGGAACACTTTTTTCCCCCACCAGGAAGTAAGTAATGCATTTTTTATTACCTTATTTTGTTCAAGTTTTGTTCAAGAAGATTCTCAAAGCAGAAGAACATATGTGTCTTTCATGCTTTCCAATTATCTTTTCATACTGTCTCGACATTGTCTTATAGATTGTCATTGTATGTTAAGTAGTAGAATACCCATGAAACAGAAAAATGCTTCTTTTACTTATTCTTTTTCAACATCCTCATTTAACAGGACAAGCAATAGTAGGGTATGTTTCCAGTATTTTTAGAGCAATATCGACTTCTTAAAGAAAACAGAAAGGAAAATGATTTGCTGGCTGTTAAAGAATACCACGTTTTACCATTCATTACTTATTCTTTATCTCTTGGCCTGATTTTTTTTTCACCCTTTTACCACAAAAGGTACAATTTAGGAACAGTTTCTTGTTTACAGAAGTATAAATACATCTACTCTTCCATTATTACAAGAAAATTACAAGGTTTTTAGTGCTGAAGTCAAAGACTTCAGTTAAACTCTTATAAGAACACTCCCAGAGCCTGAGCTGACATGAATAAGCAATGTATCAAACAACTCTCAAGTCACAGAAGCAAAACACACTCTACCACCAACATAAGGACTCTTTAGAAAAAAATCAGTTTGGTTCCTAATAAAGTCAAAATTCTTTAAAATATTTTAGGATGTATAGGTGAACTGGAAGAACAGGAGGGAAAAACCCACCTCCAATTATTTCAGTAAATAGATCAGGCCAAAACTGTATCATGAAAAAAAATCTCTGGAAGTCCCAACAGAAGAGAGGGTGTCAGAAGGAAAGGGTCAATATTCAGGACCTGGGAAAACTTAACAGAAGGTTTAGTGATAGCAGGCTTAGTAACCTCAAAGTTTAGGTGCTCACCTTCCCCCCCCCAGTTCTGTGGCTCCTCCATGAGATGATAAAGAGAAAATGTGTCTAGAAAAATAAAAAGTATTGGTCTTTCCCTTCTCTTTTTCTATGCATCATATGATCATTTGCACCCAGACGACAATGTTCTGAAGCATCCTGTCATGATATTTCAAACAATACCCAGGCTCTATTTATGTAAACCTTTGAAAAATAAGGTTTGCTGACTTTCACTGCTCAAATGGAAGATGACCAGGAGCACACCACACTGACTAGAACTTCCAAGAACTAATTAACCCTATAATTAAAAGTGAAAAAATAAAGTTGCTACTTCTTCTAAATTCTTATGCTAGTTATTGGGTTGCGCTGTGCAATGCCTAGAAAGTTTGATAAGGGCATTACATAAAACTGTCAGCTCATCCTTAGCTCCTTTGCTCCATGCTATGAGTTATCATCCCGCTGAGATAGCACTACATATTGTCCAAGTAAGCCTATGTTTATTGTATAACCACAAGTAAATGCTTTAGCACAAGGAGAGGATTAAGTTGTACGTTAATGAACCTGAATACACTTTTCCAGACAGTATTTCCTACAACTTCTTTTTATAGGTTTTTTTCCCCTACTCCTTATGTGAATGCCATTTTGCCTAATGTAATGCCGAGCCATTCTAGTCGCCAGCATCAGCTGCACTCACAGCACCATCCTCTAAGTTAAAACAGCTTTACAAATGCTGCAATGCTGCTTTCTCATTGCTATCTGTGGTAGAATAGTTACAATAGACTGTGGGTGAAACTTCACTTTCTGCAGAAATAAGAGCTCCAAATCCCTGGCAGTGTTTAGCATGACACTGATGTGACCCATCTGAAACCTGCATCTTCCACGCTACAGTATGCCTTGCTACTAACTGAGGCTTCAGACAAGGCTTCTGCAGCCATACTTTAGCATAGTTGTCAGGTGCTGTTATTTAATCTCCAAGACCTAATAACACAACTAACTTAACGTGAAGAATTAAATTCATTAACCAGTTGTGACTGCCAGCAGAGATACATGTGAGGGAGCAGGGTAATAGAGAGGAGTCTCCAGGACAGTAGACGCTACAGACCCTTTCCTAACGCAATGAGTGCGGTCAACACCTTGAGCACTTTACTGGGTAGTATCCACATGTTAGGAAGTTTCACAGCTTTTCTGTGATCTGTCACTCTGCACCAGCGTGCCTATCTGAGCGGTTACTCAGTTAAGAACCTTCATCTGCCCTTTCCTTCAGTGTGTGGGTCATTTTCTTGCAGGCAGGCAGGATTATTTAGCTATTACGTGTGGCAAGATGATTGAAAGCCTAGGAGACCTACTTTTAGCAGGTCAGCCCCAGTGTTGCAAGGGGTGCCCATAAGGATTCACATGCAAATAGCTTTAGAAATGACTGATGGGGATGAAGGGGGGAGGGAGGAATTGCTGTTGACATGGCAAGGTCCCACATATCCATGAGAATAAAGACAGTGTAAGAGTTATACACATTTAGACCTCAGCATTATTCATACCCATCACCTCTCACTATTGTAGGAAGCAAACCACAATCAATGATTCAGCAACGCTGGCCCTCTAGCACAGACTCCTGCTGAATGCAAATGCAACAAACAATGAGTAATTTCAGTTCAGCTTTGTGCTTATTCTCCTTGGGAGAGAAACTGGCTGTTCCACTCACACAGCATAAATGAAATATTTTCTTCAGTTCAACACTTAGGAGTGTAACCAAAATTCTTAAAATATTCTGCTCTCACTACAGCTGCTGTTCACAGCTACAGTGACACAGGGATGAACAAGGAAGAGATGTTGTTTTGGAGAGACAGCCACTTAAAGATCATTTCTGTCAATTTTCTTTGCTTATCGCTTGGAATCTGTTGAGGTGTACCATTAACAAATGTTAAAACTTTATGAAAAACCTTGACTACAGATAAGGTGGGTGATCTTCTGGCCTTTTGGCTGGTTTAATAAATACCTGTGGTAGGAAAAAGCAAACATGTTTGCTGCTGAACAGCCATAAGGAGCGCGTGACATTAGATCGGAAGGGGGTGCAAAGTAGCTGAACAAAAGGCAAAGGACTGGTGGGGAATCCTAAACTAGAGATAACATTGACACTTTTTTCAACAGCAGTATTTAATTAAATAATCCACATAGGTAACATGATAATATCAATGTTGATAATACACTGATAATAGAGGTGGCTGTAGAAAATACAGGGTGACTTTTTCTAGATGATCATAATGGTCTGACTAGCGTTCACACCTGAGTCCCTCCCGCATTCTGTAGGAAAATCTAGTGTACTTTTGTTTGTTTACCTTTATGCAGGAGTCAAAAAGCTGGTAAGGAATTTAGTTTCCCTTTAGCATTTTGCAGCCTCTCCCTCTGCTGTCTTGATTGAGCAGCTGTTAAACCAGAGGGACACTACAGTAAAATTCAGTTTTGGGAGGGGTGCAGGAAAACCAAATGAGGAATATGCAAGAGGGGTCTGGAAAGGACAAAGTAAAATTAAATAGTATTTGGATATCCAGAATGGAACCTTTAAGTATATTGTCATTATACTCTTATGTGTATTTCTCCAGTTTACAGCTCTAACAAAACTTCATCAAAACTCTGGCTGATCTGTTAGACCCCATTTCTACTGCAACAAAATTTCATATAGGAAGTTCAGAAGATAACAACAGATGTGGTGGAAAAACCCAACTGCTACATTTGATTAGCAAAGAAAATAACGCAAGAGGCAGATATAATACCAGTTTTCAAACTAGAAGACAACAGCAAGAATTATTTTTCATGGCTGCTGGTAACAGGAACACTTAATTTGCAGTAACTAACACTCAGCTTAGATAATGGAGGAAATTCTGAAGCTACTGAGAAAGAGACGAAACAGAAAGTTAGACTAGCTAGGGAGAGAGGAAAACCATCCCTGAAAGTCTTCAAGAGCAAACACTAGCAGAACCTGCATTGGGGAGGGCTGAGTACTCTTGAACTCACATCAACACACAGGCACAGATTAACTGGTCCCTGGGATTACTCCCAGCCCACAGCACCAGACTTTGTATAAGGGCAGGGAATAGAAACTGTCTTATCTAAAGAACAAAGCAAGTTTCTGTTCTTCCTTTTTCTTCAAGGGAACACAATATGCCTGTCTGCAGTCAGGATATCTTTTAAAGCAGTCACCAAACTATGACTACTTCCAACATTGTTGCTGAAGAAGGGAATGGAAATTTCTGCTTTGATTTGAAGTCACTCTCCACCAGACACTCCTACTCATTAATCAAAAATAAATAAATTCAGTGCACACTCATACTGTAAACTTCAATTCTATTTACAAACATTGCAGAGAAACCTTGGGAAAGCATCAAATAGTTTGTCTTAAGTAAGGTCTGTCTCATTTACAAGCTCTGAAAGAGTCAGTGAATTTCAGTCTTGCTCTGTTGTATAGTAGTTTTGGCCCAAGAGAAACTGCAGCTGCCCCAGGACTGGAGCTTATTCTCTGAGGCAATAAAGAAGAGAACTAAACTGGGGGGGATCATACAAAAAAAAAGAAAAATTAAGTCAGCTTTCTGTCATGAAGTTAATCACATACCTACAGGCTATTTAAAAAAAAAAATCAAAACTATTTCTTCTGCAAACAGCAAGAAAGGAAAACAGAAATAGTTTATATTAGCCTGACCAACTGTATTTGGGAGGGAAGTGTTCAGGCCCACAGCAAAGATAAACAGGCTTTATACTGAGGTCATTATTTGTAAGCAGAGAAAGGTCTCAAACTCAGTCCCCTTCTGCCTTCTTCACACACTCCATTTAAGTTACACACACCCTTTGGCCTATGTAGAGAGGTATCCTGTGGACCTCTTAGTACTTGCATAGCATTTCCAATCATTACTCCATTCCCAAAATGCATTTTTATCGCACCCAAACCAGTTCTTTCAAGTTATCCTTCCAAGGACTTAGGAACAAACATGCCTAAAGTTACTCAGCAAAACTTTCACATTCCTTGTTGTTGATATCAGGATCATCATGAACATTTGCTTTCCCTTTTTTCATTGTTTCATTGCGAGTGGAGTTCCCAGCGCTTTGCTGAATAACAAGTGTTGCTTGTTGGTTTCATGCCTTTTCCTGCTGTTTTCCTTCTGCCTTGACCTCCTGCCCTGCCACTCACTGCTGATGTGCATTTCTTTTGTAATTTCAGCTCCAGGCCACCTCTTGCTCATATTAGAAGTCAGCCTTTCCAAAAAGGTCTCTCACCTCCCATGTACTACTACAGCTCCCGTCCAACCCCACGCCTTTCCCACCACCAGCACGAAGCACGCCAAATCTATGCAAGTCCAAAAATCAGAACAATCCACTTGTGCCTACACTTTTACACTAAATATGCACTTTACATATATTAAACATGCAAACTTTTATAATTTAACTTTCTAGTTATTTAAGAAGTCCTAGAGTAATATTTTTAGGATCCCCTCTGCAATGAGAGAGGGTTTAAAAAAAATAATCAACCAAACACCCCTAAAAAACCACACCAAAAACACAACACCCACCCCAAGATTCCTAACTTCCAATCTCTGTATTTAAAAAAAAAATTATATTTGAGATTTTTCATAGCTAACAAAATCACTTAAACTTACCATAATATTAAAACATTTGTTTCAGAGGTTTATTTGGTAAAACAGCTTCTGTGCCAAAATAGGCTTCTACACTGATTGAAAACACCCCTGCTAGGCAGAAGATGCTCTGTGGTTTGTTTTCAGCTCGGTAAGCACCAGGGAAGCCATAACTCTGACAGGGACAGCTCTACTGTGACCCAAATGGCATCAGCTGTTATATGTTTCAAGTAGAAAGGTCAATGACCTGGTAGGAAGAGTGCTAAAACAAATGTCATGAATAATCATTCAAGAAATTTACAGCAGGGCAACAAAGAATGTTGAATATGTACTCAAATTATCCAGTTCCCATGCAAAGGAGGACATGCAGCCTTTTAATCAAGAGCCCCCCTTTAACAAAGGCAAATTTTAGGATAAAGCATTTCTAATTCTCACAAGTATCCTCAAAAACTTAGTAGCTTAATAATATGGGGGGGGGGGGGGGGGGAATAACAGTTATCCATGCAGAAGTAGAGACAGATTCTTTTATTTCTGCACGCTTCTTTCTAGCCCATCTCTATTCTCCATACTTGGGATATAAGTTTTTATTTTTAACCTTGAGTCTCAAGTGATGAGGGATGCTTCCAGAGTGATGGGCAAACAGCATTCCATTCCTAGGGGAGCGGCCACCTCTCCTAACAGGGCTCTGGATCATTCAGCAACTCATCCCTGTAATGAGTAAGGGAAAAGAGAGGTAAAAGACTATCACTTCATCTGAGCCAGCCTAGGCACTGGTAACTCACAATGCCTGCACTGAGCAAGGGTTTCTGTTGACAGGTATTAACCAGGAACTCCTTGGCACGCAGGCATGACTGCAAGTAGCATGTCTGAACTCGAACAAAGGGCTGCCAATGAGAGTTTAAAACCCAAAAATGTGTACAGCAGTAAGCTGGCAATTCAGGATTAATTTATTTATGCCTACACCTCTCTGGAAGCAAACAAAAAACCTACCACTTCAGTGAACATTCCTTCACTTGAAATCAGCAGACCTTCTTTGCATAAAGAGGCTTGCAAGGCTACACGGCAAAAATAAAGAATCCAACCTCTTTACTGTGCTGGCAATAATTACAAAAAAAAAAAAAAGAAAAAAACCCACAAAACACACAGAATAACAGTTGGATGGTCTTCCGAGTCTGAACTGCTGCCAGTTACTACCTTTCCAATTAATCGGCAGAGTTTCACCTCGTGTCTATGTAAACTACACTCAATTTCACACATAGGTCTTATGTGAGACCTCAGCTCCATGGCCCCTCACACTTGACACTTTACTTCTAGCAGGAATCTAGATACCTGAACGAGCTAGCATGGCCAAAATATTGCTCCTGATCATTTAAAAGAAAGTGCCTTTTGTAAAGAGCTGCCAAGGGCAAGGCTTAAAATCTGTTTCTGAAATAAAGTTCTGTTGTGTTTCTGGCATGGGGTACGGCAACAAGCCGCAGGCTTCTGCTCTGGTCCCAGCCAAGGTGCTGCCGCAAGGCTGGGTGCACAAGGCAGCCGCCCCCAGCACGCCCCGCTGCACTTTGTGTGGGGATGTTTATACCCAGCATGCCAGCTCATGATTTTGCAGCAAGCAGAGGAGTGTACAGTGCTTTCCTTTAAGACCCAGCTAATACACATAAGGGGGAAAAAACCCGCCAAACCTCTGACACTATATTTCAGGTTTACTGCCCAGCATTTGAGTCAGGGAGGTGAACTGAAACAATGCAAAGCTCTTGCAATTCCAACAGTACATTAGAAGACAAAAGCCAAGCCTTGCACTAATTATATGTTCACCTGACTTGGGAAGCTGGAGCTTTAACGACAAAACCCAAACAGCCCTTGACTCAGCGGTTCAAGCATCTGCCTCCTGTGCAGGGACAAACTGCCCAGCAAAAGAGCTGGCTTTTGTTAGCACCCTGCTCTTTAATTGTTCCTGTCCCTTCACACTAAAAGCTGAAATATTCTGCTCATGAGCCTTCAGGGGAAAGCTTAACTTAAGCCAATGACATAGAAATATAAAGGTGCTTTTGTTTGCTAGGCAAATACTGTTTTGCCCGGTGCTAGGCTGTCCATTTTTATAGGCTTTATTTCATTCTTAAACTCAGGAAACATTATTTCTGCTAACAGAGAATAGCATCTAGCAAGACCAATAACACCTCATGCAGGAGATAAGTAGCTCTTCTGACAGGCCAACTAACATGAAAACAATTAATAAATTGGCTGCAAAATAGACTCCCCCTGGATGCAGTGCCTGAGCACATTTGCTTTGTAATTTATTTTGCTAATACACACAGAATTACTCAACCTTTGAGACAAAGAAGTTAGGTTATTTGTTTGCAACTGACTTCTCATTACACCTGTCTTGATTTTCTTTTCATAAAAGAAAACTCCTGAGGTCTTAATTCATTAATTCTTATTCAAGTATCTCATGGCAGCAATCTGGAAAGCATGGACAGGTACAGACCCCACGGATCCCATATCGATGCTTGGAATGGGAGAAAGTACAGGGCAGCTCAGACAGCATGTTTTTATGAAATCCATAACCCAGTTTCTCTGGACACAAGGAAGAGGAAATTGATTTCTTTAGTCACAGTTCCTCTATACTCTCCCCTGTGTTCTTGAGCTGCAGACCAGAAAGGGGCGGGGGGGGGGAGAATGCTCCAAGCCTCCGCCCCAGCACCTTCATAAAAGGGAATAAACCAATATAAGGCAAATAGAAAGTAAACACCATTCAATGAAGTCTGCAAAAACTTTTCAGTTTGAACCTCAGGGGTTTGTTTGTTTGCATTCATATTTTATAAATAGTTGGCAGAGTAAGTTGCCAGTGTGGACATTCAGAGTAAATTAAAAGCAAACATGGAAGATCATTCATGAGAAGCAAATTTTTCTGCAGTAAACCTAATAGGTATAGGATTTCTTACAGTTACCTAATCCAAAACCGAAGTCACAGACTACATAAACAGCTCTGCTGAAAAGGACAATGAAAGAAAGTGAAGCATTTTTCAGCAATATCTGTCTAACACTGAACACTTTTGACTGGCTACCCATATGATTTATGTATCTGAT
Source organism: Phalacrocorax carbo (assembly GCF_963921805.1). Taxonomy (NCBI): domain Eukaryota; kingdom Metazoa; phylum Chordata; class Aves; order Suliformes; family Phalacrocoracidae; genus Phalacrocorax; species Phalacrocorax carbo. The sequence goes on from NC_087514.1 coordinate 137,229,557, forward strand.
CATAACAGCTCAGCTTTCAAACATCAAAGGCTTTCAGCTCATTCCTAGTGAAGCAGCAGCAGACCAAGGCCTTTTCTATAAAATCAGAGAAAATACCTTTGAGAATAGATGATCTTTTTCTAGAAAGCTGCTCAAGGAGCAATGTCACAGAAGGAGCCCCATACTTTGAGGCTTGTAGCCTGGGCTTCATGCAGCCAGAAGGGGATCAAAACCAGTAACACCAGTGGGACTCTTGGAGGCAATGGTTACTCTGGGGCCAGTCTGGGGCCAGGCCACCCACCGGAGCATTAAGGACGAGGTGGGAAAGATGCAAAATAGAAGTAGAAACAAAGTGCTGCAGCACAGCCCTGCTTAGGCCCTCCAGCCAGGATTTTCACCTGTATATCCCTTCCCACCCCCTCTCTCTTTCCCTGTGTAAGAAATGGACAGAAGGATTAGGCAAGCAAGCTCTCTCCTCACTGCAGGGATCACTACAAGAGGTGGCACATTGTCAGGCATCTCCAAGGCTCGGCAGACAGTAAGGGGTTGAGACAATGGGGCCACATCAGGAAACTTGCACAACCGCACTGTCCAAAAATTGCCATCCACAGGGCACTTCAGGCACACCAGCATTTCTCACCACCACCAGTTCATTAGCAGGATGTTTGCCTGCAACAGAGAGGAAGGCTTTCAGCAAAACCCAGCGGAGTGGCACTATCAGTAGGGGCCACATGAAGGGAACGTGCCAACCTCCAGACTTTCAGTACTGTCACCCTGACCCTACAGTCCTACCTGGGCAAGCTAGCAAACCACAACCTTCATGCAGCTACCAAAAAGGAAGCTGTTTATTTTTTTAAAAAGTTATAAACAAGTAATACTATCAGTATTAACTTGAAAACAAGTTTCTCTGGTGAGGGCTGCTCTGAAAAAAAAATTCTTTATCAAAAGAAAACATTTTTCAGACACGCCTGAAGACATTGTAGAAGAAACCCTACTTACCTCCACAAATATTGCAGGAAGCCAACCTCAAAAAGAGAAAACAGCTCTATGAAGAGCAAGCTGTGGATGAGAGATTCACACAGCCCTTGGAAACTGCAAGAAGGTAAGACTATTATTCAGCCTCTTGAGGTTTCCAGGTAGCAGAAAACTACTGAAGCTATGCAAATCATTTTGGAGCTGCCCTTGGTATAAATTTATCCTTGTTGAAGCACTGCTATGTTTCAGCTTCTAATTCCATCCATCTCTATTAATAAATTCTCTTCAGGGAATTTGACTTTCCATAGAAAATTAACCAAAAGTTACTATGTATTCATAAACTTGGTAGCATGTATGCATATGTGAAATAATGCACGCTGAGATCCTGCAAAAAAAAGGAACCAAAACCAATGAGTTTGGAAATAGGCAGGAGGATCTCTACATTTCTGTGTGGCAGTCAGTTTGAGACAAACTTAAAATTTAGGATAAAAAGTTTGCTACAATATGATTTTAAATACCTAGTAAATTGGTGTGTTTGTTAATTTTTCTCATTGAAATATCTCCCAAAATTGACCTTTCAGAGGCTACAAGCACTGTCACTGACACTCACAGAGAAAAAAGAAGAGAAAAAACAGCAACAAAAAACCCCAAACAAACAAAATAGTACTTTCCCCCAGACCTTTTTAGGAAAATCCAGTCCTGTTCAGTAAAAGGCTTGCAGTATAAAAGAAGGAAATAATCGAGAACAGTTATCTGATATTAACGAAGACAGTTGGGTCTCAAGGACAATCTCTACATGTCTCACCTCACAGACTCATTCTTGCATTTTTCCCCGAAACTGCCTTCCTCTACAAATATGTAAACACACAAAGGTAGTCAACATTCAAATTATATCAACTACCAAGAATTCAGCTATCTGTACTTTCCCTAATTTTACTTTTCTGTAGTTAATATACCAAGGAGGCAGACATGTAACAAAAACACCCACAAAACCCCCTTTGACCTTCAAGCCATCCTTTGAATTTGACATTGAAAAACACTCTGCAAGCAGGTGGGGACTTTGGCTGACACATGCTTACCCCATCTTCAGTCATAAGGAACACCTGCTTCACACCTGCATCAAGTGGGAGGCAGTGCCCTCAGGAAAGCAAACTGGGCAACAGGGGAAAGTGAAAGAAGAACCAATGAACAGACATTTACAATCAGAGTAATGATTTTTTTCCTCCAGAGCCGCAGGGAGTATTACCTTAGTCTTTATATTTTCCCCTAGTTATCCGCCATCGGCTTCTGTCCATCTTGACAACATAGGAGAAAAGCAAGCAGACATATCCTAATAATAAGTCCTCACCCAAAACAGAGAGACACCTTGGGAGCAGGGATCAAACATAAAGAACAACAGATGGTGGGGCCGTGTGGAAAGGCTGAGGGTCACAGCTTTCGGAGGAGGCAACTTGAGTAGAAGAGAGAAAATACAAAGAAAGAAGAACATACCTGATCATTACTAAACAGCAGCCAACCCTTTCTGAAGGCATCCTGGGGACCATGCACTCTCCCCAGGAGTGACAAGTGCTGCCCCAACCCAGTAGACTGGAGATCTGACCAGGTACTTGTACACCGACAGAGATGTCTGGAGCCCCCTCCCTGCTTGAAAGCAATTAACAAAACAAAAAGGTTTAATGGCAACAGTTTGCCTCTGGAAATGTTTTGCTTGATCATCATCTTCAATCTGTGGCACTCAGCCATACAGCACAGTCTTTGGGAGGAAAGCATGCATCACTTCCCTCAGATATACCCACTGTCAGCTTTACCGAGCTAGATCACCTTTTTTTGGACTCTATCGTTACCTCTGTTCTTCACCCCAATGAAACTGAGATACTTTTAATTATATCCATAACTCTATAGAAAACTTCTTTTGCAATGCCATAACCTCCCTTTTGAGAAGATTTCCCACCACAGGACAACTATAGGCCATTACTAGAGCAGAGAACGTTGTCATAACTGACAGATACAGAGTTTGAACTACCCTTCTTACCCATTTACTATTTAATCCTTTGGAATGAATCTTTAAAAAAAAAAAATCAATATCACATTCCGGTTGTATACCATACTGTTTACAGTGCACCAAGCAACAAGAAGCTCATGTTGGATTTATGACAGTATGATTGGCTGTACGTTCCAATTTGTGAGGATAAGTAACCTAGCTATAACATCGTAACAGCAGTAGGAAAGCAGAGTTACACTGACTAGGAATCATCCTTCTCAAATTAAACCTTGCTTGTAGACAACTGACTGTAAATAGCTATCCCTTGATTTTGTTTTTGATAAAAAAATTTACTCTACAGATTGCAGCTGTCAATCCCTACTAATTCACTTTTCAAAGATGCAAGATTTTGCTAAGTTCAGTCTCCAGAGTCTTTCCTCCGCACCTTTATCTTTCCAATCTCCTCCCAGCAGGTTTGAATATCTGCCTGCACAAGTCTCCTGCATACTAATAGCTGGCAGGGCTGGGTTGAAAAGCTGATTATATTTGTGACCAAATAGTCAAAATAAGGATTTTTTACTTAATTTTTTTGTACCTAAACCTCCTGCAGATGCATTTTGCTATTGTGGCAAGCTGGGTGTATCTTTAGTCAATATTAAGACATAACAGATCCTTAGATAATCATAATTGATGCAGTTCTGCAGATAATCTTGACTTTCCACTAATGGTATCAAGCTGAAGCAGTTAAAAAAAAGTCATAAAAATAATGGTAAATGTCTTGTCTAGCCCCTCTTAAAGTCGGGGGAAAGTCCCTCACTTACATCATTTTAGAAATAGTCTCCTTACTGTCTTCATAGTAGAAACTAACCAGAGTACAATGATGGCTTAAATGTATGATCTAAGTTCAACTGACTTTGAACACAAGTTTAAACGAGTTCTCCTGTCATAAACACTACACATCAAACCAGTTGTTAACGAACAGCTGCTCGGATTTGCAGTTGCATGATGCTGGAGTCCTGCTATGATCTGTACAGCAGTGCAATGCAGAAGAACGCACAACCCATGCTTCCAACTACGTGCTCTCAGACAGGCTTTCCAGAGCATGGCTTACTGCTGCTATCTTGCGTAATATAATTCTGGAAGGGAGCCAGTGCTACAACTTGGTGTAGATTTTTATTAACACGCAGATCTCAAACAAGAACAAAGTGAAACAAAATTAACTGGTTTTGTTACCGATTAGAACTTAAGAAACAAATTATGAGATCAAATGAAGTTATTAGGTTGAGGAGGGGTTGATTTTTTAATATCAGATCCTAGACAGAAATTTATGATTGGAGATGCTGAGGAACATCTTGCACTGAACAAACAAAACAAAAGAACAAATAAAGCATTTCCTAACTTTGGAGCCAATGTACTATAATTGAAGAGAATTTTTAGCTGTTCAAGCAAATAAGAGGTTAGAAAAAATTGTATTTTAAGAAACTGAAAACATCATCTTTACTCTACAGTTTCCCACAGTATTGTACTAATTCAGGAAATCAGTTCCCAGATGCTTTAGATTTTTGTTAGAAGTCTTTGGACTCAGTTCATTGGGGTATCCAAGACACCTGCCTAAGGCTGCATATTCAATCAGATATTATGGGACCTGTACCCTCCTGGAAGAGCAGCTAGAGGCTAGGCAGGAATAACTGAAGTGCCTGGTGCTGTTTGAATTATCCTGTGTTATTAAGCAAATGAACTGAGGGCTTTCTGGCAAGATTATCTGAAGAGAGAAAAAACCCCAAACAAAAAACAAACCATCACCCCACCCGCCAAAAAATAAAACACCAAACAAACAACTTTTCTGCAACAGAGCCTTGCAGTTTCTTTTCCTAGTAGTTCCACAAATGACTGAAGTATATTCCTACAAAATATACTGTTTCTTTTTATACAGATGATGTTCTCCCACAGTTGCTTTCAAGGCTTGATAAACTTAAAGTCTGACATCCATAGCTCAAAAAAATAGATGTGTACCAGATGTAGAGGATACAGTACAGTGAATTAGTGGTATCTAAAGGTTTTACCTCTCTGACTGTCATACCCTCAGCCATTTTTTTTTAACACACCCTATACTGTTAAAGGTATAGCCTGCAGTTTGGCATTGGTAAAGAAACTATATACACCCTATGCCAAATATGTAACAAATTAGCTACTATTGTGACTATTTACACAAGATTGTGTATGTGCTGGTATAAAGCTAGCATTTGGACCACGAATACATTAATCTACTTCCAATTCAATTACTTGGCAACTCTGCAAATTGCTGTAGTGCTTATCAGGCATTAATACTTCCTTATTCTTGCTTCAACATCTGCGTCATAGCTTATAAAATAGCAAGCTGAGCCAGTGAAAGTGAGAGTCACGTAGGTTTGCAAAAGTCCCGCGGGACTACTTGTTAAGTCTTTAGTCTCCATCCCAAAGCCCGGTTTGCTCAGCTTTAAGAGATCCCTCAAACATTTGAAATACCACAGGGGCTTTCCTAATTAACCCTTGGTTATATGATTATACATAATAAGCACCTGAAGGCTGCATTTCTCTTAATTCAGACACCTTCAGGGAGACCCAAATTCCATTTCTTTCTTCCTGTAGCTGCTGGCAGATACTAGATAATGACTCCTCTCATCGGGTTCTTCTGGGATTTGCCAAAAGCAAACTGCTACTCTGCAATCCTAACAGGTCCCTCACAGCAGCACTCTGCAGCCACAAGGCCGGTGGAGAAAGGAAAAAAAAAGAACTAGAAAGGATTGTTTAAAAAGTTTTATTTATTCAAGTAGAAGGTAACATCCCTCACTCCTTACCACTCTCAAGACCTTCGACTCTATCATCAGTGTCTTTATGAGAAAGGAATGCATAGGAAATAAAGAGTCCTGGAGCTATCTGTGCCACAGACTAAAACCAGCTAATTAAACCAGATAGACACTTAGAACTGCAGTACATACCTTCTAAACATACTGTCTGATAGAATTTTACTTATTGCCTTTGAGGCCTCTGACCTCCCTCAAGAATACTTTTTTTTTTGGCTGAAAGCTTTCCTGGCCAAAAAAAGTAAAAGCACAGAAAAAACTTTTTGGTTAAAGCTGCAGACAGGCTACTGATAGCCTCTAGAACAAAATGCCATCCCCAGCTTCAGTGAACAGTGTCCCCATGAGGTAAAGCCACCAGGCAAAGAAACCTGACAATGTTTCAGGTACAAACAGCTCTGCTTCTTGCTAAGAAAACCTCCTAACTAAAGGCAAAGTCTCAGTTTTACTGAAGACTTTCTGTATTCTGACTATAACTGAAGTTAATCCAACATGTTTAGAGTTGCCAGACAGAATCAAAAGTTACTTTTCTTGTCAGGATTAGGAAAAGCATTAGTACCATTAAGGTTAATAGGGTGGTAATACAGCAGCAATACCATGAACTCAGGGATATCACTGCTGAAGACCAGTCAAAACTTGCTCTCACTCATTGGAGTAATGCCTAAGAGGAAAAGAATTGGGTTGTATGTCAGCAGCATGAGCAGCTGGAAGCGACGAGGTGCATTCCTAACAGTAACACTTTACATCTGTTAAACACCTTTCAACAAAAGCGTCTTCCAAAAAGAAGAAAGAATGACTCCTGTTTTAGAGAAGGACTGAGGAATGCACACTTGATCTAATTCACTTGGCTGGATCTGTGGGCACTGCTTCTGCCAAGCAGATGAAATTTTTTCAGTTATGTGCCATAGTGGAAAAGAAATGTCTGTGTGAGCATGTTAGGACAGCACCAAGCCCAACTTAGCAGAGCAAGCCTTTCACCATGACTTTATAGGCTTGATCATGGCACTATCTCAGCTAACATATTCACCTGGTTTTGAAGCAAAATGTATAGGCAGATATGTGCTTATATCTGCATCTGTGTCAGAGGCTGGACAAAAATCCCAACATTTACAAGCCTGACTGTCTAGAAAGTAATGAGAGCTTGGCTACTAACTCAAATAAAGCCAGGTGTGTACCAAAGAGCTCTGACTTGCATTGGCATTACTTAAAGTCACTTTGTGGTATAACATGCAACGAGCAGAAACAAATTTCCCGGTACACAGCCTAGACAACACCAGAGCCCAGGAGTAACTTAAGTGTCAGTCCTCTAGCATAAAAAATTGCTAGTGGCAAGAGTACATCTTAATTTTGTCCAAGACCCAACAAATTTTCACCTGCGCTATCATACCTTGCTGGTATGATATGGTCAGAATCCCAGGTTGGAAGGGACCTCAGGCATCATCTGGTCCAACCTTTCTAGGAAGAGCACAGTCTAGACAAGATGGCCCCACACCCTGTCCAGACGACTCCTGAAAGTGTCCAAGTCCGAGTCCATGGCCGAGTCAACCACTTCCCTGGGGAGATTATTCCAATGATTGACTGTCCTCAATGTGAAGGATTTTCCTCGTGTCTAATCGGAATCTCCCCAAGAGCAACTTGTGTCCATTCCCCCTTGTCCTCTCCATGTGACTCCGTGTAAAAAGGGAGTCTCCATCTTCTTTGTAGCTGCCCCTTAAGTACTGGTGCATGGTGATGAGATCCCCTCTGAGCCTCCTTTTCTCAAGGCTGAACAAACCCAGTTCTCCCAGCCTATCCTCGTATGGCCACCTAGTGCTAAAATGGGAAAACCCACTCAGAACACCAAGTGCAGAGCAAGTTTATGGCATAAACATAATATACACTATGAAAAGAGTTTTCTGTGAGAACTCTTGGGTAATTATCAAGGGAAGTAGAGCAGAAGCTGGTCAGGAAGCCCAGTCGATTATTAAAAAAGTCCACTAAACATAATCAAAGCCTATTGTTGAATGGTGATATATAAAAATAAAATTAAAAGTCAGGTCACAGGATGGGACAAGTAGCTACAGCACCTGGTCCCTACTAGCAATACCGTTTCCTAAGAATTTGCAACTACCTACTCCAATGGAAGAAGACATTCAGATGAACTGCCTTTTATTTGATGACATTCTGATACAGTCTGAAGAATTCAAGTTAATTTCTTCCTACACCTCCCCTCATATGATCAGCATATTTTGGTTGTTGCATTGGACTGTATCACTAAAATATCCAATTAAAAAGAAACACCAGGTCTAAGAGTAGATGTGCATAGGGTTTTGGCATTGGTGCTCGACTTTGATTTGTACTGACCCCAGGGAAGATCTCGAAGATGCTCTAATGCAATTTACAAACAAGAATACAGTGCTGGTTAACCCATTGTGTGAAAAGAGGCTGCACTCATAAAAAGAATAACGTTATCTGAGAGAGGGGTATGGCAATACAGCACAAAACTAACACACTGACAATTTTAATTGCAAGAACTTTCAGCTAAACTGCAGCAACACAACAAATATGTCCCTACTGGATCCATAATATATTTGAGCCATGCTTAAATTCCCCCACTACAAACAGGAGTGAAAAAGTATTTCCATCCCAGTGGGGAGGGGGAATTAGATTATTATTTGCCTACAGAGTCCTTCATAGCCCAAACTAGCTCCAGAACACTCCTAAAAACGTGGGCTTGTTTTTACAAAGACAATCCGCACTACTGCTGCTCTGTATCCTTGCCAAGGAGAGTGTTTACAATTCAGAGGATGACAAAGCCTTTGTATCTGACCGCTGTGTGTGTTTCAGGATGTGTGCTATTCAGAACAGCACATTTCAGAGTAGTTCAGAGATGCCATGGTCCATCATGTCACCCTGAGTCACCTTGACATTTCTGAGATTATGCATCATTGAGATGATAGCCTCAGGGCTACAAACCTTCTTTTTAATACATTATTAATGATAATGGCTTTTATAGTCTGACTGCATAGTCCTACCACCACCTTTTCCTCTCAGAAATCTAGCCAAGACTATTGTGTGCACTTAACACAATATCCTGCAGGTCTAGATTAGGTTTTTCAGGATCACAGAAGACTCACAAATCTCAAGTGTGTCAGCATTAGCTAGTGTCTGCACAGGAAAGTGTAGTTCAGGTCCCTTGCTCAATGAACCGAAGGACATGGGAACTGCAAAGGCACTAGTAGCCTTATATATCATCCAATACAGATCTTGGATGTAAGCTTGTTGTTTCAGTTATCCCCGCAGTTAACCTAAGTTGCTCCTGACAGTTGTAGTGAAAAAAATCTAGGCAACATACCTGTTCTACAGCTAGAAGAAAATGTTTGAGAGCTAGGCAAACCATACCCAGAACTAAAGGGTACCATTAACAGACTATAAAGGAGACTACACTGAAGGCTGACTTCAGTGTATTGAGCACACCTTTGCTAGGTAGTTTTGTTTTGGTTTGGGTTTTTTTTGTTTGTTTTTTTTTTTTTTAAAAAAAGTCTGTCTTAAGACTCCCTCCAAAGCAGTGGGTGGTTTCCAGGAGCAGAGATGGCATTCAGCTGTAGAGCCTCACATTCTTGGTATGAAGAAAATGCTCTGAACACATCACCAGATTTTTCCACCTACGTCCCATTGCCTTAAAGCAAATCCTTCTTAAGGGCTGTGCCCACCCAAGGAGTATGAATCCATGTAGTTTATTTTAAAAATTTAGTAAGCTGGTCCTATTCCTGCCTGTGGTTTGCCTGCACACAGCACCCCAATCCTATTGGTAAAAAAGCTTACAGATACCCTCTCCCCCTCTGTAATAAAAACAGTAGTACTGCTGTTTACTCTTCTAGGGCTTTTTTAGTCCATCACAGTTTCCTCAGCACCTCTGTTCATGAGGAAGAAACCTTGTCAGAAAAGTACCAGCTAAATTCCTGCTGCTTGCAATTACTTTGCTTAGTTGTGGGCAGCGATAGATGTCTGTTCGATGTGGATCCTCCTCTTCTTTTACCTGCCTAATTGCAAAAAGAAGTACAGCTGGGTTCGGCTGGTTTGTTATTTTTGGTGGGTTTGGTTTTTTTTTTTTTAAACTATCTTAAATAAAGGCCAGAAATTTCATATACACCCCCTTTTCTCAATGGGCTAGCCCAGCCTACGTGAGTCAGTGCTATCTGAATATTAACAACATTACATGGATATTCATCTCATGCTCCGATAACGTTATCTCCCAAGCTCTCCACTGTAGAAACAGGCAGCTCATACTCCCGCTCAGCTTTGCACATCAAAGGAAAAGCGACAATAGCGTGGCTTTGAAAAAATGCCTCAAACTGGCCAAAGTACAGAATTCATAAGCAGACAGCGTGTTCTGTTTGTCTGGCGGTGGGTGCGGCCCAGCTACACGGCAAGAGCCCAGCCACGAAGGCAGCTGTCAGGAACACCCCTCCGCGGCTCTGACTCAGCGGAAAGCGGCAGGAAAGGAAATGCGCTCTTGAGATTTCCAAACCCCACCAAAGCCACGCTCTCCCTCCTCGATGCCGTCAGAGCAAAAGAGGAAAGGGACTCCACCAGTATGAAGAAAGAGGGGAGGGGGGGAAAAAAAAGGTTTAGAAAAGATCCAGGAGAAGGAAGTAAAAATAAAAGTCACTTGGAAGAAAAAACATTGTATGGCATCAACATACTTGACTCTTTCTTTAACCTCACACTGACGCTCATCTTGCACAATTCAGGCGGAGTGAACGGAGCCATACAGCCTCCCTCCCCCAGCAGGGCCACAGCAACCCAGTGCTGGCACTGGGAACTGCTCTGCCCCGGTGCTTTCAGTGGCTGTAGGACACAGGGTTCACGGCAGAGGAGTGAGGGGCAGGCATATAACACACACGAAAACAAATACACGTGTGTGTTTGTATTAGAATATTGCTTGTGAAGAGCTCTCAGCTCATTCCTATAGTAGGTTTTAAACAGCTGCCAAGGTTCAGGAATATGAAGTAAAAAAATATTTCCATCTTTTCCTATATTATTCCAGAAAGTCTCATTCTACTTTTGACAGGTTTTCAGTGGCTACCAGGAAGATGATGTTCAGCTATGTTTTCTCTACACTACCTACAGTAGTTTTGGTATATGTTATGCAAGCAAACACAGAGGCATGACTTTGCAGGGGATAAAGAAAACAAACAGGATCATGAAATAAGAGCAACATAACCATGGATTTCCTTCTGCCTGCATTTGTTTTGCTCAGTAGAACACCAATTCTCAGGTCCAGCTAATCAACAGTCATCAGTAAAACAAGATATCAGGGAGCAGCAAGAGACCTAGAGATGATTATCTTCCTCACCTCTAAATCACAAAGCTTTTCAGTGGGTATTTTCACAAGACAATAGTATCTTGTAGATCAGCAGTGTGACTTCAGAGGGATTGTTGAAAAGCAGAAAGGACAATAGAAATGCTGCATCTCCCAGGAGCCTCTAGCCTTTCCCTGTCTCATTCTAGATATTTGTGATCTTTTTTGTCCCATATCAAAAAGAAAGGCCTGTTAATAGGTACCTGGAGAACCTGGAAAGGTTTTTTTGTAACATTACGAGTAGCCAGAGAGGTTCTCTGGCCAGCAAAAGCAGCCAGCCCTGTGTTTATACCCAAAGAATGCAGACAGAGGAAGATAATGGTTTGTTTTGTTTAAGGTGGAATGACTTTGGCATAGAACAGTTGTATTGTTACCAATTTTTATACAGTTAAATACAACAATAAAATCTTAAGCATATTTTTCAAGACAGTTACAACACAGACTTAACATATGAAATAAGGCTTGCATATGCAGCCTTCAGCATAAATATATAGAAAGGGTTACAGCAAGTGTTGCAGAAAAGGGCTTTTTTTAAATTATTATTTGTTTTTACTGGGGCACACCACTGTATGGTAGTACTCTGAACCTTGTATTCATACAACAGTCTTGCAGAGCTGGGTTGGAGCAGCATGTTGCACATATTTGCACTGCAGCAATGTTACCTACTTCAGAAGTCTGCTTCTGCCTAACGCCTAACTTCCTCTCCTCCAAACCGCTCTCTTGTTTTCATCCATTCACCCGTCCACAACTGCTTGGCACAGTTTCAATTCTCTTCTCCCTTTTTTTTTTTTTAAGTTTGGAATAGGCTTTGTCAAGTCCACTGCTAAATCTTCCTGTTCATTTTGATTCAGGTTCATATCTGAGGTGGTTTAATTAAAACAAAAGAAAACCCAGAAGTTACAGGTCAGTTGTTTTCAGGTACGACTTACTTCATGAAGTCAGCAAAACGAGTTACAGCTCAGCTAACAGTACATGCCACCATGTGAAATATGCCACCATCCTGAAAGGAAGGGGACACGTAGTAGTCTCACCACAAGTCCAGCACTTCTTACCATAGCTGCAGCTTTGGGATTCTGCCTCACTAGCTCTGCCGAGTGCAGTATGTTTAGGGGCCTATAAAGAATGGTTGCCATAATATTGCAATACGTTACTCTAAAGAAGACATGAAAAACACTACCCCCCACACACCGCCAACCCCCAAACCAGCAGTCTGTGGACAGAAAGAGCCCATAATGAAATATAGTTTAATAATCCCACCCTTCCAACTGCTGGTGTTGAAAGACAGCATCTGCTCTCTGGTCCAGTGCCTGTATGGCCCACAGGGGATTAGCTAAATCTGTGGGGCCATATAAGCCTCCTGCCTCCCAGCCCAACCCTAAGCACATGCTATGGACCCAGTCTCAGAGATCAGATGCCCTCTATCCCCCTTCACTTCCACCCACACATGCTGGTTTTCTCCTCCAGCAGAGTAGTATCATCTGACTAACATAATAACACTTTAGATTAGCCCCAAAATCATAAATTAACATTTAGACTCAATGCCTTCAAGCCATCTTATACCAGATGGCTTTATCCAGAGGGGTTCCACCAAGACAGAGAAGAGACCTAGACAGGCCTGGGGGGGGTGGGGGGAACCCAAAACAACACATGCATTTACTATTTCCCAAGATGGCGTCCCTGTTAAGAAGAGGGACATGAAATAGCAATAAGCTATACCTTGCCTCAGTATGTGTGTATTTACTGTATGTACAGTTCTTGATATATATATTCAGGAATATATATCCTGATTAGCTAGAGCACCTTTAGTTAGGGAGCTATGTCAGCCAGCTTCACTGTGGTCAGCCTGGATAGCTTTGCTGGTAGACAAGACATATCAGTTGAGGATAAGGTAGCTATGCTGTACGTCACTGAGGCTAACATGGGTTGTATTGTGCTGTGTGGATGTATCAGCCACCTCAAAGCCAAGTAAGGACTCTAAACTTCACTCCAAAGAGTGGATACACCCATATGTTTGCAGATTGATGGGAGCAAAGTACATGCAGGTAGTTAAATCTACAGAAAGGCTTTGGAATCCATCAAGCACTTCCACTGGGGTTACAAACTGTAGACAGTACTTACTAAGGTAAGTAAAATGAAATAAAATAAAGTTACACAATTAAGAAAAAAAAAATCCTTCACCTCATATGGGCTCCAACGGAGTAGTGTGCATTAAATCTTAATCTCCAATGGTTTGAGACAGGGTCCTTGTTTGTACGTACACACATGCCACTACCCCTTATTCAAATCCATTTCCCACCGTTCAGAAGTACACTGGTTGTTAAGAACATGTCTTGGCTTTGTTATATTAGCTTAGATGCCAATATGAAAATAAAAAGGTAGGAGAAAGAATAAGCAAAAAACAAGGCTGGTGACATCTAAAGCCAAAATGGGATCTAGGTTTGTGGGGGACAGGACACAAGGGGACGGGGGATGGACAGAACAGTAGGAGTTCTGGGAAATTAATTTTCTGTTTAAGGAATCTTTAACCAAGCATTCCTCTTATTTTGACAGGTAACAGAATTGATCCTTGAATTACTCCTTCTCTATTTATTGTACCAGCAGAAATTTACTCTTACGCTACTGCTTCTAGTACCCTACTAGGAACGACAACCCAGGTCACCTCCCATGACTCAAAGCAGAACAGAGGATGCTAGATACAATACTTCTATTTATGGCAAGCTCCAGCCAGGACTGTAACAGACAAATGCAGCTGGGCACATGCCAACATTTAATATGTTGCTTCAACAGCAGAAAGTACAAAGCTAATCTACTTCCTAACGATAAGCAAAGCCATGCACTGCAGACTACCTAAAGCACTCTAGCTCGTATGACATAGGCAAAGTTCATGTGAACTTCTACAATGGTCTCATTCCTTCCATGTTGGAGTAATTCACTCTGAAGGCAGGTTAATTACAGCGGGAAGTGACAACATAAAAAAGGGACAGAAGACAAGTGTGTAAGCATGAAGTGATTTAAGCCAAACACCACCCACCAATGCATTGCAGAGACCTGTGCACCCAAGAACTCATGGAGCCAGACCTCAGATTGGAGTCTAGGAAAATATGCCAGTTTAGAACAAGTCTGACTCCATGCATTTGTTTTAGTTCCAAACTAACAGTGGTCACTACCTGGCAGGTAGTGAAGGCAGCAGCAGCTGGAAAAAGAAAATCATAGTTTTCGTAATAACTTTATAAAATGGACATCACATAGTAGTCTGTCTTCCCAAGCTAAATAAAGCAAAAGTCATCAGCGCCAGTGAAACATGTCCCGATATTAAGAGGCACACTATAGCTCCAGAGTCTCATTCAGCCAGTCAGCTCCAGCAGATCTGTCAAGAAACATGCAGCTTAGTTTGAGGTTCTTTCTAGCTCAGAGAAATCTTATATTTCTGTCATGTTCTACTTGCAGGAGATCCTGTGCCCAGAAGTGCTTCAGCAAGGTATACAGAGACCAAAATAAAGTTACTGGGTTAAAGAGGGCACAGGCTAAACCTCTCCTCATGAGTGCTGGGGAAGGCATCAGCAGTGACTGGACTCATAACTAGTCATCAGAATCTTGGCTGTAACACCTACCCTGATGCTGTCATGTACCACACCGGTATGAGCTGCCTGTGCTGTGGATTTTGACCTGGAGCACTTACAGTTTACATGCTTTTGCTTCCCCCTACCCTCCAGGCTAATATGAATAAGGCCAAAAGAATTCAGGTAATATAACCAGGCAATTCCTTTAATCAGAATGAGACTGCTTGTGAGAGTTGGCAACACCTGAAGAGTGGGAGTAAAATATATCCCCAACAATTCAATACACAACAGGCTGCAGTAGGAAGAAGCTACTAAAATTGAGAAGGAAGCGAGTGACTATTCATAAGTTCATCAAAACTAAGATCACCTTTAGCACTGCCTTTTCATATCTGCAAGTACTTTATCAGCCCACACAAGACTTCAGTCTCAAGCTCTGCAAGTTACCTCAACCATGGATATTCATATATGCTAGTAGGGTACTTTTTTTGGTCTTAAAAATATTGCCTTTATGCAAGCAAAATCCCAAGGCAGGTATTTTACTTTGTTACTTAAGGCAGACAAACAAAAAACCCCATAGTTCATATGATAGTCCCAAATGAGTTGATGAGATCTCTCAGAAGCATGCAGAAAGTAAAAGGATGAAGGGAAACAGGAACATTGCCTGAGTATATAGGGATGGTCCTAAGGAGACTGAAGCCCCCAGAGCCAAAAATTAGTAAAAGATGTAAGAGGCAACAACAAGGGTTTCTCCTAGTACAGAATCAGCAGTTTTTAAACAAACAAAAAATAAAAGCAGCCAAAAAACCCTGACATGGTTCTGTTGCTGAATGGGCTGGGGGACTTGGTAACAGGAGCAGAAAAGGCCTTTACTGGTAAGGTTTGCTCTCAGACCTTTTTTGTTCTTCTGCCTAGTGGAAAAGTCCAGGAGAACAGACCCTGTCTGGTCCTATGGATTCATGTGACAAGTGAGGTCATGGCAATTTTGGGAGGGCCCTGGTAACTATAAAAAGGCAAAAACATCACATTCTTCTTCAAGAAGGATGATCTTGGGAAACCACAAACTTAATCACAGTCCCTGAAAGGGCTGTGGAGAAGTCTTCGAAGCCATTTCTAAGTACACTGAGAAGGTCATGGGGGGCTGGCAACAGAGTTACCAAAAGGAAATACTGCTCAACTGACTTGATCTCCTTCTACAAAGAGGAGGGTGACTTTGAACAAAAGAAGAGCAATGAATATAATTTACCTTGACTCTAGCAAAGCTTTCTACTGTCTCCCTTAGTATTCAGATTAGTCAAGTCAGAGATACGGAGTGGATGGGTGGCACATAGGGGAAGTGGAGAACTGGCTGGACCATTAAGCTGAAAAGGTCAGCCATCAAAAGTCCTTGGCTCTCTCAGGGAGTGGGGGATCAAAATAAGGATGGCCAGACACTAGACCAGGCTGCCCTCGGAAGTTGTAGAATCTCAGTCCTCTGAAGATACTCAGAACTTGACTGAACAAGGCTCTGAGCAAAAGTTTGATTCAATGATCTCGCATGCCAAGACCAAGGCTGTTCTTGTCCAGGGAACAAGATGTTCAAGTACAGCCCCACATGAAGTTTCTTTTACCTAAAGGAGGGAAGAAGTAACTTGCAGTAGGATTTTCAGAGGCATTCAGTTCCCCTTACTTTCCATTTATTTTGAAGATGGAAAATTCCAGTCTCTTGATTATTAGCAGAATCCACAAACCGGTATAAGAGATTATAAACTGCCAAGGTTAGAAGAGTAACCTGTGCAAACAGCAGAACAGCTTGAACTTCTAGCTTTCCTGCATTAGAGATGTCTGCATGGTCAGGCTCTAGCTGCTCTGTTGAGCCAGCTTTTCAGGAAATACCTAAACACCTAAGCAAACAATACCAGCAGGAGAGGCAAGAGCCCTCCTACCCTATCATTGCAACAAGTTCACCTCAAGATGGTCTCAGACCATCTATGTGCAAGCCAGTCAGTCAAACAAATACTATTAAGTTAAAGTGTTTCAGGGAGCAGGGATGAAACTTTCTGCTTTCAGAACAGTTCTTTCCTGCTTAAGCCCATGGCCTCTCCAACTATAGCAATCTTCACAGAGTAACAGTATTACCAACTGCTGTGGCATAAGGCAGGTGGCCATTGTAGTTATTGCTTTAAGCTGCTGATAAATTATTTCCCAGGGGAGACAGTGGAGCCATTGCACCTGCATAAATTCTCAGACTACCAACACCTCTTTCCACAGTCAGCAGAATTAGCATACAGCTAACAGAAGTGAGCATAATCCCCTACTTTCTTCCAGTATGTCCTCTGGAAATGTCTTACGCATTCCAGTCTCCATGGAACAGAAGCTATGGAGAGGCTTCAGCATGGTTTTTGTAAGGCGTTTTAAGCTTAAAGTTGGAAAGAATTCACTATAGTATTCAAAACACAGTATGCTCATTGGAATGGGTCTAGTTTAGATAACAGCACTAGGAAGCCTCAGAAGCTAGGGGTTATTGCATTTTTTGTTTCATTACCAGTAAGTTATGGTTGCATCCCAATTCTGAAGGATGCTGGTCTCACATGAGGCCATATAGCACACCAGTATCTGGTTACTATACTCTTGGTTTCCTCCTACTTTCCATCACCCTGCATTCATCTCCGTCAAATTACAAGGGTAAGTACTGATGTTTTAGTTTGTGTTTACATAGCCCGTTTCACAATGATGTGCATATCCATAAGTGGGTCCTAAGCACAATGTTCATACAAATTAGACCTGTTAGTAGATGTAATGGGAGTAGTGTGCTCCCAGTTACAAGTACTAAGATACTTTCTTCAGTGATTCTAATTTATTTTACAGGAAGAGTAATCCAACTGCTGTCCCAATTCTAGGAAGTTACCAGCAATATATCATGAATTTGTAGTAAAATAATATTCCCACACTCCTCAACTGAACTCTCAAAAAAAAGTAGTAAACAGGCTGGCTTGGAAAAATTAAGCAATTCAGTCAGCAGCTAACCAAGGATAGGGATTTCAGAGTCAAAAATTCCTTCCAGGGAAAGCTAGTCTTAGCCTTCAGTAACCTGAGAGTCCTTCTGTTTGACTGTCTTCATCAGTGTCAACCATGGCTGCTCATTAGTATTCCTAGTGCTCAACAAGTTCGGTTAATAGCCTAAAGCTCCATCTGTGATAGGCAGCATTTACTTAACAAGGAGATAGCCCACAGGCTTCAGTGGGATTGCTTATTTCTGCTCATGCCGTAGCAGGCCCCAGACACTTTGTACCAATGGAAAGGAAGGAGATAGGATCTGGTCTTCCTTAGCTTGCATGAGAGTCTTTCTGCTAAGAGGGAACAGAACAAGAATCCGAGTCACCCACTGGAATCAGTGATAAGTCTCCCATCCTTTTCTACACAGTCGTCCCCCCATCCCCCCCGCCTTCAAATTCAAGGCTTGATCCAAGCATATGCAAGTAAGTAAAAGACATGTTTTACTTTTTGGCTGCATATGAGACCCAGAACTTAAGCTTTGCCTTTTTCAGTTTAGTTCATTTTCCAAACCAGAGCAAGACAATCAGTGTAATAGCTTTTATTACTTGGCTGTATGCAGATATTTTAGACACCTAGCTCATTGTAAAAAAAATAAAAACAGTGACAAAATATTCTTCAAACACCACCTCCTCCACACACACGATTTAGTAATATTTTCAAGTTTGTTGTAATAAAGCATCTTCCAATGTAATAAATTTCAATTTTTACTTTTAAAGATTCTTAGCCAAATCAAGACTGTTCACAAGAAGCTAAATATAGTTTTTAAGATAAACACATTCTTACCAGAACATTCAATTACAGTGTTACTGTAGTAACCGGAGTATATACTTGTACGTCTTGACAGCTAAGGAAAAATAAGACGTCAACTGTGAGGAAAGTGCTGAAGTTAAGTTCTCGGATCACATCCAGAAAGAAGCGGTCACATCAGCTGAGGTGGCATCAGGCAGTGTGACTGTATTTCAGCAAGCAAGGAATGCTGATTCATATATCCAGCTGTCAGGTTTAGCCAGCTAAGCTGCTGCAGAATCATCTCCTCAACTTAAAACTGCTCGTGGACACAGTGCTGGACACTAATAGTAGTCATCTGCATCAGGCAGAGCAAGGAGGAGTCGGAGGGATCAGTCCAGAGCCTACTGCACTTAGAGACGCACACAAAAGAAAATTGACTTCTAAGGCAATCTGAAGTTCAGCAGCAAAGACACAATGGACTTTTACCTGTCCATCTGAAGGAAACAATAACAAAAATCAATTACTTTAAGCGCATTGACAAAGGATGAGTGAGAAGCCCAGTTTTCCTAAAATCCAGCTACATTACCTATTTTCTTTCAGGCTCCTTACTGGCCCCATTTGCCTTTGAAACACACAGTGCTTGGCCTTTCTAGAAAAGACCTGGACTACTACAGCCAGCCTGTGATATTGCTGAAAGGACTTTGCCTGCACCGTGCCCTGGCATATGCCATAACATATATGCTATGGGGGAAGGTGGCAACCCTTTCCTCCCAGGTGTGTTAAAGCCACCCCAAAAGCATTCCAGTGGGTGATAGTAGAGGGTTGGTCAACAAATGAGGCTTGGAGACAAGCTCCAAGTCCACTGCACACAGCCAGGGAGGCAAGCGGTCACAGTGGAGCAGTAACATCAAGACAGTAACAGCTCAAGGGACCAAATCTTTGTAGGCAGCACAGCAGATGATGGGTTAGGGATGTTGGAAAGGAAAGAGCTGACATTTTAGGCAGTGACAGACTCCTCCATACATGCAAGTGGCTGTAGCCACGCTAACAGATGTGCCAGCTTTAGTCCCATACACCTTTACAAACTGTAGAAGGAAAGAAGTCCAGATAAGCATTTTGTTTCAAGCAGAAGTGACAATCTTTCCTTTGAAATTAATCTTTTCTAACTGTTTATCACCATTAGTTTATATGATCAGATTAGGTAGAATGAGAAAGACCCACTAAGATCACAGACATACCCAAGATAGACTAGTAAAACTGGAAGGTCCTTCCTTATCTGCAACTTCACATTATGAGCAAAAGCATTTGTTGTGGTATAATGCTTTAACTTCACTTACCTCACCAGCATAATTATACCAGCACAAGCACTTTTTCTGTTGTGATCAAGTCTACAACACCAGTACATGCAACAACATTTCCAAGGCATCATTCTGCATTAACACTTTGCCAGATAAATTTTCAGAGAGGGAAGAAGCAAAGCCCAGCACGTAACAGGAGAAAAAAATAGATTCAGAGCTGCAACTATATCCTTGTTGGATCTCCCTTTTTAATATCCCTGATCCAAGAACGATTGCTGCAGAAAAGATTACAAAAAGAACGGGTGTATGAAATACTAACTGTGCAACTGTAAGACTAACAGCTGGGGACAGCAAACAAAGAAGTCTCCCACGAGAAGGAGCGAGGGAAATATTCCCAAAGGCAGCACTGATCCCTTACATTTGATCTTATCCCCTCATCACAATCTACACTTTTTTTTTTGGCAAGGTGACAGGTAGATAGAGAACAAGTTAACTTCTCTATCAGTGGGGTGGCTTGGCATGGTACAAGCAACACGTATCCTTACAACTACAAAGTCAGAAGGCTTAGCAGAACCACCCTGTTTACTTAACGAAGTGACGTAAGCTACACAACCACACAAGCATAGCCTTTGTTCTTTCTTCCAGCTATCCCTGTTTTTCCTCAATGCCCTCCCACTAATTTCAAACCTATTAAAGTAGTCTGTAAACCCTAAAGTAGGTACTGCACCTTTTTAATGTCCAAGCATGGTCTGAGTAGGCACCAAGAGAGTACCTAAACATGATAAACCTGACTATAACTGTTGGCCACTGGAATGTTCCTAGAAATTCTGTTTTTATATATGTTTTACCATTAATAAACTTTGCAGGAAGTTGAGTGCTTTGAAGAAATGGTCATGCTTCACAATGTATATATGAACATCTTATTCTAAGGAGTTGTCAAACATTTAACAGATGGTGCTATATATCATAAGTTCAATTCTTTATAGTGATGTACATAAAGATGGTGAAGCCTTCTATTGACATACTTAAGACATGCTACTCAAGTGTGTAACAAGATTATGGCACATATTAATTCTATTGAGGATAAATTCCTGATTTATGAAGTGTGACAGAAAAAACAATTACCTCATACAATAGCAGACTAAGCAGAACATAGCTCAACTGAACTGTAAGATATTTGCCTGTACATCACAAGACAGGCAATTAAGATGATCACACCAGTTTTTATTATATTTTAAGTCTCAGTAGGCTTGTTTTCGGTCATTCCAAGATCTTTTGTCATTCCACTACCCAAAGAGACACAGAAATCACAATGAAGTTGACCAGATTTAAAGGCAAGTCACATCCCTCAACTAAGACTTTCACTTTAGACAATTGTCATGGTTTAACCCCAGCCAGCAACTAAGCCCCACACAGCCGCTTGCTCACTCACCCCCAGTGGGATGGAGTAGAAAACCAAAAGAGAAAAAAGTGAGAAAACAGGTGGGTTGAGATAAAGACAGTTTAACAGGTAAAGCAAAAGCCACACACACAAGCAAAGCAAAACAAGGAATTCATTCACTGCTTCCCATGGGCAGGCAGGTGTTCAGCCATCTCCAGGACAGCAGGGCTCCATCACGCGTAACCGTTACTTGGGAAGACAAAATTCATCATTCCAAATGTTGCCCCCTCCCTTCTTCTTCCCCCAGCTTTCTATGCTGACCATGACGCCATATGGTGTGGGATATCCCTGGGGTCGGTTGGGCTCAGCTGTCCCAGCTGTGTCCCCTCCCAGCTCCTTGTGCCCCCCCAGCCTGCTCGCTGGTGGGGTGGGGTGAGAGGCAGGAAAGGCCTTGACTCTGTGTAAGTGCTGCTCAGCAGTAACTAAAACATCCCTGCATTATCAACACTGTTTTCATCACAAATCCAAAACACAGCCCCATACTAGCTACTGTGAAGAAAGTCAACTCAAAACCAGCACAATAATGCAGCAGAACATCATAATCTATTTATTTTTGTCTAAGTAAATATACAAAAACCAAGACTAGACAAAAGGCTATGAAGGACCAAGTATGAGTTGTGTTTGTGTTTATTAAATAACTCCTATTTTCCACATATAAGTCCAGGTTTCCAGCCTGATGCCAGGAGCACCACAGGAGGCAAGGGGTTGTCCCCCAAGTCAGCACATGGCTGGGCAGGGCAGAGAGGGATGCTGTGGGCTGCAGGCAGTTCCCCCGGACGGCAGCACTACCAGGGAGGCTGGGGCACCTGCAGCATCTGACCGGGACAGCCCAAGCTCCTAGTGCTGTCACAACAATTTAGAAGGGAGTGAGGAGTGAGGAAGCTGAAACTTCCTTGTACACACACACCTTTAAACTCCAATAAATCCACGCACAGGAAGTCAGAGGATGATTTACAGTGAAAGAGGGAGCTCATCTGTAAAAATTCCAGTTTACATAGTCAGAGTTGGAGATGCCCGAGCAGCGAGTCATCGGTTCCCATGGGTCAGATGTGACCAGCAAGACAAACAGCTGCTCTCACCAGAGCACCTTCTCACAGGATTTGGCGGGGGGGGGGGGGGGGGGGGGCACCCAAACCATTCAAGGCACCTTGCAGGCAGCTATTTGGCCTGTCCAGAAGCCAAGAAGCAGTAGTACACAGGCATTTCCCAGCCCCCAGAGTGACCACTGCTGCCTCTTGCCTTTTGGTCTGCCTGGCCAGCAGGGGAAGGGAGGGAATGGCAAGGATGTTGTGCCAGGGTAGATTACCTATTAACACTGGGGAGGAGGATGCGATCTAATTACTAATCTAAGAATTTGACAGACTGACAGTAGCCAACTCTGCCATTACATCCATCTCAAAAGAAGCTATAGGTCACCTCTTTCTGAAAGGAAAATGAACACTCTCTAAGCCAACCAAAGAATGTTTCACCTCAAACATTCAATTCAAAAACATAATGAAATTGGAAATAAAAGTGACATTTGTTTCATTATCATCACAAGCTTTCATACATGTCTAAAATCCTCTAGCCAAGAACCGAGTTGACTGAGACTGAGGAGCTGTCAGCAGAAAATATTACTTGAGAAGTTGAATATGAAATGAAGACAAATAATTTCACGTCAGAATTTAAGATGCAATATTGCTTGATACTTAAGTTAGGTATTGCGTATGTTGAACAGCCCAACCAAGTGAGGAAACAAAGGTTAAAGATTAAGGTACCTAGGAATTACCTTAGAAAGGTTGTGCTTGTTTAAGTACCATATTTTTTCCCTACAACTTTGGTGGGAGGAACAGGAGGAGAGAACGGAAGAAGCATAGGTACCATTAAGATCAAGGCCTGTCTTTCTTATGTACCACATCAGGAAATAGTCAAGCAGGCAGAGGTCCTGTAGAGTGAATCTCAGAACAGATAGTTCCTTGTTCTCAGCCACCACGAGATCTCCAAGCTTTATTTGCCGGCCTTCAGAGGAGGCTGAAGTTCTCAACCTTCTGTCCTTACAGGAGAAACACACCACACACACACAAAAAAAAAAGCCCCCAGAAAAGATAACACAAAAAAACCACCCAAAACATTTTCCAACTCTTTGACAGTCATCACATCTTGTAATTGACCTCACACACTTCCTGGTATGCCAGAAGTTATCAAACATAATAAGGGGTTTCCGCACTCCAATTCCACTTTTTACTTCCCAGATAGTTGTTTCGAATTTTAAAACAGGCTTGTTACATTACAGCCTACAGAATTTCCCTGTTCTGCAGAAACAAGCTTGTATTTTGATCAATGAATCAGAGTGAGTCACCATAAATAAGTATAGCAATCGCATACCTACAAAGTTTTCAGAAACTTAGAATAATTGCTTTGAGACTGAAAAAATGTCATGGGTACACTGTACAGTGATGTAGCAGATGTGAGTGTGTTTTAGAAAAATATCAAAATGGCAATCATAAGAAGCCTTTGTAGATTAAGGAAGATACTGTTAAGAACAGAGGTTCACCTCTTATATTTTCTTGAAGCAATTTCGGCTCTTTATTTTCATGATGGCAGCCAGTGAGACCAACGACACCCGTCTAGGAAGCCTTCAGAGACTGAATTTTTTTTCCAGCTTTTCAAAAGCAAACAAAAAACCACCAAACATAATTCAGTAAAATGGAATGTTTTTATTACTTAAACATCAAGGCTCTGATTTCACAATCCAGAATTCTTCAGCAGCAACAGCACTAGTTTAAGGTAGTGCCACCATTCAGCCCCATCTTTTGAATCTCCACATGGCCCCCTCCAGTTGTGCTGGCATGCAAGTCCAGCCAGCTGCAGTCTGAACTGATAAACTGGAAGATAACCAAAAGTTTTACTGAAGCCAGATAGCTGACTGTACGTGCCATAATACGGCTGCACATGCAACTGTGCCAGCAGAACTACAGGATGCAAGGCAACTGTTTTACTGAACACTTCATACCAGAAAGATACAGCCAAAGAATGCAGCAGTTCAGTTTATTTTTTTTTTAAATATTCTGCCTCATCCTGTGATTACAGGAGTCAGATAGATGTGCCAGATTCTGCTTTTAAACAAATTCCAGCCTTAATATTGTAAGAAAGGTTGATAAACAGATAGACCATAATCCAAGAAGTTGAACAAAAACCCCAAGACACACTTAAGGATCATTAAAAAACTGACAAGAACATGCTAATACTGGAAATAACATTCTTAAAAGACTGCAAACTTTGGCTACAGGAAAGTCTTTATCCAGACAACGTTCCCCTGGGAGAAGCAGCACTCCACCAGATTATACCCCTTTTGCATAATCACAGTGAAGAAATTGAGAAGTAGTTAATACCTGGAAGCCACAGAAAAGTTCCTCAGAGGAGACACTGAAGGAGCTTGCTATAACAAAACCAGGCACACACTACAAGCCACAAAAATAGCACTGTGTTTTGTTCAAGTGCTAGAAGTTGTCAGGTGCATACTGCCTGGATCAGACACCACCCCACCACCATCTTGTGCAGGTGGTGGTGAGCAGCAGACCCATCTCCCCCTCTCTTCCAGAGGATCCTGAGGCAACATCACACCAGCTATGGTGCCCAGGGCTTGCAGACGAGGAGGCAGCAGCCCCCATGGGGCTGCACTGTGGAAGTGTTATGCAGCCATGAGCTGCAAAGGGACCCACTGCTCATGGCAAGGCTCAGGCTTGACCCATCTCTGCATTTCCACCAAAAGAAGTTGTTTACTCCCCATTATCAGAAGAAAAAAAAAAAAAAAGGTGGGGGAAGCCTCCAGCTGTGCCTGCCAAAGCTAGGCAGAGGCATTACACAACATCCACCCTGCCCCCAGCTTGTTGCAGCCCCTCACACTGCTCAGGCTCTTGAGATAAGGCTGCCAAGCGCTGAGTACAAAGACTGGCCTCTCCCACCCCTCCCAAGGCACGACTGCTCTACAAGAGCAGAGGACTTTGAACCGCAGGGCTGCCTCCTCAAGCTGCAGCTGCACATGACTGTATACTGAGGCTGCACACCAGGTATGTTGGCAAGTGACTGCTGGGAGACCCGAAGCCTTGCTGGGGACAGGAGGAAGGCAGGAGAGCCTGCTGACGCTGGCATCACTGGAATATACCGTGGGACAGGGCTGCACCTCCAATCCAGTCACCCAGAGGCAGGGGCTTCCTGGGGGTCCCGTTCCCCAACTTCGCACTCCTTTTCCCTGGAGGGGAGCACACTTGTCTGTAGCCAAGAGGCTCTCCAAACACCTAGCAGCCTGAGAGTCATCAGTGAAAGTATCCAAAGACATAAGACGTTCACTGCTTTTTCCATGCCAACTTCAGCAAAAGATAGATCATTTCACCAAACCAGCACAAACTGAAACAGAGCACCACAATACACAGAAAGGTAAGCGTCAACACCTACCACTGGCAGCAAAAACCATCCCCCCACCAGCCCTTTGGAGAGGCAGAAGCATTACACTGTCTGACTCTTATCATTATGCAACAGCTTCTGTCAAAGTCACTTTAATCACTTTCCCCAGGGGAGACACTATAAGCAGTGCAGCACGTATCGGAGCCCGCAGAGGTCAGACGAAGCCTCTGGCTGGCCATGCAGAGGAGGGCGATGAGGATGGCATTGCTGTGCAGGCCCAGAGCCACCAACACTGACAGTTTCTAGCTCTAGACACCACTGACAACTGACCAAAGAAATGCAGCAAAGGGCTCTTCAAACACAGTAACAACAAATTAGTCATTAGACTCCCTATAGAAATATTTCTCAAGAGATCTTATCCTGTTTTTACATTCCTTATAGAAGAGTAGCAAGGTTATTGCAATACCCTCAGTGTTTTGTTTGAGCTCTTTTTAAGAAGTGAGAAAGAGGAAAATTCAGCAGCCTGCTTGGACACAGGATTAATTGGTCCACATCAGGATTTAAAACAAGCTTTTCAGAATCACAGTACAGGAAATACGTTAGAGTCCAACACCATCACTGCAGGGACAGGAGTACAGGGTGTTGGGGTTAAGAAATTCACAAATTGGATCCCCATTTGCATTGAATTGCTATTGGCACTGTAAGACCTTTCTAGTGTATAGAAAATCAACTGTTTTGGGGATTCCTACCACTGAGCTGGGTAAAGGGGACTACCAGAGCTCAAGTGAGCCCAGAGCTTGTTGCAAGGAGGGTTCTCGGCTGCTAGCACACAAACCCTGGCTTTGCAACAAAAGTAACCTAGTACCTTATCAAATCAGCATGCTGAATAAAAGGGGCTCGCCCATGTTTGCTGCATAGTTCACCAGCCCTATTCCAGAGGGCATCCTAAGGGCTTTACTGATGAAGGCCACTGAACTGAACAGCTTGACAAAAGGGGTACCAGTGCAGTTCACTTTGCACCAAGGGGAAAATAAAAAAACCTCAAACACCAAACCCCGCACAAACACACAACACCCTGAGAAGTATTATTATTACCAAACAAAACCTGGAGTTGCTTGTTTACTGGAGTTCATTTATTAGAAGGCAGTTATTAGAGCCAAATAAAGAGATATGAGAAAAGTATCTATAATTAAGTATAAACTTGTCACCTACCAACTAGTGTTTACAACCATGTTCTATAGCTTTTTTTTTTTAATAGCTTCCAAATATTGTATTTTTCTTGCAGACTGCATTTGGGGTTTTTTTTGTTTAAGTCTTTGTTCATATATCTTTACATTTTAATGTGTAATGATAATCACAGCAGGCTCAAAAGAGAAAAAAGGTCAGTGACCCAACAGATAACATTACTACACATATTAAAAAGGAGATGAACGCTTTCCAGGTTCCTGTTCCTGGAACATGGATATTTCTAAACACAGTGCCTCAAACATCCAAATCTAGACCTGTTGGTCCTCTAGTCCTTTACAGGACCATAACCCTGTACCAGTCTCCTCTTCTTCAGGACTGAAAACTCTGAATCCCAGCAAATTCAGCACCAGTAAGTGGTTGCACTATGTTACGCATTAGCAATTCACTGCCACAGGCCTGAGAAACAATAGGTAAATACTTTCTACACACATCTGCAGCAAAAAGAGAAAGCAAGCTACCAGGCACAGTGCAGCTTTTCAGCAGCAGTCTCAGTTCTACCTCAGATGTCTTCATAACCCTGGTTTAATCCACACAATATGCATAGTGAAAAGGATGTTTACGGAAACA
This sequence comes from Phalacrocorax carbo, assembly GCF_963921805.1. Taxonomy (NCBI): domain Eukaryota; kingdom Metazoa; phylum Chordata; class Aves; order Suliformes; family Phalacrocoracidae; genus Phalacrocorax; species Phalacrocorax carbo. The sequence goes on from NC_087514.1 coordinate 137,256,935, forward strand.
GATAATATCTGCTTTGGAGCCTATGTACAGTTATTTTCTCACTAGAGATAAATGATAGGACGTCACAGCACCTGGTCTCACATCAGAGATAAGAAGCCTTCAGGAGGTACACCCTTACTGCACTTTCACATGATGATACAGTGATATAGGGGATGCAGATCTCTCACTAAGTCTTCACACTAGCTTTCTTTTAAGATCAAACAATACTTCAGCAAAACAGAGTCTCACGCTTTTCCCCAAGACTACAAAGTACACAATATGCTCAGTTTAGCATTCACCAAACACCAAGGCTCATAGCACCATACACTAAGATCTCTATGTTCTAGGTCTCTTCCCCCTACTACACCTCCTAGCATTTCAGTGGGGCTTCCTAAAGAAGCAAGTTATATGCAATTTCAGAGCATTACCTTTGGTGGCTTCTGAACCCTTTAACCAACAAAGTTTGACCATAATAGATATTTCAAAAAGTATTAAATTGTAATAATTTTCACAACACAGGAAAAAGGGAGACCCCTTTTCATACCCCCTCCTAAGTTCAGGTTTTCTCATCAGAAAGACTATCAGTTCCTCATACCTCATTAGACAGAGGGGAAGCTGGAAACAACAGAGCAGTTCAAAATTTCCTCTGTTTACAGACCTCCTTACTCACATCTTGTTTCTTCACTTAGGTCACCCTTAAATACCAGCTAGCAAACTTTCTTTTAACAAATTTCTTTCATTCTCTAACAATTTCAGCCTGATTGCTGGTAGCTTTTCTATAGTCACAGCAGGGTGATTGCAACTCCCAACACATGCAGAAGCAGGGACAGGTGTTGCTAGACTCAATTACAGTATCAATGAGTAGGTGGGGATTTACTTACATTTTCAAAAAAGAAACATAAAAGTTTACTATCTAAAAGCTTTTATAGGTGGCAGTTTCGTTGCACAATTCTACAGCCTTATCTCACTCCCACTGAATTCAATGAAAAAGCTACCTTTACATACACAAGTAGTTTGACTGAGCCATAATACACTATAAGAGGAAGTAATTTGGTTTACTGATTTCTCTAGCGAGAATATCTGGACTGTGAAATATAGCATTCACTCTGAATAAAAGCTTTCCCTTCACTTTTTCTTAATATCTATTATTTAATATACCAGTCTTTATATTTTCCTTCTGCGAGCAGTTGTGGTCATTGACCAGTACTCAGAAGCACTGGGGTGGCTTTGCTGCAAGAGCCTCTCACCTGCTGTAGATTGGCACAGATTTCAAATGGCAGACACCTGCATTTTCCAGCAGAGTAGCTGGCACAGATCTGGGGCTATCATTTAGGATATAAATATAGACAGTTGGTATAAAAGGAAGGTGTCTATATTTGAGTTAATCAGCTTATACTTTCTGTAGAGCAGAGAGACAAACAAACCACACCATGGGGCAATTTGTCTGCCTTAGATACCACTCTTGAAGTAAGATGAATCATACCCTAGACAAACATGTTTATTTCCATGAACTGTAAAAATATCTAGAGATGCCTAAATTGGACAAGAATGCCTAATTTTTGGAGGTCTAATATTAGGTAAAATGAATCCTGACTGTTGTGCCTGTGTTATACTGAAAACCCACACTGCTCCTGGGAGGGCATTGTAGATGTGGTATACTTTCCTTAGGGAGGTGAATAAGAAAAGGAAACCAGGTTGAGTGGAAGGGTACTCTAAACTTGACCAAAAGAGCTTGAAGTGAGTACAGATTTTCCAACACAAAGCAGATGATTATGGCCATCCCACTGAAAGTGAGAGTAGCTATTTGGAAGGAAGGAAGGAAGGGGGGAAAAAAGTGCTTTTGTTTGGGTTCTTTTTTTTTTTGCCTTTTTTTTCCCCTATGTAGCATTTGTGCTCTGTATAAAAGTGGCAGGGCAAAGTAAGAGTGCAGAGCATGTCTAGCCCTCTGAGCAGATCAACCCTCATTGGTAAGGATGTGCAAGAGCTGCTTTGTGCAAGCATGTACACATGGCTAAAATGAATGCAAAGGGAGGATAAAATATTGCAGAATCAAACAGCTGGATTCTACACCCCCTGTGAATCCATATGGAAAAAGCCAGAAGTGATTTAGGTAGGTGATTCTGTGTATGTCTGATCTGCAAAATGTAATGATTGCAACTTTTAAGTTGGACAAAATTTTCAAAGATTTCCATTTGGAACTGTGAGTTCATGTCATTTTATTTCAATAAACAAAATGCACTTTGAGATAGAAATGGCAGCAAAACACAATAAGCATTTTCTTTTTTATTTACATGCCCCTCAAATATATATTTTTATTTAATGTGGTAAAATGCGAAGTTAATAATCTGTGCCAAGTTTCAGACAAGTGTGAAATTTCAAGGCTTATTAGGTTATTAAGCTTCTGAAGTAAGGACTTATATTTATACAAGAAGAGCTGACAGAACTTGAACTCTGTGCCGTGGTAATGCCACCACAACAGCATGGTTCGTATGCAGTGTGAACAGCCCAGATTACCTTATCCTAGTAAAAAGAAAGATTTAAAACAGAGGAAATGATTTCAAAGAATCGTTCTAGTGCTGTCATGTTTGCAGTCACATTTGGGTTTAAATGATGGGAAAACATGAATCTATTTATATATTCTCAAGCTACACCCACCAAACAGGATCCCAGAGAAATTCTTGCAAACAGGGTTTGTAAAATACAACAGAAGTGTGTGTGTAGGTAGGTGTGTGTGCGTAGACGGTTTATGTATGTAGTCAACATGTGAAGCTCCATAATGCTGAAAATAATGAATTGTTGTGAATGTGTAAGGGTGGAAAGTGCATTTTACATGGATTATCTGCCCTAGTTCCTGTTCTTATTTTTGGAAAGCAATCAGCTCTTCGTGAGAACTCAGCACCACGCTGAGCTACCCTGGGGCTTTTCATGGCCCAGCCCTTCACTTTGCATTATCATCTGTTAGCAGCCACATCCTGTGCAGACTGATTCATTGCAGCCAAGAAAGGCAGAGAGAACAGGAGACCCTCTGAATCCTGAGGTCTGAAATCACTCTAACATTTCTCTCACTGTACCACATAAAAAATATATTTCTTTTCAAATGAATTTCCAGCCTTTTTTGTTACCAACTATTCCAAACAAAAGCTTATTTTAAGATAACAATAATGTGTTATATTAACTTAAGATCTTTGCAACTCACCTTTGCTTGAAAACTTTCATATGCCTGATTTGGAACACCATATATTCACCCCAATTTAATTCAAACATAAAACAGAATAATTTTGACTAGTTTTACTTAGTAGCTACACTCAAATGCAAACAAAAATCAAGTACAGATTATCTGGTTTATGAATATTTATTTACTGATGAATATGAAATACATCATTATTTTCAGCTATGGTAATATTTTTGTTTTCTGTGAAGCAGAATCTCACGGGGTCAGAGATAATACAGTATGTTGAACTTGTATTTTTAAACTCTCAAAGGCATTACTTTGGAAATGGTACAATTTCCTGACGTCTGACTATTGAGCACAAATACAAGTCAATCAAAAAATCCAAATTACTGTTACAGTCTTTCTATTACTTTCCATTACACCGTACTTCTGTAATATCTTAATATCTCATAGCATTTTTAAGCATGAATTTAAATGTAAGAGCAACTATGAGATTCTTGCTTTACACACAGATGAAGAGACTTTGGGGATAAAAGGACCAGCGCTCAGTGCCTGGGCTGGATGTACCAACCTCCAATCTTAAACTTCCAGCTTTCAGCATTAAATCCAGTACTTAAAAACTAAATTACATAGTTCAATGTATTTGTTTTAAAGTTGCAGTGTACAGCTGAGTCTTTGTACAGAATTTTTTCAAACAGTCCCATCATGATTACAGCAATAGCAGGACATAAGCAATCTTCGTATATTAGCAAGCTATATGACAGGGTGGCAGAAATACAGATGCTGAACCATATAGAAATATAGTCTGCTGGGTCCAGTGCTACCATAGCACACAGTGACAGCTGCGTATTGATGTGGCAATAGGAGATCTGTCAAAAAGAATCAGTGTGGGCTCAGTCCATGGATCCCATTTGTCTCCAGTGTAACATGACTGATTACAGCTGAATTACAGTGACTTTAAATGTACAAGTCAATTTTCTCAGCTAATTAAAATAGGGAGGCTAGTATTTCTAAGGTTAGCACAATTCAGTACCTATGTGAAATACAGTATAAGCAAGAAAAATGGAATATATCTCTCTGATTCCAGTAGAAACTCAATAGCTGGAGTTCAAGGGAAACAGTGGTACTAATAATCCATAAATTGCCATTTTATTGTATCACTTATAACAGGAACCACATAGGAATAAACTCTGTTTTCAGGGATGTTGATACAATAATCACAAAGAATCAAAAATTTCTTTAAGAAACCAGATCGACCCACAGAAGCACCTCAGATGGTCAGCCAAAAACATATATCATGGATATATAAGTTCAGTATTACCATTTAAAACTGTAGAGACCTTATGCTGATCGTCTGCAAGCTGTTGAAGGCATCTTAGAGCTCATCACACAACTGGTGTGAAAAGAAGAGCAGGAGCCCATGCCTACAACAGCATCCAATAATTATAAGACCAGTAGAGTTCAGCTAATGTTAGAAACAAGAAGATATTTTTAGAAAATTTCCCTTTTATAGGTGATCTTTGTCCATGTTAAGCCAGCTTTACACAAAGACTAGGTTTAGCTAACCAAGTCACTTCAGCAAATGTTAACTCTCTTTCCTGACCCTCTTCGCTCACAGACTCATCCTTGTGACACCCAACTCAATGATGTTCCAATATCAAAACCTGTTAAAGCTTTCAGGACAAATAACATTGGAACAGGAAAGGGATTAAAATGTTATGCTCCAAAGGAGATTATTCTTACTTTTCATTCATAAAGTGATAACAGAAGATAGGCAGTTATAGGGTTGGTGGTACCTCTGGACTGTGTGTTTTCTGCTTCCCACCTTTACCTCGCCTGACCTAAATTCTACCATTCTGCTATTTTTAGAAAAGACCTTGAAATACAGCAGCTTGTGTGCCAGCCAGGAGCCCTCAGCACGTTTAACAAGGCTCAACACCCCTGCTAACCTTGTCCTTTGTCAGCAGACCCAGAGATTAATGCAGTGATTAGGTAGCTTTCTTAAATGACGTATTGTTTCATTTCAGCAATAGGAAAACTACAGTGCATAAAACAATAAAGATTTTAAACCAATTAAGCAGCCTAAAAGCATATCTATTTCCCTTAGGGCTCAATGTGTCTTGAAAAGCTAGGAAAACCCTCAACCCCTTCCAAATCCTCTCCCTCCACACACCCCACAGCCAACAACTGTACTCAACCTTCTCCTTTCTAACTATTCTGTCACATTTAGCTCTTAATTCTGGTGGAGCAGCTGTGTAAATATAGCTGGAACTAAGAAATCATAATCTTCACAGCTCAGGGATTATCATCTCTTACCTTCATGAGCTATTTGCAAACAGGTATTTAGTCTGGAAGCACTGTTAAGCCTCCCTGCCTGCTTTTTCTCCTTAGATTTTGGGTTTGCCTTTAATAAAACCAGTATGTGAATACTCAGTGACTGTGCCATTCGCCAGGCCCCGCGGCGAGCAGGCAGAGCGCAGGCAGCATCACCCAGCCGACGCACAGGTGCCTCAGATCACTCATAGCCAGCTCCAATAAAATGGGACACTGATGGGGAGGAAACTCAAGTCCTTAATTTGCTGCTTGGGAGTTTTTTTCACCTAGATCTTTGAAACTGCATTTCTTTGCTTCTTTACAGCTGGTTTAAGAAGCGCAGGGTACCAGCTATGTAGCACCCCCTTATTTTGTGCTCAGACAGGTAGGATGGCTGTGGGAGCCCATATGACAACCCCAGGCTTCACCCTGCTGTGAAGTCAGGCTGTGTATTTCCCTGCAGTTTAAAAACGCACGCAGGAGTTTATCCACAGAGCTCTGCAGTCTTGTACTGCTCCTAAAAATAATCACAGCCTGCCGAGCAGCGTTAGAGGGGCAGGCCTCCACATACCCGTGTCAGTCAGGAGTAAAAAAAAAAAAGCTTTCCTCAGACTAAACAGACAGGAGGCAATGCCTACTCACAGCTCCCTACACATCCCCTCCAGCAGCAACAGGAGTTGTTCTGACTCAGGGATGAGGCTATCAGCTGTCAGAGCAGGGCTGTAGCGCCGACCCTCACAAAAGATGATTCACCCAACAGTAAAGTGAAAACACGGATCCAAAAAGCACTGATTCATGCCTAGGTTTCTCTCCCAAAAGAAGTTAAAGGAAGCTAGCACTATGAGCACACATCTGCTAGCCTTCATGCATTCTAATCCGCACAGCTAAATCAAGATTGCATGTGCCCTATATATAGTGTACGGAGATTGCCTGCATTTTCCACCGTCTGCCTTACCAAGTCCTTTGTTGTAGTATCAATGCATTATCTAAACCCTCCTCCAATGCCAAGAATGACACTCTCAACAAGAAGTTTCAGCCAGACACTAATTAACACCCTGCTATCTGTAAACAAATGGTCCAAGATGCAGATAATCCCCCCAAGAAGGCAGAGCTGCCTTCGTACAGACCTGCTGGGGTCCAGAAGGGCTCACCAGCCCCCACCTGACCAGGCTGCTTTTGGCTCCCTGCTGCTCTGGGACCACTGTGTCCCAGGCAATAAACTCCTGCAGGACCAAGAGCTACGTAAGGTGGTACAGAATCACCTCTCCAAGTCAGGCTGCAAACCGTGGCCTGGCTGCGGGTACTGCTTTCCACACAGAGGATCAACTGTGATAGGATAAAACATTAAAATTTGAAGAGAGAAAGGTTTCACCTATCACCTGGCTGAAAACCAATATTTATATTTTTTTCAAATGTAAATGCACATTCAGTGCAACGCAACTTAAAAGCGATGGCAAGAACTTGAAAGAGCCTCACTGTCCTACAGCACTTTTTCTAGCTGAAACAGTCACAAGCTAATACAGAGCCACGCAGCTAGGAAACAGAGACCAGGTCCTGAAGGCTGGTTAACTTTAAACGATTGCACATGCATAAACTGCTGAGGCAATGCCATACCAACTTTTGTAAGCTAAGACAACAGTGATAAGGTTACATGACCTTCGTGGTTTGTTTGTTTTTAACGGCACCCCACCGATTTAAACGCAATTCCATACCTCCTTAAAGTAGCACTTTAAGATATTTAACTTATCTATTGCCTTGAAGAAGGGTGTCATTTGTAGCCAATTTCAGCAAAAAATTATTTTAAAATTTAAGTTGTGAAATTCCAGCATTGTAACAAAATTACACCTGCCTATTCAGCTCCTCTAAAGGCTTTCTTACACATAGCAGCGCTTAGGCCAGAACTGTCAATTCATCGCATGGGCAAGAGCGATCCCAGGCTGACAGAACTATGCCCGGAGAAGCTCAGTCAGGTAAGATACCAAATGCTCTACCGCAATTGCCATTTTGTTCATAGCTGAAGTCTTTGTCATAGTAATACAAAACACAGTTTCAAAGGTACAGCTACATTTGTATATTTTACTAAGAACAGTTACTGTAATATTCCAGCAGAACAGTTCTAGTACAGATAAAGATATAGCTTGAATGTGACACTCATCCCCCCCCCCCCCCCCCACTTTTCTACTTGCAAGTCAGTATGAAATATCAGAAGGTAACAAGCATGACATTTCAGAAACGCTACTCTGCCTCTTCTCTCACTTCTTCCTCCAGAGTGCTCGACTACAGATCAGTCATGTCTTTGTATTTAAAATCAGTCACTGAAGTTTCTATACATAGAAGAGTTTAGGGGGACGGTCACCAGATAAACACCAGCATGTTTAATATGCAGAACAAAACACGGTTGACTTTTTCAAGCAGGATGCCTTTCCAACTATTCCCCCGAGAAGCCACATGAATACTTGAAGCAATTATTACTTGGTATTTTACAGTTTGCTTACAGGGTACTAAGAGCCAGGCTGTCATCTCACCTTCCTCACCCTAGTAGCACTGTGCACCCAATGAGAAGGAAAATGTTAGCCAGAGTATACCAACTGCACCCCAAGTTCATAGGGTTCACGATCATTAATATAGCTTTTCCTCAAGACTGACTGTTAGTAACCTACTTTTTGACGTGCCATCAATTACATAAACAGAAATTAAAATATCAAGTTTTTGAGAGGCAGGTTTGGATATTCTTGTTCAAACCTAGCAATTCAGATTTGCAGGCTAAATGTCTTGCCAGTATTTGGGCCCTGAAACTAACCAGAAGCTTCCGTAGCCCTCGCTACATTCTACTCACTGCCATATAATCCGAGGAAGAAATTCACCCAAGGCTTAAGTACACGTGAACCCCTCAGATGGCTTCACATGAGCCTGAAGATACTAAATTAAGTACCACCTGTGAGTACATGTGACATACGCCCAACATCGCCTATTAAACATTGCACGTAACACAAAATAGGTTCAGCTGTAGGAAAGATCTTTCAAAGTATGCAAGACCCATCACTTCAGAAAGGAGTCACTGCAGCTAATATTTCTTCTATGAATATACAGACATGCCATTGATTTAAAGTTTTTAATGAGATACCTGCAATTTATAACACCATGACATTTATGAGCCTCACATTTAGACGACTTTGGTTTTCAACAGAAATAGCTCTACTGTTATTAGAATCAATACGTGCACAGAGGTTGATGAGAACATACTGCTGCAGTACAAGAAGTCAGACACCTTCTCTCTGCAGGCTTGTTTTGAATTGTTTATTTATGTTTAAGAAGTCATCCACATTTCTATAAATATAGACATTACTTGAGTAAGTGACTTACAATGTCACTAGTGCAGGTACATATATAACCAACATACAAAAGCTCCACTGGAAGCTACTTCAGTTTATTCAAAAAGGACCAAGATGTCATAAAAAAACCAGCTGTCACTTTCAGTATTGAAGACACTAAAGTGCATTTTTGGTTACCTCCTGGACAAACAGCTGCTGGTTAAAAACTCTAATTATTTTTTTTTTAAACTTATCTAAGTTACAGTGACTGACATTCAGGTTTGTAGCTGTCATCCTCCCGATACGTGGCAGCAGGTAAGAAAAATGTATTACTTTGATGGTTGAGTAAAACGAGGAAATAGGTTTTGCCCTTTCCCCCCACCCCCCTTCTCTTTTTTCCTAATCCGGTATTTCCAACAAAAGTTTAAAGAGAATCTAACATTTTGATGAATTTTTACAGCACCACTAAAGTTAGTGTTAAAAATCCAGGCTCTGTTTTAGCCCTTTTAATTGCTAGCCAAGTATCTAAAGAGTCACTTGAAGCTCTGTACCAGTAAGAAAAACTACCCTCCCTTTGCCATCAAGCACTATCCTGCCCAGTTAACACTGTTTGCACACTCTGTAAACATGAACAGCTTAAAGCATAATTAAAGCAGAACACAGGCCCATCTTGAAAATCTTCTTCCCCCACTCCCCCCCCCCACCCCGGTAGTGTCAAATGTTTTGAGTGTATAAAGCATTATTACATTCCTAACCACAAAATACTTGAAGAGCCACGATAAAAAAAGCATACGTTGAAAGTGACATAGCAATACCACTTTAATAAAATGGGGTATTTTGGGAAAATACAAGATACTATGATTGTATGTGCTCTGCTAATTTTAACTCCATCTTTACTTCATTATAACTTTGTTTTATTGCCAGAAAAGTCACCAGCAGAGCAAAGAATGCCACACTGGTTAGAACCACAATAGCCAGAGTTGTTCTTTATAGCTCCTTTACTGCAATTAATTTACTTTCAACTTGATAGTAGGAGGACATAATACTCATCATTTAGAAATAAATTACTAGTTTTGACTAATACTTTAAACCTGATTAGCACTGTATAATGATGAATGGCTACTTCTAAAAAATGAAAACCTTACATACCAAAAACATGCTATACGTTGGGAAACCACTTTTCCATGCTCCAGCGTGATGTTTACATTTTTTTTCACTTGTGAAAAAAAGTCTTTCTTTTATCAGTTGAAGAATCCACAGCACTTAAATTTCAAGTATTTGAACTGAACATGATTCAATTTCAAAAAGTGCCAAATCAAAAAAAAAAACAACCTACACTTGTAGCCAAGCTTTCATAGAAATCCCCAAACAAGATGAAAAAACAGCCTCTCGAAATAATGGGTTACTAGCTTCATACATGTTTTTAAAGCTGTATAAAGTTCACCTAAACACTCCACTTACGAGCATTAGAAGTTCAAAAAACACAGAACACCTTCAATGCAAATTGCTTGCAGAGGGCACCCTCAAACATATGAATACAACACTAAGCAGAAATCCCTCATTTTATTTGGCTATTTAGACATCCATGTCACATATACCCACCCATCCATTTCCTGATAGTATTACATCATCTATTAGGGCTTCTGAAATAATACAGAGCCATAAAACTCAGAAGAGACTAGTTTTTTTAAAAAAAAAGTTCCATAACTGCGCAGCCTTCCACACGGCAAGGTTGTGCAACTGATTGTTTAACGTAACTAAGCTTAACGGCATCCAAACAAGCAGGCCTGGGTTTGGAAGCTGTCTTATGTCAAATTTTGACCACGTAACTACTCTAAAATAGGAAGGTCAAAGTAGAACTCATCTCTTCTTTTTCTGCTGCCTCAACATTTTCCTTCGCTTAATTATCATATCATGTAATTTCTCCAGTCCCTCTTTGAGTCCATCTCCGATGATTGCACAGGTAGGCTGCAAATGCCAGGGAGTCGACGAACTCAGCTCACTCATCGCTAACATTTTCTCGATTTCAGAAAGGGAGAGAGAGTTCCTCAAGTCCTGCTTGTTAGCAACGATAAGGACAGGCACTCCTTGATTTTCAGATATCCTAGTAATTTTATGAAGTTCTGTTTTGGCCTCCTCCATTCTCTCAACATCAACGGAGTCCACCACAAACACAATGCCATCGGTGCACCTTGTGTACGACTTCCACAGCGGCCTGAGCTTCTCCTGGCCGCCCACATCCCAGAAGTGGAAGGTGACCGTTTTCGAGTTGCCTAGTGTCACTTTGATTTTCTCCGTATTAAATCCTTTAGTGGGGACGGTGTTGACGAACTCATTGAACTGCAGTCTGTAGAGCACGGTGGTCTTTCCAGCGGAGTCCAGTCCCAAGATGACAATGTGGAAACTCTGGAAAGAAGGCAGGCTGGAGAGGATCGGCGTCTGGTCCGAGAGTCCATTCCCCATTGCCAGGAGGGAAGGTGACAGCGGGCTGCCACGAGCAGGGCCGGCTCCCACGGCTAGGCTGGCCGCCGCGCTAGGCTCGGGTCCTGCCAACGACACCACCGGCGTTAGCCCACCGCGGAACCCCCGCCCGCCGCCCCGACTGCGGCGGCGGCCGCGGGCAGCGCGACACGGAACGCCACACGGCGTGTGTGTGTCCCCCCCCCACCCCACACACACCCCGCCGCCCCAGCCCAGCGGGCTCTGCCGCCCCGCGGCGCGGCGGCCGCTACCGACACTGCGGCTCGCCGGGCACCCGCGCCCCCCGCCGCCCCTCGCCGCCCCCGCCGCCCCTCGCCTACCGCTCGGCCCCGCCGGCGGGCTGGGCCCTCAGCGCGGGGAGCAGACACCAGCCCGCGCCCCCATGCCCACGCGCTACCGCTGCCGCACGCGCCACCGCTTCTCCTTCTGCTCCTGCTGCCGCCGCCGCCACCACCGCGATTCCCCCGCATCTGGCGGCGCGGCGCCTCCCAGCCCGCGCCTAGCCCCGCGCGCCCCGCCCCGCGCCCCTCATTGGCCCCGCCGCCCGGCGGGGGCGGGGAGCAGGGCGCGCTCCGCCTCGCCTATTGGCCGCCGGCACCGGCCACTCATCGGAGAAACCCCATTTTTACCTTTCTCAGCCGAAAGCTGGGGACGATCGCGGCACAGAGAGAGGCCGCGGCCTCCGCAGCTACGGGGGGCGGGGGGCACCGCCCTCCCCCGCGCCCTGCCTGAGCGACCCCGCTCCGCCCCCGGCGGGGCGGAGTCACTGCCTCACACAGCTCCCTCGGGGAAAGCCGCCGCCACGCCCTCCGCTCACGACATGCGGGCCCGTGCCCCAACGGGCGGGCGGCGCCAGCAACCTCTCGCCCCCTCCGGCGGGCGACAGCGCCCCGCCGTCCTTACGGCCCCGCCCCTTCGCCAGAGGCCCGTGCGCTCATTGGATGTGGGTGCTGTCACTCTCGCCCCACCCCCTCGCGGCCGTGGAGATGGCTCGGCAGCGCCTCGCAGCGCACCTGCGCCACCGCGGGGCGGGAGGGCGCTGGCAACGCCCTTCTCCGGCCGCCCTTTCCCGCCGAAAGCGCCCCAGGAAACCCTCTCGGCGCGGGGCGGACGGGGGAGTTGCCGCCGCCAAGGCCGCTCCGCTCGCCCGGCAGTTGCGCCATCTCTACCCCGGGCTGCTACCGTAGGTGCCGCGCGCCTTCTCGTCGCCTAGCAACGGGCTTCACAGCAGCAGCTCGTGGGCTGCCCGCCCATGTGACCCCAGCCCCGCCCCTCCGCGCTGAGGGGGCGCCGCCATGTCGGGGCTGCTCCGGCCCCCTCGGAGCGGGGCGGGGCGGGGCGGGGCGGGGCGGGCGCGGGAGGCCCCGGGGAAGGGCACGGCCAGGGAGGCGGGGGTGCCGCAGTGCGGCCGGCACTGTTGTAAGGGCCGCAGTCAGTTGCCTCACAGCTCCTGAGCTGTCGGGGGTGACGCAGCAAGTATCCCAGGCTCTGGGGCATCGCCGTGCCTCTGCGGCTGTGGAAAAGCCCGCTGGCTGCCTTGCCCCCGCGGCCCGGGAGTTCTGCAGACACCGGCAGGGGCCAAGTTAGAGGGGAGGGAAGGGCTGTGAGTGGGGTTTCTTGATGTCGGTGCAGGGCTCGGCCGTATGTTCCTACCGTACTCTTCTTGCCTTTTGCGTGTGGCCGTGAAACGGGAGACAAACGGTCCGGGAGGAGCTGAGAGTAACCGAGTGGATGAAATGGTCCTGTTTGGCGCCTGGTGTGTAGAGATAGCTGCAATGCTCAGCTCTGAATGAACTAGTTCAGAGCCTAGCTTAGTTACAAGGAAGGTTTCCCACAGCACAAGGATGTGTTAAGTAATTCTGCATTTTAATACCTAAGCCTGATTTGAGCAGTGAAGTCTTTCAAAGTCAGAGCTAATTACTAGCGTCTATAAAGCATTTTTTGTGTGTTACTGTTCCCAGAGCTTGCATGTTCTAGAGGAGGCCCGGAAGATCTCGTCTCAGAAATTCTTGCTGTCTCGCCATCGTTCTGTTCCTTCCCGCTGCTCTCTTCACTCTGTTTGCCGCGGTACTTTTTATACAGCTGTGGCAATGTAGATGGCCACTTCTGCCTGGGGTGGGTGTACAGCAGCTCAGTGTAATGTACCAGTAGCATACAAACGGGTCAGATATGCTGACTTCAGAGCAGGGCATGCTAGAAAAGTCTTCACCTATGACCCTTAGTGAGATAAAAATTAAATAATCTTTTTGATAAAAAATAATGTTTAACTGCTAACTAAAGCTTTTGTGCTACTGAATTCTGCTGTTCAAAGTGTATTTCTCTACTTTGTACTACAGTTAGCCAAGTCTGAACAGCTGGGCTCCAGTAAAAGAGAAAAGGGGCATTTTCAGTATTAACCTTGCATTTTTTTCTAGAAGACTTTCAGGTTTCTTGATGTGGCTGCTGAAAAGGGATGAATTTTTAAGAATGTTCTGGCAATCATTTTTTCCCTTTGAAAGCATTGTACTTTATATGTTAAATCACAAGGAATTAGAATGTATAAAAGAGAAGTAATTTAATAGTAAAAGGGCATTGTATAGCAACAAAAATTGCCCAGTGTGCTGTAGGCAAGGTTTAATGTTATTAAGGTGTTAAGATACCCATTATAGGCCTACTAAAAATAGCAGAATTCTTATTTGCTTACATCTGAGATTAATGTTTCAATGCTTTTATCGTTGTTAGTTTACATCCTGATTTTGCAGATGCCTCTTTTTAGAGGAGGCGGCCTATATCTGTGGAAAAGTAGGGGTAAGTTACTACCCCTAAGGCCAACTAATAAGGTTTTTGATTTGGCAGTATTTTACACTACTTTTGCATATTATAAAGAACTGCACAGCATACAATGTCATAGAACAGCATTTATAGTGACAGTAAAGGTGGGCCTTAATTATTTCATGGATGGTTTTCAGTAATTTAAAATTGGTAGAAACCAGATAGAAATGCCTTGTTAAAGAATATCACTAGAGATAATAGATTTATTCATATAACTTGACAAGCTGAAATAAATCGAATTGACCTTTATCTCTACCTTTAAAATTACGTATTCCCTATTTTTAATGGAAAAATAAGCCTATTAGATACTACAGTCTTCTAAACTTTAATGCCTGATTGTTACCAAGATCTGTTCACACTTCAACACAGCTCTAAATAACACATTTTACAATTAATTCCACAAGGAGATATATGGACCAGTTCCTAGTTTTATTAGAGGTATTCTAATTTTAAACATTAAATGTGTAAGGATTGCCTTTATCTTTTGCTCTGCTGAAAATCAGTCGATGCATATGCATTGGGTTTGCGTGACCAGGTTCTAGTAGCGGGGGGGCCTACAGGAGTGGCTTCTCTGAGAAGCTGCTAGAAGCTTCCCATATCCGATGGAGCCCATGCCAGCCGGCTCCAAGACACTGGCCAAGGCCAGACCTGTCAGCGATGGTGGCAGCGCCTCTGTGATAACATATTTAAGAAGTGCAGGGGAGAAACTGTACAACAGCAGTTGCAGCTGGAGAGAGGAGTGGGAATGTGTGAGAACACGCTGCAGACACCAAAGTCAGTGAAGAAGGAGGGGGAGGAGGTGCTCCAGGCGCTGGAGCAGAGGTTCCCCTGTAGCCCATGGAGAAGACCACAGAGGCAGGCTGTGCCTCTGCAGCCCATGGAGGTTAGCGGTGGAGCAGATATCCACCTGCAGCCTGTGGAGGACCCCACACCAGAGCAAGTGGATGCCCAAAGGAGGCTGTGACCCTGTGGGAAGACTGTGCTGGAGGAAGCTCCTGGCAGGACCTGTGGACCCCAGGAGAGAGGACCCCCCACTGGAGCAGGTTTGCTGGCAGCACTTGTGACCCCATGGGGGGCCCACACTGGAGCAGTCCGTTCCTGAAGGACTGCACCCCGTGGAAGGGACCCATGCTAGAGCGTTCATGAAGAGCTGCAGCCTATGGGAAGGACTCACGTTGGAGAAGTTCGTGGATCGGGGACTTTCTCTGGTGGGAGGGAACCAGTGCTGGAGCAGGGGAGGGGCGTGAGGAGGAAGAAGCGGCAGAGGCAATGTGATGAACTGAGCTCAACCCCCGTTCCCCACCCCACTGTGCCGCTGCAGGAGAGGAGGGAGAGAAAATGGGGAGTAAAGTTAAGCCCGGGAAGAAGGGAGGGATGGGGGGAAGGTGATTTTAATGCTTGGTTTTATTTCTTATTATCTCACTCAGATTTGATTGGCAATAAATTACAGTAATTTCTCCAAGTTGAGTGTGTTTTGCCTGTGAGGGTAATTGCTGAGTGATCTCCCTGTCCTTATTTCAACCCTCTAGCCTTTCATTACATTTTCTCTCCCCTGTCCAGCTGAGGAGGGGAAGTGATAGAATAGGTTTGGTGGGCACCTGGCATCCAGCTGGGTCAACCCACCACAACATAATAACAGATTTTGGTGCCCTTGAAAAGGGAGGGGTACAGAACTGAAGATTTTCTAGAGTGTAGCATATCCAATACACGAGGTGGAGAAGGAATCTCATAGATTATGTTTTTTTTGAAGAAGAGTTTTATGATATCAGGGACATCATTTTAAGATCAGAGAGAAATTAACATCTTCAGCAAAATGACCATATCTGTATTTGTAAATATGGGCATGAAAATGATCCACACTGTGCAGAAAATGCTTGGAGAAGTAGATTCTTCTCTTTCCCTCCCTACAGTTAATTTATCTCATCCACCTGTTGGAACTTGCCATAAAGTGAATTATGAACTCTCTGGGGCAGGGACTGTTTTTCATTGTAAGTCTTCCTAGTGCTTAGCACCTTGATCTTAATTAACACCTGTAGGCATTTCTGCAAAACAGCTATTAAATAACAATCCCAGTTGATCAACTCCTCCCATGCACTTCATGCTACTTTAGAATTCAAACGTGCAGACTGGGCAGGTGTTCCAGGTGTTGCGAAGGCAGCAGTGGTATCTAAATGACTGGGAGTGTAAGAAAGCTGACACATTCAACCTCTGATAATTGAAGATGAGGGTGAAGCAAGGCTTTGACCATCCGGTAGAAGCCTCGAATGAAGGAGGTGTCCAGCAAGAAGTATACTTACTTTCTTTTTAAGTGTGTAGCTAAATGGGGGGAAGGGGCCGTTGTTAGATGAAAGGTGATGGTAACTGCAAGGTACACGTATGGGGAAACTGAATGGAAAAAGGCTTGAGCCATGTGCAAACTTTGTAATGCAAAATAAGGAGGTACCTCAGTTCTGTGTCAGGGTTATTTTGCCTACTGATACTTTTCTCACTTCTTATCTAACTTGTCTGCATTCCTGAGTTCTTTCTGGCTCAGCATGCCTTACCTCATGAAAACAACTGCAACTTCAGCTTCTCTGGGCTAAAAACCTTTTCCCCTTTCTTTGATACTGATTTGCTAGGGTAAAAGGTAATATATTATTTTCTACATGTGTTTCATACGTATAGTATACATGTATTTTCCACACAGAAAAGGTAGCCTGGGACAAACCTTTGTGTTTCAAGAAAAAGAAGCAGCACCTGCATAATGTGTGGCTTCTTCACTGTGGTAAAATAGGAAATTTTTTTAGTTCCTAAATGGTCCAGGAGTAATTGTGGTTCAGGGCAGGTTAAAGCTGCAGCCATTAACTACCTCTGTGAAACACAGATAGTCCTTATTAGGGATGTGGACCATGAAGCTGATAGTGGTGAGAGAGAGGTGGTAGATGTTGCCAAGAAAGAATCAGCACAGAGTAGAAAGAGAAGACTCTTGGAAATTTTAATACTATTACCCAACAGTGATGTAGGTTACCTTCTAATACACACCACCTCGTGTGCTGCAGGAGCTATCTCACACTGCCCGGACAGCAGCAAAGATGCAAAAGATCATCAAATGTCCACTTGCAGGGCTGCGTGCATACTTCACAAGGGTGAAGTGTGTCATCTGGAAATAGCAATTCATGGAAATGAAAAGCTAACAGTTCATGAGAGTTTCACTGTAGCAAGACATTAAGTCAGAGCTTTCCCTTAGTGCTGCTCATTTTAAGGATAAATTCCATTCCAGTGGATATGACTGTTGCTATACAAGCACATCTAGTGACACACCAGATGAGAGATTCTTTCCAAAGCGAAACCAGTGGGCTTGAATTTCCTTGGCCAGGTAAGCGCAGTATTCCTTTTCTTGTGGCTAAATACCATCATTCTGTAGGACGGGCTAATGACATTTATTATCCAGTTCAATAGCCAATCACCTTAGCTTTTTTTTTTTAATAACAGCACGTGTTGTGAGTAGCATGCAAATCAAATGAAGAGTGAAACATAAGATGAATGAACCAAATCCCGTATAGTGCAGATGCAGAGGGGTATGCCACCATACTGTTCCATACTCTGTCCTTGATCATTGTAGAAGCAAATACGGGTAAATGCAGAAGGAGGGAGACTAGGAAACCAGCTGCATCATGGAGCTGAATTAGTTGTAAAACAGAGGAGTGAAGTCATGAGGAGAATGAAATAGTTGCAGGGACAATGCGCTGCCAGCTACAGGTAGCTGGCATGTAGTGATGAGATCCCAACACCTCTGTCTTCATGAAAGAGACATTAGCCACCTCACACGACCAATTCTTGCTGCTCCGAGCAACCAAGCAGATTTCTCAATGTATACAGAAGAGAAAAATCAATTGCATTTCAGTACAATGACATGGCAGACCTAGGCTACGGTAATATGTATTCATGTATGTGTGATAATAATCACATTTATTATTACTACAGTAATCAACTGTATCTTGGTTGTGCATTTAAAAGTTGAAGTTATTCCTCTTCAGCTATACCCTAGATCTAAGATTAGAGCTAAAAAAGTATTGCTTTGAGGTGGCATTATGTGGTTCTAAAAGAAGATCGAGTTCCTACATGAACTACTGTAGCAGTCTCACCATGGATTTTGATAACCCCCTTGAAAACAGGCAGTAACAATGAAATCGCTGACAAATTGCAACACTGAAGTTTTGCTCTTAAGACCATCTCTTAAATTAACATACAAAATGGTTTGCACAAAGAAGCCTTTTATCTTCTTTCTTACCTCTGCTGAATTCTTTTATGATAACTTACATGCTGCATGAATTATTTTGCTTTGATTATTAAAAAATGGTTGGTGGTTAAAAAATCTAATTTATTTCCCCACAATAAATAACAAAGCTTGGAGCAGTAGGAGATGGAGTCCCTGTGTGCTACAATTTAAGTTACTACTCTGATTAGACTAGTTAATTAAACCTGTTCTCATTTCATACATACTTTCACATGAAGTCTAACATTTATGTTTTACTGCTTTCATTTTCATGCATAAACATTGTGCCATATAGCAGGCTAACAAACAAAAAGCCTTGTTCTTTGATACTGACAGTCACACTGAGCTGCATCTTGAATGCTGGTAGGTGTGTTAGCTGAAGTAAAGTGGTACTAGCTCATAAATTTTCCTCGTCATACTGAGCAAGTGTTGTCTCAGGGTGACTAAAATTATAGTCTCCACCTTTCAAGTTCTGTAATTCTAGTTGCTTCATCCTCTCATAGGAGGGCTGTAGCGGCAGCGACCCCAGGTTTGCAGAGCGCAGGGAACAGCCTGACCGCTTTCGGTACGGGTGGCTGTGCGGGGAGCACGCCTTCTTCCTGAGATCAGGTGGCACCTGCGTATTAAGGACTTGTATCGTAAAATTCTCTGCCGTGCTAATTGTTCATTTAATAGCAGCATGTAGTTAATGAAGGTTAAGCATAGGTCCTGTCGTCGAATGTTACTAAGTTTGTAGTCGTGAAATCCAAACCCAGACATACACCTAGTTATGGGGCAGTTTTAAAGAGGAGAAGGAAGCTTTATTGTTGCAAGTACCCCTGGTTTCCAGCGTCCTTACCCCTACTTCACCAAGCAGCTGGTGCTAAAAAAACCCAAAGATGTTTCTTTAATAAATGGAAAAGATATCTCTTACCTTAATCCTTCAGTACGTGAATTCTGCACCATGAGAAATTCAAAAAGATTTCAATACGTGATACTACATAGGAGCTTTACAGTCTTGGCTTGTGTAATTTTTAGAGTGGTTTTGTACGGATCATCTGTACTTACATTCACCACAGCAATAGATGCCCCACTTCCTACCCCTTGCCCCAAGTTTGCGACACCATTTTTGTTTTTTTCTAGAACTACTGTCTTGGGTAAAACATGCTTTTTTGCTGAGAATGCTGGGCTACTCAGTGCTACTATTCAAAAATCTTGCCAGTTACAGCACTGGTTCCAAGAGCTTTCTTTTTTCTCCCAATATTTTTTTTTTCCCAGAAAAGCCATGGGCACTTCAGAGCTTTTTTTGTATGTCAAAGTTATTCTAAACAGTTTTAAATCCTTTCAAGTTGAGTTTTCAGTTATCAGCTACCGTCTCCTCACAATGCTTCCTTTGAAGGGGGTTGCACAATTTTTAAATATATCACTTTGATATAATGTAAGCAGTTTGCAAGCAGATTAAAAGTACTACAATTTCAAATACAAGGCAGTATCTGTTGTATTTTGTCCCTGTGTAGCTAGATTTAATGTGTGAAGGTATTTTCCCCACTCCAGAATAATAATGGAAATATTAGTAGTAAATCAGATACTGCTGTTTGCTTTGCCATATTGCAAGCAGAGTAACGATGAAGAAGAAAATACAATTTTTCGCTTTTCTAAAGAACTTTCTAAATATTGTGTAAGTATTTAACATTTACAAGGGTACTGAGGTTTGCAGGAGTTATAAAAGATTGGATAAACAAGCAGACCTGGAACATCAGAACTAAGAAGGCTTATGTTTTGACGAATCTGTCTCTCAGTTGATTGACCGTAGTGGAAAACAAGATGCAAGTTCTGACTGAGGCTTCTGACTAAGTGTTTGTGGGGTGAAACATTCATTTAAGCCAGTTATTTCATAATAATTCATCCACTTGCAACAGTTACTTACTTAAAAGCTATGCTTTGACCTTCAGGTACTGCATACATCCAAAAGGAAGTGCAAGGACAGGAAGAAGCGCACAGCACTTATTTCACTGAGTAGGACTTAGCATACAGTTAATTAAATGCTTAAATGACAAGTATGGTGCGCTGAAACCTGCTATGAGAGAATTTCAAAGATGATCACAAAAGACAAAGCGCTGCAGCTCCACTGATGTGCAGGGAGTGGCCTGTCCCCACGGCTGGCAGGGAGCACGTGCCCGTATGGTGCGTGCACAGCTAGCGCTTGGATGTGTGCTGACCCTTTTGGCAACGGCTGCATGAGGATGCCCATCCAATACACAGGGTCCACTGTAAAAACGAGCAGACTGTTGATCTGTAATAACTTTGTGTAAATGAAACTAAGTGCACACCTTGAAGAGGAAATTCAGTTGCTCATGTCTCCTAAAAAGGGTATAGCAGCAATAGAAAAAAGTTTCTGAGAGGAGCGTATCGAAATAAAATTCTATGGGAGGTACGCCTTAGCTCCCAGGAGGGCTGTGAAAAATCTAAAGTCTCTGCTTCAGTGTATAGTGTTGTAGGTAGTACAGTGATAAAGTCACGGCGCCTTGAGCTTGGTGTTGAGAGGCAACAGCTAATGTAAGTCCCTACTGAGATAATGAAATAGAGCACAAAGAATTCATTTGATATTCTCCAACTGCTGTTCTGTGATTTATCAGTGCTCCTAGTAATAGGAGCTTGCGAGTGTTCCTTATAATTCCTGGTCACCTACACAACAAATATGTATGGAATATAGCTCCTCTCTGGCCTCCCAAAAGCATCTCTTTCTTAGATGAGTAAAAAGAAAGACCTGCTGCCTCTCTAGGTACGGGGAGGGGGAGGTTATTTTTATTTTTTAAAGGAGGCAACAAATTATTATTAATTTTAGTCAGATAACTGAGCTCAGGTGCAGTTGTAATTTTTTAATGAGTCAATTAATAGATTAACAATGTTCCTGAAGGTAAACAACACAATGTATACTTCAACAGATAAAGTAGCTTGATGTTTTGTAAACTGTAGAAAACCAATAAAGTTCACTGAGCATCTGTGCAGTCCACCGGTCTCATCCTCCATAGCGCTAGCTTCCCTTCCTACCAGAAGCCTTTCCCAGTCACTTCATTTTAGCACTACAGTTGCGAGGCATTTGTGAGGAGTTTTTAAAAACTGTGTCACTATACAGATCTTTTAGTCTGTCTTTTGGTCAATAGGCATCTGAAGTGCGCAGGGGAAAATACTTAATCTGGCCCAGCGAAATGAAACATAAATGTCCACTCAGAATGGTGTATGCCCCAATTCATTGCTTCCAAGGAAGGACAGGCTTCTGACTGGCTTTTCATTTACAATTTACTGAGGACTAGGAGTTTTGAGCTAATACTTATTTGCATTTTCCGCTCTTCCAAGCCAACAGTGCTCCAAGGTGTAGCGCACACAAACCGTGATGTAGTAGCAGCTTTTCCAGGTGTGTGGCAGTTGCATCCAGCCCCTGACAGTGTTTGGGTTTTGACCAACCCATTAACTTCTGCTTTGGATCAGAAGGGTGTTAGAAAAAAATCAGCTTTACAGGAGGGAGTGAAAAGAGCAAACACTCCCTTGCTTTGATTTCTAGCATTAAAGGTAGACTTCAGTCAGCAGAATAAGAACCAGCGCTAAGCATTCTAGATTGGATTTTCTCAAGCCTAAACAGAGTTTTTTGGCTGCAGTTGATAAGATCTACAAAGTTTCAGTGCCGCCCTAAGAGCTCTTTCACCCAGGGTCACGGACAGTTTCACCAGCTAGCCTCACTGTCGCATGATAGGTTTCAGTCCCTTACATGGACACACAATGGGCATCTGACACTTGGATAGTACTGGATGTTTGTTGCAGTTTCTAAAACTTCAGCAAAAAATGTAATTATTTTTCTCACTCACAATACTTTAGAGTTTCAGTGAGAAATCCAAGCCTATTATTGTGTGCTATATGAACATAGCAAAAGGAAAACCAACCCTTATCCTAGGGAACTCACAAGCTTGTATTACAGTTAGATGAAAAAAGGAGGAAAAAACAAAACCACAGAAGAGAGGAGCATGAAAGAACAAGGTTTCAGGGAGGGCAAACATTGTGTGGGTGGGGAGCAGTGATTTCAGCTTGTTGCTCAGCTATAGTCTAGAATTTTTAAGTCTTATCAGCTCACCATGTCTTCTTTTGAAGTTAACAGTAAATCTCAAAATTATTTCAATGAATGCAAGATTGGGCCTACTGTTTGCTGAAGTTTAAAAGCTATATCGGTTGAAAATTGATGCAAAAGGTGATCACAAGCGTGGTAGGCAGAAAGCTTTCTTTCGCGCTCCTAGGTTTCAGTTCTTGGATGGAAACAACAGTTAACTTTGAAGACCTTATAAAAGCTGCCTCTGCACAATCATTTTTGCTTTCATCTCACAGAGAATGTGAATCAAACAAACTGCATTATACATTCCAGTTTCATAGTATTGAAAAAGAGTAGAAGTCTTCTAGAGAATCTGGCACCCAGCAGCTGTTGCCCCTAGACGTGTAAACTCTACTTCTGTAAAAACGTGCCAAAATATTAGTTTTTAAAATACATACATTTTTAAGCTTTATGTTGACACCCCAGCTTTTTATCAGAATATAGGTTTCCCCTGTTCTGGCTCTCATGGCCACGCCACACTACTTAGCAGGCTTTAAACAAAGTGAGGAAGGCAGATAAACAAATTTAGGGAGGAACAGATTGTTTAGCTGAGATTTTAATCACGTCACTTAAGTGCAGTGGATGGAGACAATGCTGCAAGAGCCAGTAATTCTGTACCGGTAAGCTCTGCAGTTTTCATCTCATCTTTGAAGGCCTTCCTCTACACCTCTACCAGGACAGGACGCAGAAAGAAGAT
The DNA here is from genome assembly GCF_963921805.1 of Phalacrocorax carbo. Classification (NCBI taxonomy): domain Eukaryota; kingdom Metazoa; phylum Chordata; class Aves; order Suliformes; family Phalacrocoracidae; genus Phalacrocorax; species Phalacrocorax carbo. Next base: position 137,280,071 of record NC_087514.1, read on the forward strand.
AAAGGAAGAGTCCAGGCAGGACTGAGGAAGCAGAAGAAGCAGCGGGATACTAGAAACATAATATTATTTTTTTCCAATTTACTTATTCCGTTCAGGGTCTTACTACTACTGGGGTATAAAAGGAAAATAAAAAAAATAATACCTCTTTATGTAAGGAAAAAATAAGCATGGACATACTGTAAGCAGAAAGGAACTATTTAGGGAATTCTTCGTGCTTTGAAGTCTTTGGATTTCAGATGGCAAGTAATGTGATAGTTATAGGATGCATACGGCCCATGAGTGCCTGCAGCCCCAATTTGATCTTCAAAGGAAGCATCAGAAAGCTTTAAAGAGGACAAATGGTTGCATCCCTGCCTCCTATTTTAATGATGGAAGGCCTCTGAAGCCAGAGGTCATTCTGCGAAGGCCTGTTATTAAGTCTTAGAGATCCTACCTGCTGAGTCTCACTTCAGAGCCCAGTACTTCTGTTTAGGGACACCAACATCTGCAGAGTCTTTCATCTCAGCACAACTCCAGATAGAGGGTTTTTAGGTGAGCACCACTGCACTCCCTTAAAATCACTGATCTTTGAGTCCTCGCTGAGGATTGATTGAAGGCCCAGCAGTCTAGCACACATAAAGCACACACAAAGCACACACATCTTTCTGTCAGTTGAAATAAAACAATAGCCATTAGCAGTCACCACAGACTCCCTAACTCCAAGCTTTCACTGTTACAGAACTATGAAATTCTTCCTTTTGGGTGAAACCAATAGCAGCAGCCAGCAGACATATCAAGAGTGGAGATACCATTAAAATGCAAAACCAAAGCCTCAAAAGGAATGATATTTGGCGGTTATCTTCATCCTTCCAGCTGTGGTCAGCGGGCACATTTTGGTCCTCTTGGTGCATATATTTTACTCATGCTCAGCCTCTGGATTGAAGCAATGCCAGCATATGTCTGTTATCCAGTATAATTCAGTAATGAAAGAAGAAAGATCCGATAAATTATCAACATCCACAGTCCTTAAGACATCCAGAAAATATCATTTGCCAGAAACAAAATTAGCTGTACTGGAGAAAAGCCTTGTGTCTTTAACAACAGCAGCAGAAAAACGTAAGGACAAGTTGACATATCTTTCAAAAGCAAATGTTCTCATTCTCCAGGTCAAAGCAAAGAGGCTCCTGAGGATTTTGATGTTCCTTTGTAAACACAGCAGAGCCTTGTCTTCCCCTCATGCTTACTATCCCCAGAGCAGTTGTTCCTGATCTGGAGAGGAATTTGTATGGACCTGATGCAGATGCACCTGTAGTTATGGCTTACAGAGTGCTCTGACAAAGCAACCCTGACCTCTATTGCTAGGGGCTGTTATTTTTGCTCATATTGTGTTATATCATAAAAACTTTACTTCTCAGCTGAGCTGGCTCCTCCTCTTTCTCTGCTTCCCCAATGCCACTGTTGGTGGAGCTGCATCTGTGCTTCAGTAAGTCTCCAAGACATAGCACTTGTCTCATTGTCTGATCTTGCCCTGAGCAAGTCTGTGCAGCTTGGCACTAATAATGCTGGCAGCTGTCTGGATTATGAGCAGTACCTACAAGATGACAGTTTTGAGAAGTGACTTCGCTAGGTCAGGCATTGTACAAACACACGGTAAAAGGCAGCGCAGCCTAAATAAACAGGGAAAGGATGGAATAAATCATCATTTAATAGGTGGAAAATAGAAGCAGCAAAATTCAGTGATTTATTCAGGTTACACAAGGATGCACAGACCACAGGAAACATAGGTTACCTAAATCCTTGTTTGCTGCTTTAAATACAGGACAAATTTCCATCACCTTTCCTCACACAATCTTAAAAAAATCACTTGGAGCTTTGGGAATTCACACGTGGGATATTTAGTCAGTGGGTGCTGGAGTGCATCTGCAAATGCTAGGATGGGACAGAGTCTGGCAGCAGCAGGTCTGTGAGAGATCTACTGTTGACTGGGGCTATCCAGCAAGAAAGGGATTGTTAGAATGGGCTTCTTGCCTGTTGTCCTTGCTGATAAGACATTCACTGCCACTCCTGTCTCTTCCCCCTGCTGCAGCCACTAACTTCTCGCCCAAGTCCAGTAGGAGAGCAGCTGGTTAGCGGTGAGAAGGACGGCAATCTTTGGCACCAACAAAGGTAGCTACAGCCCCGCTCAGCCGGTTAAACGGGGACTCAGCTGTGCTGCCATGCCTGTTAGAGGAAACCTGTGACCTTTCTGAGCCACCTCTGTGAAAATCTAAGCCCAGAGGGAAATTTGTCTTGGTTGTCTCCTAGCAATGCTCTATTTTAATCAGGATTGGTCCTGGTTCTTCTGTAGGAAGGGTATCAGACAACACAAAGTACAGTGAACGGTCAAGTAAACGATGTCAAAATCACCTGATTGCATTTAGCCTTGATGTTACTATTGCCAACTGCTGTGAAATCACCCTGAGTCACCTCTGTGAAATCTGTTAAAGAGCAGCAGGGAGAGCTAAGCTCTTCTAGCACTGGTCAAGGGGTTTTGTTAGACTAATCAAAGCATTATTGCTGCTAAAGCAAACATGCCTATCTCTGAGCTTTGCAGTGGGATACTGTTCAGATTGTCCCAGCCTCACTCTTTGGTTTCCTCATACATTCCCAAAGAAACATTGCATGTGCCTTCACTGGCCCTACTTGCCCCATCCAGGGAATTTTCTGAGCAAATGATTAACAAACAATACAAATAGATGTTTTAATTTCATTTATGGGGAGGCCCACGTTTTACTGATGACTGATTAAATGTGGTGGTAAAAGGTACAGTCTTGTGGATCTCAGTACACTCATAACATCCTTTTGAGCAGAGAGCACTTGCAGGGTGGAAGTGATGCATTTAGGGAGAAGCTTGGTACAGGCTGATTCCCTTTCTATCTGCTCCCCTGCAATAACTCAGTTTGCTATTATTTAGAAGAAAAAATAAAAATCAGCTTATGTGTTCTGTTCTATAAGGAGAGATTTTTTTTTCCTGTAATGCAAATACACTTTAATGTCAACAGGAAAATTACATGCAGGGGGAGAAGGGCCAGAACAGTCATCGACTAATTCTATGGCATGGTGGGCCTCCCAGCTCCCATTGGTCTGCCCTTCTCCCTGTTGCACCTTGGAAGCTTTAATTGAAGTGAGTGTAGTTTATTGATTTTTAGCATAAGGTAATGTGTTAATAGTCAGAGGAGGTCAAACTAACTTTACACCAGTCTAGAGAGGATGTAATGAGACATTAAGGATGTGTAGCAGATTAAAGATCTGATTGTGTTTTCAGTGAAATCAGAAGCTCCTTTGATTTTAGCATCAAATGTCCTAGCCTTAAGAAGGGAAAAGTGGACTATTTCTTTATCTAAAGACAAAATTATTGTCTTTAAAAAAGAAAAAGCAAGGATTTGAAAAGTCAGCACATTAAAGTATTATCAAACTCTGGTTTTATGAGATAGTAATTTTTTTGTCTTATATAATTGCATTTGGCTCAATTAAGCCATAAAGGCACAACTTCAGTGGGATGCTGAAGGAGCAATTGTATTCTAAAGCAAAGTTTGAAGGACTTCAGTCCATGGAAAATAATAGGCTTGATTTGGCTTTTTTTTTTTTCTTTTAGCCTTTTTAGATCCAGTAAAAATGAAGACTACAAGGCGATCACAAAGTTTATAACAAGAAGTGTTCCTGTAGCCTGTAGAGACGTCTGAGAGCCGCTCCTGCTATAGTCCAGCGAGCAAAATATTTTCTGTATGATTCCTTAGTTCTCCTGTGAGGGGTAGTACCACAATCCCACTGTCTAGCATCTTCATAATTTTCTTGTTGTTGCAGGTGACGCTTATGTGAGTCTGAACTGGCAAGAGATCAAACTGTTCAACTGAATTTAGCTACATTTAACATACTCATTTACAGCAGATCTGATGCTACATAGCACTATGTGCTGTGGTCAAAATGGGTATTTAGAGCAGTTATTCCAGAGGCTGGCTCCTCTCCTGTGTTCAATCTGTAGTTATATTCTAAGATTACACTATTTTATGTAAAATACCAATACTATATAGTATTATGATGTCCTGTTGGCTGTAAGGATTCCTAACAGCTTTCTGTTGCAATGAAATTCTATAAAACAAAGATGAAAAATTATGCTGTATTTACAATCAATAGAACATATGAATGCTTGCTGTTTGGTAGCATAATGAAACTGCTAACTCAGGGTCTAAATTTGCCATTCCAAACAGAGTGAATGTACTATTACTGTGTGATAATAATGCAAGATATAGCTTGTTCTTGGCTGAACTTGGCTGTACTGTCTGCACATTTTTTTTCTATTTTTTTCTGAAAAGAAGACAGATATTTTTGCTATGCGTATTCATAGTTATGTGCTTAAATATTTTATTGAAAACAGCTTAGTCTTTAATATTTCCAAGCCCTTATAGTCCATCCTGTCTGTCCTCCCTCCCTCTTTCTTCTTCAGAGACAAAGAAATACATCTTTGTGTGTACTGCACATATATGTATGAAAAATAAACTTCCTCGCTAGCAAGTTAACCCAAGAACAATGTTGGTAGCAGCTGTTGTGCTTAAAGCCCAGTTGAGAACACTGTTCCATTATGAGCTCCCAATGCTCTCCTCAACATCAGTAATCAACATGCCAGGACAATGTATTGTAAACCCAAATGCCCAGGCCAGGAGACCACAAAAGCCCCTCTGTCTTTTGCAAGGGAACTGAAAAGAGGCTTTCACAGTGCTGCAGAATATGCTGGCAGACTGTGTCAGTTCAGAGCCCTCAGTGTTATGGAAGATGATTATGTACGAGGAGGGCAAATCTTGTCTATTCCTTGATTAAGAAGTTACTATAACTGTTATTTTTTAAAAAATGAGAAGAATCATATGTATGTGTTGAAGACAACCATAATTACAGGCTGCTCAGCAGCTGCATGAAGTGCAGTAGCTGAGAAACTGAAAAGGTCTTTGTGCTCCTTCCAGTAGGAAAAGGACATCTCCTTATCTACTCTCACCAATAAAAAGCAAGGCCTATCCTTTCAAAACAAACATACAACTTTATCCTCCTATTTTATAAAATAATCATTTGTATAGTCAATCATTTTTACAAGCAGAAAGTTAAAAGCCAAAGAGTTTGATAACAACAATGGTAGTTTTTCGAGAAGATTAAATCACAAGCTAATAAGCACCCAGTTCTTTGATTTTTCACTTAGGTTTGTAACTTTCCAGTTGTGGGGAAGAGGTGATCCTCCACTGGGTAAAATGGCACCAAAGTAAAAACAAATAACTTCACAATGCAGTGTTCATCTAAAAAGGAAGGTATCTGTAGGGTTTTTTAGGATGTTTTGCTCGACATCAGCAGAAGCACAGAGCAGCAATATGTCAGAGAGAGGAAGATCAGCTCAGCATATAGAATACTGTTTTTTGTAATTTTATTTTAAATGAAATGACATTCAGATACAGCCCAGTCATATTAGCAGAGATTTAAGCAAATGTTTAAAGCTAACAAACTCCTATAATTAATCTCTTAGCTTCACAATTCTTTTGTCATTGATATTGATTATGAGCTCAGACTAAATTAGCTCTTTTGCATTACCCAGATTCAAAATCACAATCATGTTAAAAAAATACAAAAATTTCTGAAATTTCGCTTTCCAACCTAACTGATAAGAACAAAAAAACCATTGAAATGCCTTCATTAAAAAGCCACACTGACATGATTTACAGCTGTACAAATTGTTGTTTAAAACAAGCATTATAGGGCAAGTCATCAAAGCAGTGCTAAAGATACGAAGCAGAGTTTTTCCCACTGCCCTTACGTAGACTTTTCTGGCTAAATTACAAATAAAAACCACTTTGAAAATGTACTCTAAATTCACCAGAATAAAAAAAGCCTAAATAAGTGTGTCTGAGAGAAAAGAAAAGGCCATATTCTATGGTGTGTACTCACACTCCGAATTCCCAGGATGTAGAATGCTACTAAAACGAGGCATTTACTTGCACTTGATGTACTTGATATTTGACTAAGACCTGCATAGAAAATGAGCAGAAACACATCCTGCACCTGACAAGGTGAGCTGTCTGCACGCTGGAAAAGCACTGCGTACTGCTGAGTAAGGCAACCAAGACAAAGTATGGCTTAAGTGCAGTCTGGTTAAGGCACAGTATGTATTTTTGAAGCTGTTACTTCTGCCTCCACTTAAAAGCACTAGTGCACTAGAATGTCTTTAAGAGCTTTGGTTAAAAACACCTGGTGGAGCTGGAGGTGGTTCATGGAGATAAATCTAAAGAAATTCATTACAATGAGCTAGACAGTCCCTCAAAAAAATCTTTGTCGAATTAATACTCTTACAGCCATTCATTCTAAAGCTCCTATGTACTAACAAGACAAGCAAGCACGTTAGGCACAGCTTTCTCAAAGTACCCATCCTTTGTTTGCCCCCTGCAAGACACTGGATCAGGCATCGTCTGAAATTTTGCATGAGTGAGTGTGGCAGTATTTCGGCCTAGTAAGTAAATCATGTCCAGTCCTACCCTTGCAACAGATGCAGAATTAGTCCTTTATCAGGCCAAATTCTGCACAATATTACACTGACCTTGATCTAAAGGAGTTTCTATGGCATTATTTTGGGTTTTTAAGTGCAGGCAGAAACTGGCCCATTTTAGCACATTCAAAGAAACTGGTCCACAGCTTCTGTTTGAAGAATCAGCAGATTAAACAAAGTATTGGTAGCACTTTCCATATTTACTATCTGAAAAGCCCCACATACCCCATTTGACCAGTTTACAGTTATCATTTATCCTTTCCAGTGCTAAGAACGTCTAGGCTATTTGCAGAAATATACCAAAGCTCAGGAAACTGTAACAACAGATACATCATATTGTTGCATAAGCCTATCCTTAAAATACTAGAAAGTAGGTGGGCTCTGGTCATTCTTTGGCTTGAAGCTGAAGTCTCCCTGGATAGATCAGTTCTTCCATTTGTTGGAGTCCCAAGCCAGGAACCAGCCTGTGAATGTCGGGGGTTCGTGCCCCTGCTTTACAATTACAATGGGGGTCCCCTTATCTCTGCCAGAAGGATCTGTTTCAATATAGCGTTTGGCTAAAAACAGGAAGGAAATAAAACATGTAATATATTAGTTCATTCCTTTGGTATTAAAAAATATGCTAAAAGCCCCAGTGAAAGAACCCAGGGCTACTATAATACAGTTTTCAATTAAATTACTTCAAAGGCAATGAAATGCTCAGGTAATTGCTGATTTTCCCAGCTGCCAGTGAAGGAATTTTTGGGGAGGTTAGAACAGCGGGATTGTTGCTCTGATCAGTTCATTGCCATACAGCTGGGTTTTCGCTGTTGAACAGGAGAAAGAATTTGCTGGTGCTATGCAGGTGTGCATATGTAAAAGCCAGTATACTTTCCCTTGACGTCGCAACATGACATCAGTACCTATTGGAAACACAGCTAGGTAACCCCAGCTGCTCCAGGGAAATATCTGCAAGCTTTTTTAGCACGAACTTTGTCAGAACGGCTCAGCTATGTGAAATCACACCAGAGATGACACATGATTTTGCAAGGAGGTGCACTCTACGTGATTTGTCTTGATTTGTTCTGCAACTGGAATTACCTCCTCTGAATTTAACTCAGTGAAGTATGGCAGTGTAAGATTTGTTGGCATTCCTTTGACTATATACATTAGCGTGGGGTCCAGTTCAGTAGGTATCTCCTTTTAAATTCTTTCTCTTTTCAGTGCAGTTTCTTTTCATGGAGCTCTCCTATACATTCTTTAAGAAGCTCTGCAGCCTACTAATGCTATCTTGATTAATTTTACCCTTCATAAACTTACAGATAAGAAAGATACAATGAGTTTTAAAGCACATTTAAAGGAGAAGATAATCTTCTCCAGGATTAAATCCCAATAAGCTCGGTAACCCTTTTAAACACTGTAAACATAACTAGATTTTTTCTATGTCATCTTTTTCACTTCTTTAAATAATATTGATGCTACTTCACTCAGAATTCTGCCAGATTTATTTGATATACCAGATTTAATGGATTCCTGTCGCTCAGTTTCATTAGCATCCTTCCCAATCCAGACAAAAACCTGCAAACAGAAAAGAGAAAGATATAGCTCCCATGTTGTTACAAGGATGTTGTGTACAGCAGGTAGAGTACAAAATAGATGATTCCACTAGGAGAAAGAATATACGCTATGAGAAGACTGCAGAGGTACCACAACTGATGATTTTTTTTTTTCCCGTGCAAGAGACTGTAGTTCTATGCTCTGAAATCTCACCACTCTCTTGACACTGGAAGGCCAGGCCTTTATGTATTCTGATGAAAGGAACTCTAATTGCCTTTTCCATGCATATATTTTACAGTTTGCCAAGGAAATTGCTCTTTTGGTGCAGGTAGAAACACTGAACAGGAGCTGCCTCTGGTTTGAGCTCTGCGTGCACATCAGCGCTTGTGCCCTCTGATCAGTGCTACCCTGGGTAACTGCTAGGTGACGCACTGAATACCCAAACACCAGAGCCTCCATCTGCAATCCCCGCATTTTTTTTTTCTTTCAAGGATCTTTTTGGAAACCAGCTACACGTCCCGGACTTCCTTCCTTCTTACCTGAGTCAGTATGTCCCAACTACTTTCTATCCAGCTTCTCCACCCACCTTCCCCCCATCGGTCTTTCCCACATGGACCTTGGATGTTTCTTCTTGTTTCCAAAACCTCAGCCTTTTTTTCCTGAAGGGTTAGGCTGAAGAAGACAAATGAAGTGTAGGAACTGTGGCCTTCTTCCCCTGTCCCTCCAAGGGGAGAGGAAGGGTAGAGATAATACACTGTGAGAAACAGATATGCCCTCGGCACCTGCAGTAAGTTTGCCTGTCATCCAAAAATCTCTCAATATTTTTAGTTTTCAGTGAACCTGGGAAGATGATGGAGATTGTTTCTGCCACCCTTCACCCAGTTCTTCTGAAGAAATCTGTATAAGGGTCTAGTGTTTTTCCCCTTCTCTAGCAAGGCTTTTTTAGGTGCTGCTGCTGCTATGTGGATTTTGTGGCTTCTGAATACCTTTTATGCAATAACTTTATTTTTTGAAATTAATAAATTGTAGTGATAACGTCAAGAATATTATTGATAGCCTTTCAGAACACTGCCAGGGCTTGCAGCCTCCATTGGTTTTAATGGGAAGTGCCTGACGTGGTCTCACATTATGCTTGGAAATTCAGTTGTGTATGTTCACACTAGCACATCATATAGCTCAAAAAATATAGCTCCCACTGGTATAATTTAAATAAAACAAAACCTCTTTCATTCTCGCAAAGATGATTTCTTATCTTATCTGAAATCTTATTATTTCAGTGGTTAAGAATAAATTAGCCTTGTTACCACAAAAGGCAGTGGTCAAATACACAGCTTACCTGCTCCCAAGCATCCAGCAACATGACATCATCTTCAGCCAAATCGTCCTGAGTGAATTCTCCTGGGACCTCCTCAATCTAAAACGGATATTAGGGTTTGGGTTTTGGGGGGTTTTAATGATATTTTAAGATACTCTGATTTTGCACAGACCTAAGATATTTTAAAAAGGGTAAGTCCAGAAGCTGGTGTGCAATTCTTTGTGCTCCTAAAGGGTCAAGACCTAAACTAATTTGATGAATGTGTCAAGGGTGTTTCAACTGAAAGGAAACAAATCACATAGTTGCATGTCCTATAAAAAGAGCTCTCAGTTTGTCAGAATTGATAGGATATCCTCAGGAGAGGCAGAGGTTTACATTGTAATTGTGACTGTTGTTACGTTGGGACCGAGGTCTGCCAGTAGAAGGGTACAGGGAAATTTCCATAGAGCACCTTATACCAAGCAAACTAAATCAATCTGCTGTACCAGCTGATATATTCATGCAGCTGACATTCATTAATAAGGAAAAGAAACTGCTTTGGCTTGCAGTATGTGAGCTCAGCTATGAAATACACACCCAAGCAAGCTTTCCAGTCACTTGTCAATGGGGCATTACAGTCGACTAACCCATCAAGGATTAGTCACCAAAGGAAAGGCAGACTGCTTCCTTCTTCCAAGGACGTGCAGGCAGATAGAAAAGCAGTTTAATGCTATTCTGTATGAGGTGGAGAGATAATAATGTAGCTAGTGGTCAGCCCTCTACTTCTAAAGGACTGTCAAGGGTTTGGCTGTGCTTGTTCATGTAGGAGTGCTAAAGGGATGGTAAGCAGATGGTGCAAAAGACATTCCTTTTCCCCACCCTGTGTTGGAAGCCAGAAGGTCTGAGTGATTTGACCTTCCTCTTCTGGAGAGCTCTACCAGTGGTGATTCTGTTACTAGAGAAATGCTGCAGGAAAGAGGGGATTTCACAGAATTTGGAAGGAATTTAAAACAAAAACCAAACAGTTACATAGCTCCCAGCAGACTGTTATAGAGAGGCTGGCTCCTATTACTGTATTTCACAGAAGTGTTTTAGAAACTTTTTAGAATAATAAATTTTGCTACTCTTCTAAGATTTTAAAGTCCATATGAAAGGATCCTATTTGTTTTATCCCTCTCCACATGAAGGGGCTGTGCCTTAAGGAGACCACAGAGATGGTAGACAACTATGTCCCCTAGCTAAGAATTAGTGCGTCCTTGCCAAACAGTGACACAGCGTTGCGCTCCCAGAATACGATAAGTAATTAAGCCTGAATCACAGGCTTAATACCCAGCACACAGCTCTGGGTATTTCTGGAAATAGGTCTTCCTACCTCCTTGAGCACAGGCCAATACCTTAAAGGCATAATTACATGTCTTAAATCTCTATGGAAAATTTCAGACTGCTAGGGCTTTTTGGCAAGGGGCATTTCTTTTCCTCACCACCACTATCAAACATGTAAGGGGCAAGGCACTGACCTGCACCTTCTCAGCAAAATGACAGCAGCCTGGCAATGCTCTGCAAGTACACAATTGCTTTTGACTGGGCAAACACCTTATCTTTTTGCATCTGCAAGCCTCGAGTCCCAGGCTGGAGCAGGCTCTGTGTGCAGACATCTGCAGTATTAATTCTTCTGTCCATCCTTTGCATTTAAAGCACCAAACTTCAACTCTCTAGTTCTTGCCAAGCATGGCTAATTAAGCCAGATCCCCAAACTCATTTAATGTCTGATGATTCCCAAGGCAAAATATACCAGAAAATATGTAATTAAACAGAGAGGAAAGTATGCTTCGTATACTCACAAGAAATCTGCCAGTCTTATTAGAACAACCATACAGGCGAGGAGGATGATCTTCAGCCTTTGTCAAGAGCTGTGGTGAAGTCTGATATTTTTTTTTACCTCCAAGTGCTTTCCAGAATTCCTCTGAAATACACAATATATAATTCATTCAGCAGCGGATTTAACATTTGATGTTTTAGCTTGTTAGATACTGTTTCAAGAATCCCCAAACAATATCTTCTTTTCTGTCTCAAAGATGGGTGCATTTTCTTACAGTTCTTCCTGCAGTTTGTCAAAATAACAATAAAGATATCACTTGCAGACCTAGAAGGAGCAATGTGCTATGTCTTTCTCCCCTCCTAGGTACTCATGGTAAAGAAAGGACCACATTCCTCTGCAGCTCCCGCTACTCTCCTACAGGCTTCCAGGGCATCGCACTGCTTGTGCGTCAGCCAGTTCTGGATAGATCTCCATAGTAAAAAGTCAGGTTGGCTTTTCAAGGGGAGAGAGTGAGCATATGCTTCTGCCTACAAAATATATGATTGCAAAAACCATTTAGGCTATATTTCCATGCAGTGCTGTGTATTCTCAGCTGTGTATTAGCAAGCACATGGCCTCATACTAACCTGGTTCCTGGCCTTCATTAATCTTAGCAGTCTGGCATTTGAGAACATTGGCAATGTATTGAGCTCCTTGTTCCTCCTCTTTGTTTGCTCCTTTTCCTACCCAGGTGTAGCCAGAGTTGTTTGGCAGTTTCAGAACAAAGACATCATTAGAGTTCAGTGACATTGTGTCAGCATCAACCTAGATCAAGAAAGAAATTGTTTTATTCTTCAGATTTTCAAATAGTGTGATCACTGTTTTGCACATTTATATAAAACGTGTAGATAGATGTTAATCAGCTATGCTTTTTTTTTTTTTTCAATTTTTCCCTGGAGTTATACAGATATAAATTAGAGAACTTAACTTGAGACAGGGAACTGACTTGCAGGGCAAAGTTAGGACTACTCGGCAGTAGGAAAGACCGTCTCTTAAGGGTTGCTGATTTCTTGTCTGTTCTTTGTCAGCTGTTTACTGTGTGTTTTCTTACAGTATCCTCTGAAAGATGTATATTGGTTGCAGCCAGTTATGGCATATTCTCTGTGATTTATTAGATGGGTTGGTCACATAGAGCAGTGGATATGATTTGGAGTTCTGTGTTCCTAGCAGATGTGACTACCCAACAAAATTAGTCGGAGAGGCTCACGGCAGCTATACCATTTCCCATAGGGAATAGTTGCTAATACTTAGCAGGTGACCTTACCTCTGCAATCCTGGTAATGGCTGCCAAGTTCCTGCGGATTTGGAAGAGTCGTGTGGGAGGAGGAGGTTTCTGACCTCCCTTCTTGGATGTGCCATCCTTGTAGACAATAAGTGGTTTGTTTTTGAACAAGCTTAGCAAATGTGCAGGCTCTTTGCCTTGGCTGACTCGGATCTGTACATATGTAAAGAAATGCAATAAAAGAAGTGGAAGGACAGAAGTAGTTATTTTTGGTCTTTGTTGAACAGCATAGGGGATGTTAGCCAATAATGCTAAGTGTGTTAGCAAGAATGAGAAGTGGCAAGCTGAGAAGATCTAAAAATATAGTTCCAGACACATTAAATTTAGAGCATTTGTGAGATTTTTTTGTCAATCACGCTGACACAAAGACAAGATTCAAACTTCTAACATATTGTTTAGCTGATTAAAATGGCTGCTATCTACTTTAATAAGAAAATTACTCTTTTTCAAAAGAACTGTCATTTCATAGAGTTTTATAGAGCGACTTAATTCCCCGAAAAAACTATCTTGGAAGTTTAGGTGCCTGGTATTTAAGCAGAAGAGAATGGTTATTCATCCTGTTCATTATATCTATGTGTACTTTACTTGCAAGCTGATGATAAAGATAAGCATAGATCTATCTTGCAGAGGATAACATGGATGACAAAAATGAACTTCCATTACGGATGCGAAAGATGTTACTGCAATCTCAGAAAAACATTGAGCTATGAAGAACGACTGTTTTTAGGTTAATGTATGATAAAAGTTATTTGTATACAACCGTTTGTTCTTCCTTTATAACAGTACCACCCGCCAAGGTGGAAGGCTGCGACTTTCACTCCCAAAAAGAAAGGGAAAAAAAGGGAGTGAGGCATGCTGCGCAGCCAGCAGAGGAGAAGCGGAGAGCCCCAGCCCTTTAGCCCTGCCCGGTGAGGCGCGGGGCAGGTGGGAGCCAGGATGCCGAGGAGGTGCGGTGGCAGCCGGGCAGGTGTTTTGACTTATCTCACAGCTGGATAGACTGGCACAGTTGCCTAATAACGATACCCTAGGACACCTATATGGGTGCCAAACTGCGGCAGGATTTTACGTATGCACATATGTGATTTTACATACGTACAGGGGAACGACTTTTTAGTAGTAATTTGTATTGTAGTGCCATCTAGTGACCGCAAAATAGTATATTTAAACCTTTCAAAAAATGCTAATACAGACGTTAAGCACAGGTAGTATATTCTAGGTAGCCGTGTATATGCATACAAATGCACACATGCATAGAATCATAGACTATCCTGAGATATGAGTGTGTATATATATTCCTAAATTCGTTGCAGGATAAAAGTACTTTTAAGTACTATGTCCACTGCAGTGAGATGGATCTCCTTCAGCTTTAATAAAAAGGGTTTTTATTATTGCAGCTGTTAGTAGTAGTATTATTATTACTCTAGTATTAGTATTGGCTTTAGTTATGAGGCAGGACCATATGGTGTTGAACTCTGTCCATATGTAGAACACGCATTAGGAATATTTCAAGGATATTACCTAGAATTTATTACAAGAATATTACCTAGAAGTGTTCTAATCCTTCCTTAATGCCATTTCAATCATAAATCATAACTGATTAATAGCTAAAAGTGTGGTCTGCCATCTAAATTAACTGTACCTTAGTGAGTGGGGGAAGCCCTTTACTTTGTAATTAAGAAATGGGAAACACAGAATTATGTCCTACTACCTAGAAGATCTCTCCCTGTCCCTAGTCATCTTCTAGCTCTAGCCTTTCTGTGAAAAGAGACCTTTCACCTCTCCACCTACCCACGGCTCTGCACGAGCGATAAAAGGAGAGCACACATTCTAGTCATGCTAGGACCAGCTCATCTTGTCGCACTTTTCAGTTGCCGGTGTCCTGCACCCTGCCCCGCACACCCCATTTCTGCAAGTGAGGCTGTGTATCCTGCTTTCACACAGCTGCAAGCACTATGGAATGTGAGAACCCCAATTAAGTTCCTTACTGCGGCAGGGACAAGGCAGACCCTGCGGCACAGTTCCTACAGGCTCTCCCCTTCTGGCTGTCATGTGGCTTTCATGTCTCCCAGTTTTGGCCCTCTAAAAGTCAGATGTCATGTCTGGACTAAACATCACAGCTTCCTACGCAACCAAAAGGAGACAGCGGAGCTCACGCAGGGCTATCACCCTGTCAGACGCTTGCTTCAGAGTGAGTTGCCCTGGGTGGGTCTTATCCTTCGGTCTCCACTGACCATGTACAGAGTTTGCAAGGCTAGGCAGGACTAAAACCTAATTTTTAGACAGCGAAAGTTGAAGGAAAGACCAGGCATGTTTAGGTTGTGCAATATCTGTGGTTTTTTGGACATCTACATTTAGAAAGGATGATTCAAATGGGAAATCTCCAGTGACTCTAAAAAGGCCCATGGTGCTTGGCTCGATACAGACCATGAGCAGTTGATATTCCCAGTCTTCAAATGCTACCTCCTCCTTTCAGTTCTCACTGACATTTGCATATACTGCATGCTCTGTTGAATTTTATCCAAAAGACACTAACCTGCACAGCCTGACCGTTCAATAACTGATCCAGCTGAACAGTCAGAAATGCAGATGCAGTCAGTTCGTCTTTTGTAGCATGGGCTCCTTGCCTGAGGAAGACAAGGAGAAAGACAATGGTTAAGTCCAGTTTCAAAATAATCCAGACCTTACACTGCATGACAAATGCACAATAAACAACCTTGCATTTACACGTGGTTCTACTCAAAAGGACATGAAGTTAGCATAAAATAATATCTACATGCTGGAGGTCTGTGCAAAGCCAACCAAACATACCATGTGTAGATGATCTGCCCTTTAGGGTAAGTGTAGAGGATAATGTAGCAGTCACCACCATAAAACTGCCCATATGTCTCGGGTCCCACAGGAACTCTGCCGCTGCTTTCCACACGCCAGATCTGGGGAAACAGAGAAATCACTGGAGAATGCTGAACTTCATCCTGAGACTCTTCAAGAAGCAATTTATTGTGTCATCCCATGAGTGACCTGTGTTTCTGTTCCCAGTGTTATGGAACAAAACCAGGAAGAATTCTTCATTAAGTAGATACACCCTGCACTCACTAAATGAATGAATAATGACCATCAACAAGCCATTGCAGTACACTTTGCTTTGTCTTGATGCTTTAATGCCACATGATGACCTCATAATGCTATGTTGAACTTACTGTCTTAATGTCGTAAGATGATAACGTGATATGAATGCCACAACATTATGATTCATCATAGAACTATCATATTATTTGGGAGAGGCACACTGTAGTCAGGTAACACACTGTTAGGCAGATTTCTTCCTATTTGATTCACTACAGCCCAGTTCAATTAACAACTGCTCTCCAAAAGCATACTGCTACAATTATACAGCAAAAAATGCTTCTGATCTAAGCTGTTTTGGCTCAAGCCGACAGACCATCCCAAGCATGAGGGTAGAAACCTAGAAAATATACCAATGAGACTGTAGGTATTTATATTTTTCTTCCAGAATCCCAACATGCAGACCTGTATTCAACAGGCTGTGTTGGTACAATGCCAGACCAGCCCTGTGTAGTCCAAAGATATTCCTGAAGTGGGATTTGGATAGATCTAGAAAGTCTGTACAGTCAGGCATCTTTTTCTCTCTAAATCCAGGCTACCGGAGACACACACTGAGGACAAAGAAGGTTCCTCTAGAAAGCAGATTGGATACATACATAATGACATGGAACGAATTTCTGACTCCAAGGGCAAGTTCTCCCATTCCAGATTTCAAGCTGATGTGAGATAGAAGTTTTCCTTTAGGCTAAGGATCACATTTAAAGTATATCTTTAAGAAGTATTGTGTAGAAGGGGAAATGTTTCTGCTGTTTGATTTCTATTGATGACTGGTACAACATCTTTCATAAGCACCAAAAAGACATGACAGCTGACAAAGAGATTCACTTTCTGCCTCAGAGTACCTTTTCTGATGGCAGAAGTAACACTGCCGCTAATGTGGTGTTACTCTACACAACAGTCTAAGTCACAAAACATAGAATAGCAGCTTATCCCATAACAGAATAAGCTAGGTAGGTAGAATACAATTTAATACAACAGAAAAATTACCTCTACTTTCCCTGAACCATCATCTACCATGTTATGCTGGGCAGCCATTTGTGGAGACTCATGTAACTTGGTAGCATCAAATTCAATCTGCTCAATTTTAGCCACTCTCTCTGTGACATATACTTTGCCAAATCCATCACTTTGATCTTTATCCTTCCAGTCTTTAAAAAATTGTTTGAAAATTGGTGTTTCACCTCCTTCGGGAAGGACTTGAATCTGAAACGAAGCAAGACACATGAAATGGAAGGAACACAAAACTGACACAGTTACTCGAACAAAAACTTTTCTGAATTATCTGTTAGTGGAACATTGCCCTTATGTCTTATAAGCCCTTAAAAATATTTTTTTGCTTATTTACAAACAAAGTTTTTAACAGAGCTCATGCCCTTCTGGTGTCATCTCATAAATAGATCGCACCTGTGTGTTGGCAGGATAATTCATCTGCTGTATGAATTGTTCAGCATTCTTCATGGCAGCTTTTCTCTCCTGTGGGTTAGCATCTTTGCCTGGTTAAAACAGAAGGATAGCAATACATGGGAAAGGACAATAAGCTCACAGATCCTGCAAAAACAAGATGTCCTTGAGCCAGGTTCTCTTCAACATTGCTCTTGCCTCAGTCTTGAACAAACACAAATGCTGGACATAGCACAAGCAATAAGATTCGCACAAAGTTGAGTGGCCAAAACAGCACCTCAGTGTCTTTGAAAACAGTTAAAATAAAAGAAAATTAAAATAAGGGGGGGTGGGGCATTGGTTTTTGCTTAGTGTGTGTGTTTCTGTCAAAAAATGCTGTTCATAATATCTGCTTGGTTCAAGGTAAAGAACACCCTGGCTCCTTCTCTGAATCTTCCCTTGCTGGGCTGCAATGTGCTAAATAAAGCTCCTGTGCAGAACTGCCTTCACTTCTTCAGGCAGTGCCACAGTCAGAGTAAAAGAAACTCCCATTTTGTCTGGCTGGGTTGTGCAATTTACCACCACCCTTCCCCATCCATTGCTCCTTGTTCAGCCTTGCTCAGTCTTAGACATCTCTGAAAGTCCCTGTGGGATGACATTGTGTATCAGATCTGTGTCCCAGCTGGCTGTCAATGACTATATTCCAAAGACCTCTTAGTCTAATAAGATGCTCTGATAAGCTATTCATTGTATTCCATTTTGAATGAGACTATTCGCGAAGTAATTCACACTCCTCAGCTTAGTGGTGTGAAGATTTCCAGCAGAGATGATAACTGCAGCCTCCGGGTACAAGGGTGGGACTCACAGACTAAAGGGATTTTTCCACAAATTATTCATACCAACAGTAGCAGAGTGAGGATGCACTGAGGAGCACACAGGGCCACGTTCAAAGGACCTAAATTGTATTTTATTTGTTTTATAAATCCTGATCCTATTGGCTTGGTTCTTCTAGGACCTGCTAGGTAGAGAGTGCAAACCAGGAATCAGGTGGTCAGGTAGACCTTAGCCCGTCTGAGCACAATGCTTCAAAAACGCTCTTTTTTAAAGGATGCAGTTGCACCCTTTAAAACTGCAAATGAAGTTTTCAAGCAAAATGCTTAGAGTGCTTCCTGGACTGACTTCAGCAGTTTGACAACTGCATCGATTAATTATTTCTATTGCATACAGTAAAAATAATATGCAAATGCCACAGAATAATTAATACACTGCCTCAGACAAAAAAGGGGCAATACTCAGCACTGGATGCAATGGCAGCACCACAACAATCCAGGTGCAAGGTGTCCAGGCCTAATTCCCCAGTTGTCGTCTTCTCCTCGGAAACTCTCAGTCAAAGCAATTGCAGACACTCCTACAACCACTGATGATACCACAGAGTAATATTCACAAGAAAAAAAAAAGCGTCAAAGTATTTGCAAGCTTATGCTTTTAGTTGATGCCTGGAACACTCACCTTTCAATTTCAAACCTCTGTGGAGCAGTGTATGGAAATATAATATCTACGTATTATCAAACTTCCAGTGTCCAGACTTTTGTCCCAGACAATAGGGATCTGATGACAATATACAGAACTTGTAGAATTCTTTATGTTTGCTTTGTAATTGCCACTTAGATAAGCATTTAAACACCCAAGCTTACAGATACCCCAAAAATATCCAGGATCCGTAGACAAGGTTTGGTCTCGAGCCCCTTACCCTGGTGAGCCATCCGTGTCCACTGACCACACCAAGGAAGAACTGTGTGCAGGGTACTGCATCCAGCCAGTATTAAATTCTTGTTAGTGTCCCGAGGGTGTTGTGTCAACTCCTTAGCTATATCTGTGTAGCTTCTGCATTTGCAACAGAAGTGATCTCTTACCTTTCCACACAAAGATCTTCCTTGCAGCACCGTTGTCCAAAATGAAGCACTCCTCAGACAAAAGCATAGCCATGGAGAAGGGGTTTTCCTCTGCTACCACAGACACCTTCATGGATCCACTTGCATCTGACACCTAAGAAAGCAATAATTCCAAATTTAGATCAGCTCTGGCTTTTATAACCAAATGAATTTCTACTCTCAAAATTACTATAAAAATCAGTTACCATTCCTATATAAATGGCTGTAAAGTAAGATATGCTAATGACTAATTTTTTGTTTCATTTCATTTTACATCCATTAGAGGGAGATGTAGTGTTAATTTTAGTGAGTTTGCTGGATCTGTGTCTCACAACTTAAATCGGTTTCTCTTCCACTTTCAATTCAACTTCTCATTCAGCGAACACCTCACAATTAAAAATCTGTATTTTCTTCAGCTCTTCCGATATGCTCAGCTGAACTGGTGGAGACCCTAGGTGTCATCTTCTGCTACCAAGCAACCCACACTGAAGCCAAAGGTATACATACATGCTGAACAAAAGCATTTGAAATGATAATAAAATAGTCCTCCACTGATATTAACAAGTGAAATACCTACATTTATAACCTACAGTTCTTAAACTGGAAACTGTAATACAAGACCTGTTGCAGAATCTGCTTTGTAACCTCTACCACCACTGTAAGTTCATGTAAACCTTTAAAACTTTCTAAAATTCACTCCTACATGGCTGAAAGACCAGTTATTACTACTGAAAATAAGTTATTACTATTGTAATAACTTTTCTAGTAGTCTTTATTTCCTTTCCTATAATTAAATATTAATTTTAAATACACCATTATATCTTCTATTGTATATTATGGAAGCAGAAGATGGAAATTACCACTGCATATAAAAAATAAAAATCAGCTATTATACTTACTGTGAGGGCTCACCGTAGACCTGTCTCCTGACTCTGACACTCACTGTTACATTGCAGCATGTTTAAATGTAGCTAACAGAGCTCTGTTAGCAGGACCCGTGTACTTAGAGAAATTTATTAGATATCCACAGGATTTTCTGAGAGTCCTTAGGATTCCAAAATTCACTGGAAGCACTTTTCTCTAGTATTGTCTTACTACAATGGTCCTGCTCATACACGCAGGCCTTCTTTTTTCTTCCTTTTGTTTTTTCCTTCTTTTTGTTTTTTTGTTTTTTTGTTTTTTTTTTTCCCCTAAAACCCTGCTATAAAGATAAACGTGTGCAAGATTTTTTGGCAAGAATGGCATGATTAATGGGAACTAAACACAGCCTTGTAACAATGATTACCTCATACAGTCTTCTTGTAAACCCCAGCCACACATACGGGTAGGGGAGGAATCACGTAACAAGCTGTAGTCTGTGGGATGCGGGAGCTGTGGAGGGAGTGACCCACCCTCTCTCATACGTCACAGCAGCTTTGATGCTACTATAGATGGCACCTAGAAGGTAACACGCGTGGGGATCCAGTAGCACTTAGTGCTGTCAGAGTGTCACTTGTTGACCAAACCCTTCTTATTAAGTGGCAACAGGGAAGGGAAGAAAGTACATTATATGCCACTGACAGATTCTTTTGTGTCACACAAGGCAACCTCATTGCATGAGCCAGAGCACAAAGTGCTGGAGATAAAGGTCCAGATCTCAATGCTAATGAGAGCTTGTAAAAAAAAGTACGCTTCTTGCAGTCTTCAGGAGAAAATAATCTCTTTTTTTTTGTTGGGAAGGGGAAGGATAAAGTCTTTTCTAGATTTCATTAAAAACATCCCCCTTTTCCAAATATTTTCGCACTTCTTGTCTCACATGGGAGAATATGAAAGAAGGGGGAGCGGGGAGGGGGGAAGAAACAAAATACAGGCCTAGAAATAGTTGGGGTGTTTTTTCAGAAAAAGAAATAGTTGTGTAGCCATGTACATAGGTAAGGTACTGTATTGTTAGTTCGAAGAATCAGTCCCATGCCTCTTCTAGGAAAGACCAGTATGCCTAGCATGATGTGAGGAAAAATCATAACTTTACTGAACTTAATCATAAAACTCCTACTGATTTAAATGGAGTAAATATTTAATTCATTTTTTTTTATAGGTAATTTTCCTGGCAGTGGCATGTCCGAGTCAGTGTTAAGCCATCGCAGGCGAGGAAGGAGGGAAAGCACGTTGCAAAAGAAAGGAGTTCTGCATTCAAATTCCTTTGAATTTTTATATAAAATATAACATAACTGTCCATATCTCAAACTCTGCTAAGAGTATCTAAATCATATATAACTACTAAAACTGTCACTGTTAAAATCAAGAAGGCAGGAAATATAATTTGGTTTAAGACCAATTAATCCTTCTTTGACCTGCACTGGCCATGCTTAACTTGTTTCCTGAGTAAACAGGACTGTAATCCATTTTTTAACCCTCAAATTACCTGGGCTGTCTTGATTGACATCCTTTGAGAAACTTCTCCATTGGCTGCAAATCAACTAGCACAACTGCAGTCCTGTAACTGAAGCCAGAACTCCATATATGAGGGATGAATGAATGCATGAATACTGTCGAGCATACCTAATTAAAATAAATAAATAAATAACTTACCATATATAGCTTAGCGCTTCTCCTGTTTGCAATATCAGCCTGCTCATCATCACCATCATCATCACACTCGGGAAGCACTGGCTTTCTCCCTAAAACCTGTACAACAAGAGAATAACAAATTCAATGCAGAGAGAGAGTAGGTGCTATAGTATAAATACCTAAACGCTGTAATGTGTTGTCCCAGTAATGGATTAATTGTGATCATCTTTACATATAATCCAATGTAAACCCAAACGGATGAGTGACTTGTTTATAAACACGTGGATAATTTTAAATAACTGTGTCAGATCTCCAGCAGCTTTAGATCTTCATGCTGTCTTCCCTGCAGGCCAACTTGCCGGTCGTCTATAACTAGGACAGGAAATGTTATGTAGAGAAAAGCTTCAAAGGATACACACACACACAAATACACAGAACAGAAAGGTTTACGTGATCGTATTCCATGTGTGTGTTTATACGTCTGTCTTCCCCTTTTCCTCCCAGTAACTTCTAAACTGTCCACAAGCACATCTTAGAATTTTTGGAATTACATTACTCTCAAAACATTTAACAGCACTAAAATTCAAGCAAAGTGAAATATAAGAGTTGAAATTATCTTTTAAAATATTTCAACTGACAATATAAAAGATCAGATTATGAGTTCAAAAATCTTAAAAATTACAGATTCTTAATCCCATTTTAAGGGGGGAAATTTAGTTAAGGTCTTGAAAAAAATTTATGGGGTGAGAAAATAATTTTCTTGCTCCACCACCAGAACACCAATTTTAACACTGTGATTGTTTTACATCAGAGTAGTTTCACACCATGGGTAATGTTATAGCAACTATCCCTACAAGAAATTTACAGAAGTTCATCAAGAACATGTTATGGTCAGGTAGTCATTATTAGATCCTAGTCACTCTTTCTTAATCATCTTTACTTAATGATTAATATATGACCAGATCCAAATGTTACATACAGAGTATTGTGGATTTCTATAAAATTACATCCCAGAGTGAAGGTACTAGTAATTGATACATCTGAGTAACTAAGTATTACCATCAAGTACTAGGGCAGTCCCAGCCTTCCTATTGACACAGTGCATTTGCACATAACATGGAGTCACATGCAATAAGACTGTAAATATTTGGTTACAGGGAAGCCTGACTAAGCATACAGCTGCAAAGAATTTGGCAAAAAAACAATATAGCTTAAATATTTAATACAAATTTACCATCTGTGGAGCTTCCTGACCTGGTAAAACCAGTTATACGGTTAAAAAAAAAAAAAAGCGCCTTGTTAAGTGTGATTGCTGCAGTTTAAGCTAGAATATTTCACTTGTGACTTGTTGAAGGCAAGAAAGTAATGCCCTGAGTGCTTAAGAAAGACGTTACCAGTAGCTCTTCAGTAGCTATTGGTCAGCATTTCCTGAATTTATGCTACATGGCTACAGATTTACTAATGTATAGGTCAAGTAGGGCTACTTGTTCATAGCACAGTGCCACCATGCTGGTGAATGGCTAAAAACAGTGGGCATATGTGGCATATCGACACAAGGTTTCTGAAAATGTTTCCCATCCTAGATTTTCACACTAACCAGCAGCCTGCACACAAGCCATAGAGCACCAAGAATAATGTTGTCTTTGTAATGCAAGGGGCAAAAAATTGCCAAATAACAGGAATGTATTTTACCTGAACAGACACTGAATAGGTTTGAGGATTTTACAACATTTGACTTTCAGTAACAATTAAGAAGGTACAAGTTTTATTAATAAAACTTCCAGAAGTCCATATTCACCTGCTTCATTAGGTATTTCCAGCAAAAAATAGACAAAAAAAAAACTACAAAAATTGTGATTCCTGGTACAGTTAAAGTCACCATTTTCCCTTGCTATGCATATAGAAAACCTGTGGCACCACAATTATTTTGCAGCTTTGTTTTAAGTTGCTAAAAGTGATATAAAATAAACTGCTTGCCCAGGGGTCTTTGAAAACTGCGCAAGTACCACTCTGACTATTTTCAAACAATGCTAAATAGTGCCTGTTGGTGTTTGTGAAAGCATCTTGACAGAAGCAGCCTCTCTATTCACAGCACAGTCTAGGCGCTCCACTCTGGTGGCAATTAAACAAAGCAACCTCTATAGTTTAAAAACTGGGCTTTAAAATTGGCCCCAGCACAGTTTAGATTGCTGGCCTGTTGGAGTCTTAAAACCGCATGTAGAAATGCTTTCCTGAACTAGACAGAGAATTACTGTCAGACTCCCTAAGTCTTACCTTGGGAAATCTCAGTTCATCAGTACTGGCACACAGAGGGGTCAAAACCTCCTTTGCACAGGTGCAGTTACAGGTATGAGATGAAAAGCCCTGGAAAGGGCAGAGACATTCTGGTTCTGGGGAAATCCATTTGCAATTCACTAAACAGCACCTTACACAGTAGCTTCTCCGGCTAAAGCTAGCCCTGTGCTTCAGCACAGACGAGCAGAAAAGGAACATTACTGATTTTTGCAGTTCTTCTGCAGTTTCTCAGAGGAGCCCAAAAATAAATGGAGAAGGGTCTTGAGGGTTCTCCCTTCTCCTGCATTTGAAATCACAGTTGCTTGTAGATCCTGGCATTTTGGTGGCCCTTGTTAAGAAGGGACAAGATGTGCTTCTCCTCCCACCAGCTAACAAAATCCAGGACTTGTGAGGAGGGCTGTGCAGCCAACACAGCTGTTAAAAGAAGCCTTGAGCTGAATCACTAATGGGTACGTAACCTCTGTGTGTTGGTATCAAAACCAGAAGATGATACTAGGCTAAAATGACCTAAGGCATGTGAAGACACCAGTTGTGAAGAGATGCAGTGTGCACTATGTATACTCAACATAAGAAGTGATACAGTATGAAATGCATACAGTCAATACTCTTGTATTGCTAGGAACAACTTACATCATTGCCAACATGCATTAATTTCAGCCAGTTGTCATATAGATTGGAGGATGAGAGAGATCACGGAAGGAAAAATTCTGTGCATAAACAGAAAGCAATTTATGCTGAAAAAAAATGTTCTGTCCCAAAGAAATCCCTTCCAGAGAAGTTGTCTTTCTTCCTTCTAAGGTAAACTCCAGTGCTACAGCTGAGTCCACAGGCGGCCACACATATGCCTGGATGTTATCATAACTGATAACTTTATCAATAAGATTATGAAGTGTGTATTGAACAACAGCTAACTGCTATGCTGGAATTGGGTGGTATTGTTACCTAAGCATATGGCTGGCTGAGTTGGGGCTCTCCAGGACACCTCACCTTTATACAGATAATTGTCATGTGATGCATCAGAAAGAAGACCACAGAACCATAGAATCATAGAATCATTAAGGTTGGAAAAGACCTCTAGGATCATCAAGTCCAACCTTCAACCTAACACTACCGTGTCTCCTAAACCATGTCCCAAAGTGCCATGTCCATGCATCTTTTAAATACCTCCAGTGGTGGTGACTCTACCACCTCTCTGGGCAGCCTGCTCCAGTGCCTGACCACTCTATCAGTAAAGAAATTTTTCCTAATACCCAATCTAAACCTCCCCTGATGCAGTTTGAAGCTGTTTCCTCTCATTCTATCACTAGTGACATGGGAAAAGAGACCAACACGCACCCCACTACAACCTCCTTACACAGGTAGTTGTAGGGAGCAATAAGGTCTCCCCTCAGCCTCCTCTTCTCTAGACTAAAAAAACCCAGTTCCCTCAACCTCTCCTCATAAGACCTGCTCTCCAGACCCTTCACCAGCTTCATTGCCCTTCTTTGGACACGCTCCAGCAACTCAATATCCTTCAAATCATGCCAGCTGAGGCTACTGTCAAAGGCTCCCGAAGCTTTTCAGTAAGCTTCCCCAATAAAATTACTTAAACCAACTGACAGTTTAAAGGGCATTGACTCTTCTGATTCTTATCTACACATACTCTTAGTTTCACACAGATCCTGTGGTAGCTATATACACAGGACCTTGCTCATATAATTCTCCCTGTAGAGATAGTCAGGCTGCTCCACTGGGTCTTAACATCTTATGATCCAGTGTACTGACAGCGCTAGGCTGGCTCTTCTGGGCTTCTCTGAGCTTCAGGACCCTGACTCACAAACCTGCCAAGAATTCAAACCCACAAACTCACCCTACACACCTGAAAATAGCAATGCTCTCCTGGGAATGCAAAAGAGCCTAGCCATACCTTTCCCCGGATGTCCAACCGTATTGGCAAGTTCAGACCATGCCTCTGATAAATACACAGGTGCACACACAGGTTTTGAAGCCACTTTTAAAATCATTACTATTATTATGCTTTACTGCAGTGGAAATAATCTAAAGAATAATTAGTGGCCCTGAAAGCATACCCATGGCCCAACTTCTTCTTTCTTTGCAGCTACTGATTTCAAGACCACAGAGACTCTTCATATCCCTTCACCTAACCTGCCTTTGACAGATTAAGGCATCAAACCACCCCTCACTCTCTGTTGCTCTGCCACGGAATGATGCTTATTGTCTCCCCACCATTGCTTCCTGTGTGCAGGTTTATCAGAGTCCTGGAGAAAAGCATGAGCAACTCTGGCCTCAGTGAAGGTGCACTCAGACGTAGTGCCACTATTCTGCAGTGACCGCTGGTGTGCACAGTCTAACCACACAATATACGTGAGGTTGTTTAACCGCTTGAGGCTTAGGCTGCTTCACATCTATCTCAGAAGATGTGCCCATAGCTGGCTACAGCAGAGCCTACCTTGCTTTACATGGCTATAGCCTAATGCTGGCTTATCTCTCAATGACAGCATCGCACTGCCGAGTTAGCATTGTTTTAGTGAAAATATTCATTAACTCCACACCTTTAGATCTTGTCTATGGGTGGTATAACAGGAAGTCAAACTGCATTAATTTTAAAAGTTTTGGGTTTTTTGAGTTCTGTTAAACCTTTGTGTTGACACTCTTAGGTTAGCGCAAGAATATCGTAGTAGAAACCAACAGAACATCAGTTCCTCTACAACTGCACAAGTTCACCGTTATCTTGTGGTAAACGCAATGTAGCTTACCCTGCCTGCAAAACCATAATCCCTGTTCATTCCCTCATGTGCACGAGCTCTTTTCTGTAAATATCTGCACCCCCTCAGAGAAGTGCAAAATAAAGAGCCAAACCTTTTACTGACAAGTGAAATTCTGCTCTGTTGCCCTTAAAAAAGAATAGAAGATATCAGAGACAAAAGGTTTCTAATCTGTCTGAATGTGACAAAGTAAATAACTTAAAATAAACTCATCAAAAGAAATTCAGCAAACATTGTCTTCCTAACTAGAGAAAACAGCTCTGTATCATAAAATAGTTGATATTGATGAATGGAAGCAAGAAGCTTGAAGAGTTCAGTGAGGCTGAAAATCCAACTAGGAAAACAATACTTGAAGAACACGTAAGGTGAAGGTTAATTAAGACAGAAAACCAGTTTTGTACAGTTTAACATGTGTACACTAGCACTGTGTTTGTGTTTCTTCTTACCATACACAGTTTGGGTTAGGTTTCTGGGTCTGAAACTGAACCATTTGTTGTGGCTGTGATCCCAAGCGTCAGGTCTCAAAACCACTCAAATTCCCTTCTTTTTATGCTAAGAGCAATAGAGAGAAAAGCAAGACATTCACATACCTTTAAGCTGTCTTGTGGGCCTGACATTTTATTACTAAATACTTCTGGAAAACAATCAGGATTAGTAGCTCATCATTTACTTTCTTGTACTCTCTGACATAAGCAAGTATATCCTGCTCCCGCAAACTCAAGGTACATGTGTAGGCTGTGACAGAGAATAAATCCTCCGTGCAGGACAATAGGTCTGAACTACAGGCACAGCATGAATTCATTGGTAAAGGCTTAGATTTTATTAACCTTCAAAGCAGAGAAAAACATTACAAGGAATGTGTCTCTCAAATAAATATTGCTTCAAATATCACTCTGGTAGCCAGTAAAAGGAAAAAATCCGGCAGAGAGAGAAAAGGATGAACATGTTGCAGGCTAGTAACCACCTGGCCGACCCTGGGTACCAGTGCAGACATACGCCCAGAGGATCATCAGGCAAAGGTAGCTTCAGGGCTTCACTGCTGAAGTAACCAGCCACAGTTTCACTTCTAATCATTTTGGCTTACTGGTTCTCCTGACAGAGCACAACCACGGCAGAGGAAATTCTGGTCCAGACAAAAACAACTTTTGACATTGGTCAGACTATGAATAGCTGAATATGCTTATTTCACTGGTCATTGCAACCTAGAACTCTTTCCATCAATCTGAGCAAACGTTCAGAGTCTTACAAAAAATTACACTCCCAACAGGCAAAAAAAAAAAAAAATTCTTTCACAAAACTGCTTCCAGGTTGCTAGCAGGACTTTTGCCTAAAAATGCCTCTCACTAGCAATTCCAGCAACAACAGACGTCACTACATGCTCACCTTGAGCAGACGACCTCCCACCTGCCTGAACAGAGACTGAAAATAAGGTGGAGACAGCCATAATGTAGTGAGAAGCAGGCACGAGGATGTTTTACCCTAACAAACAGTTCTGGCACGTTGTTAATTTGTTTTGGTTTTACCATGTAATTTATCAAAAGGACTTTCCGGTACTAAGGTCTAAACCTGATGTGTATGCATTCGGCTTGCTATAAAATAGCAAAACGCATCAGTTGCTCATGGCACTTTTGATGCATAAATTATGGCCCACATTTTTAGCCAGTTTCTGTCGTCTCAGGAATTTCAAATGCAAAACATAATTTTATTCATAGCTCTATGCTTAACTTACTAAAAAAAGGGCATTAGGCTTTGGCGTTTTTTCATACAATATTTGCAACTTTGCATACCTGTCTGGGATAATTTGAATATAAAGCCTTTAACTGGTACAATAATAATATTCTAACATTAACTTTCCTCTCTGTGAAACAGGCCACAGATAACATGTTCACAAAAAAAAGTATCTAGATCAGTCCCGAGAGTACAAATTCAATGTTTTTCAATAGTTTGCCTCCAAGGTAAAAGAAGATACCTTCTGTCCTGCTGGGACTGCACAGCTGGCAGTATCTAAGCTAGCTATTTACACTGAGATCGAGTATGCACAAAAGGTGTTGAGGAAACCCCCAGCCTATTAGTTATCTTCAAATGTCTGGCTTTTAGGATGCTTCCAAGATGAACAGTGATCCCACACTAAAGAAACCAGGAGGGTTGATGGCAGTAACTGTGCAAAAACAGCAGGCTTTTTGTAACCATTACTACTGCTGAATATTGAGAATTGAGCTGTTCAGCAACCTGCCTACCTGCAGCACAATTAAAAATACAATAAGTAATCACGCCTATATTTTTTTTACATTTTTACTCATCCTTTCTACCCAATTTTTAAATCTTATTCCTTTATTACATCCTCCTCTGATACCAGTAGAAGCATTAGAAATGAGACCCAAATCCTGCAGACCCTTGCACATGTGCCTGAGATGCCTGTTTTATCTGCTTTATTGAGACATAAAGTTAGGCACATACTGAAGTCTTTGTAGCTTTGCAGGTCTTGGTTTGAAAGCCTTGTGGATAAAAAAACTTATGTGCTGCATCACAGTGCATGCTTAAGTGTTGGAAAATAATGGAAATAAATCAGTAATTAATGCCAACAGGGAGCCTCAGTCCAAAGAATATGTATCTGCTAAAACCCACAAAACTCCCAGGTTTTTGTTCCTTAAAACACGTCCACTTTTGCAGCAGAGCATTTGCAGTGCCACCACACAGGCTGGTCCTGAGGCTGTGGCAGGCTAGACCATATCAATATTGGGGTAAAAAGAGGAGTATTGCAAATATTCTGTGAAGCTTGAAGCGGCAGGGAATGAGCTGGAGGCAGCCGCAGGTGATGGGCAGCCAGCGAAACCACTAGAAAACCAGTGTTCCCGGGGGACCTATAGTGGCTGGAGGGAGAGGCAGGCAGCCGTGATACATAGCAGCGCTGGGGCAAGCAGAGGGAGCTGTAGCAAGGTGTTTCCGCATTCAGTCCATGAGATGGGAAGGTGGAAAAAGGTACCCAGGGCACTGAAGCATTCTCCCAGTGCACCACTGGCTCAGAATTTCCAGTCCATACAGCCCAATAGATCAGGTATGCCAGGGGACCCTCTCTGGTATGACATCCAAACTCTGGCATCCAAGTCAGAGCATAGATTTGGACTCTAATGTCTAAGAAAGCAAGTCAGCGAGTATTTTGATAGATTTTTCCCTAATGCCTCCAGCTGAATCTTGAAATAAATATTTATTAGGACAGAAAAAGAGACAGAGCAAGAATGTTTCTTTCTCCTGGTTGTATAAGAGGTACATCCTGCTTAGTTCTTTGAAAATCATTTCGTCCTGCTATTTTAGGTGCCCTCCACTAACTGATTTCTGTTTTTAAGTTCCTACGTATCTCCTCAAATTTTGTGTAAAGGAGCCAAAATGTTCAACAAAGGGACTACGATTTACAGCTCTTAAAAATTAGAAGTTGCAGCATGGATTACTGCAATATTTAAATCCATCTTATGTAATTTTATCTACCTCTTATTTTACAAACAAAGCCAGATAGTATCAAAGTCACAGGCAGTTATGTAAGCAAAAGACCTGGCCCTTATAACCTGCTTTGCTGTAAATACAGTAATTATATTTACATATTTCTTCAGCATTACACGCTCGGTGGTGCTGGAAATACTGAACTGATCCCACAACACATAGTACAGTTTCTTCTATGTAGCTGTTCTTCGCCCTTGCCCAGATGTGAGAGGTCTTTTAGTCCAGTGTTACGTGGCCTGGATAGGAAACGGTAATCTCTGCATATGCAAACTCCTCTGAAAATAACCTACAAAGTTTTCCTCCCTGAGCCCTTCCTGCGCTGCAGAACTTTCACTAAAGAAAAGTCAAAGGCAACCTTGAGGAGAGATCCCTTGAGAGTTGCTCTGTACAGGGGTTGGGATGAGGCAGACCTGGTGAAAAAAAAAAGGGGGGGAGGGGGAATTCTTTTCAAGGTGTATTTGTCTTGGGGAGATGTAGGATTCCAGGAACAGCATATCTCTGAGATTTTTATACAACAAGGAAACTCTGCCTTTCAGTTCTTCTCCATGAAATGCCCCTGTTGCTAGAAAGTACATGGAAATAACTGCTAACAACTCCATGTGGAGATAACTGCTAACAACTCTTTCCTCTGGCCTTGTCTTCTTAATTATGCTCATTTAATAACTGAAAATTATAGTGGTTTTTCATCAATAGATTTCTTGATAGTCTAGCACAGAAAGGAAAAAAGCCATTACAAACTCCATTAATGTTCTAACATGTAATTATACAATTATAATTGACTCACGTGGTAACCCTGCAAGCACTACAGCTGAAGAAGAAAACAGAACAAAGATATGTGGTTTTCTCACTCACAAGAATGCAAACGAGACATGTTATGATTTAATTGCAAGCACTTCCAGAAAATCATTACAATTTTAGAAATTCACTAAAATATCTAGTATAGAAGCATCTTTCCTAGCATAAGAAATTGGGTTTTCAACCATCTAATATTAGAGCTGTTCATAAATGATTTAGTTCATGCCATGCAGTACAATATATCTGAACATCTTCCAAAGTAAATTTCTAATGCAGGTGCTGAAATTTGTATGTGGAGACTTAATTAAAAGCCTGAGTTTAAGATGTACTTGGCACCTGCAGCTCCTGTTCAGTTCACTGTCATTTAAGTACCTGGCTTCAGGCAGCCAAGATTGAAAACTGCAGCCTGAAGAACATTATGGGTAACTCGCAACATTGCTGAAGAGTCCTCCTACTACCCTCTGCCATTCTTGGGCAAATCCCTGCTGATTTTCTACCTGGGCCTGGGGAAAACACTGGGCCAAATGCTCAGCTGGTGTAAAGCAGCTAAGCTATACTGAAATCCAAGCCATGTGTTTTTTCTCTGGGTACAGGTCACATAATTAAGTCCTTTAAATGGAAGTTTGCATCAAGAAAAAGGATGGTCCTTAATGAAGGAGATACAGTCAGTAATTAGAAAGAAAACAGGACGCCTGGTTTTGACAGCTTGAAACCAGCTCCCTGCAGAGCAAGGGGTTTGTACTTTGTATCCACATTCATAGCCCATCAAAAATTTTAATTAAACAGTGTAATGATTAATAAACTTCCACTCCTCAGATTGGACAGATGTTGCTGTGAAATGCACATAAGCACGTGTTGTATTTTTCCCCCTGGACTATTTTGAGTTCATACCCTACAAACTCTTACTGTTGAAAATGTAAAGACCCAGATTGTGTTCTTGCCAACACCTGCATATATCCAAAACCATTCCAGTGAAGAAGTGTATTTATTTTCCTCAGGGGTAAATTTGACCCATAGTTTCAATGCAGCCTGAGAAAGCTGTCTGTTCGTCTGAATATCTTATGCAACTACACCTAGTAATTACAGCTAATAGTTTTGCTATTTTCTGCCCATTAACTTTCTTAAGTCTTTGTGTTCTCATGAAAATATAGTTACCTTCTCTGTGCATGTCTGACTGCATAGTTGATACTTTGCGTTGGGAACTGGTACAATTTCCATTGTCCTCATCCCTCTCAGTGCATTCATTTTTCTTTTTATGTGACTGTTAAATACTGCCTCTGCCCTGGGACTGAAATCCATTTCTAGTATTTATTTCACAAAACTCCCTGGAAGCTTGTCCATTTTCTGCAACTGTCTCAATTTAGATAATAAAAGATACTACCTTGGCTTACATATTCCCAAAGCTATGCATATTGTGGCCCAATGTGACTTATTAGTATATTTTCTTATTGGGCATTTTCTTGCTAGTGAACAGGTCAGGCTGGACCATAAGAGTTACACGCAGTTCACAGCATATGAATTCATAACATGTAAAACTGTAAGAAAACATGTAAAAGCAGAATAAAACTGTGTACAATCTACATGATTAAACAATTGTTTAATCCCTAACAAATGCCTGGAATTTGATTACCTCTCCTCCTCTTCCTGCTGCGTCGCCCTCACCCCCACTGTCCTCCACTCCTCTGTATACAAAACAAATAAACTTCTCCTTAACATGACTTGAAGTCATAATACAACCAAAAGCACGGGAATGAGAAGAAATGCAAATGTTACGAGAGCAGCAATAGCAATTTTTGCTTTTACGGAGTTGTGAAGGCAGATCCTACTCTTGCTGGCTCTGGGAAGGGAGCAGGGATGAATCTGGTGGGGCATGCGCTGCTCTTCAAGCCTTATGCAACGATCCATGTGACAGGACCAGAGACCGCAGGAACCTGCCTAGCTCCTTCAGAGAAGCATGCCCTTGCACTGTCAAACCCATTTATGCTAGTCACAAGTCAGAGCAAGCCTTCATTTTCCCCAGCTACCTCACTGTGCTCTGTGCTTCCCTTGGAAATTATCCGTGTTCTATTAATTTTTAGGGGCTTGAATTGAACAAGAAAGGAGAGGGTGGTCCTTCTCTCCTGTCCACGTGCCCAGACACTTATCCAGCTAATTTAAGGTTTACCGGAGCTTGACATTGTGGTGATGTTTGCATTATTTAGGTCTCTAGAGAAGCAGCCTCAGTAACTTTCATTTGGGATGGGCTCTCCTTATTTTCTGTGCTCTTGAGATTTTATCCACGTGCCTGAGTTTGCACTGTGTACTGCTACTGGTCTCTTTCCAGTGACAGAGGTGGAAAGGTGTGACTGGCTGGAATGTGATAAAACCATTCCCAGTCCTCCGTGCGTAGTATCTATTTACACCACAGGCAAAAACAACCATCACTGAACACAATGGCATTCAGGAATTCTCAGTATTAAGCTTTTCTTAGGAGCTTGAAAGAAAAAGGACGGAGGAGAAAGGCTGTGTCATTGCGAAGGAGGAAGAGGTTCCCTCTGTTGCTCAATATTTAAACTAAGTGAATATTTACACAAGTATTTTATGATAAGTGAATTTGCATTCACCTGTTGTAAGGCCACTAGAATGCTAACAAACCCAGGCACACGACAGCTACAAATGCTGAGTAAACAAAAGTCGTGGCATTTTTTGCTTAAAAGCAGAAGAGTAATTTCAAAGATGTGTACTAACACGATACTTCATTTTCTTGCGGTTTTAGACCTCAGCAGTCATGTGTCTCAGGTTTCGTTGTTTCAGCCATGACATCAAAAACCTTTACAGAAATGAAACAAAAGCCAAAAGCCTCACCGTAAAAACTGCAGCAATCACAGGCTACCAAGAGATGAAGTTTTAAGGGAGTCATTTGTGGGGAAA
Source organism: Phalacrocorax carbo (assembly GCF_963921805.1). Lineage (NCBI taxonomy): Eukaryota > Metazoa > Chordata > Aves > Suliformes > Phalacrocoracidae > Phalacrocorax > Phalacrocorax carbo. Next base: position 137,313,817 of record NC_087514.1, read on the forward strand.
CAATGAAACAGTCCTAAGAGTCAGACTGTTTCGTCTGCATAGACAAGAAGAACCTTCCTGAAAAGCGTTAGCTGAACACTTCACGATTAAGTAGAAGGGACAGATGCAGGCTCAATAATTAGTTTAGTTAAAACTCAGTTTATCTTAGGTTGTCATTGGATCTTATACCCTGCAGACAGACTGCACAGCTGCCTGAGATACTCAAAATCAACCATGGGGAGATGAGTCTGGAGTCAGAATAGTACTGACTATTTTGACTATTTTGACTGACTAAAAGATCTATAAATCTTTTAGGGTATCTAAATATTTCAAATTACACAAATACAATAAAAACAAATAGACTAAGACTTTACCTTCCTCTTCTGCTTTATCTCTAGAGGTATGATACCAGATCAAGGTGTTGGTGCACTACACATGGAGGATTGGATGCTTTGCATTTTCCCCTTGGGTGACTCAGAACTGAATTTCTGTCTCCTCAATTACTGCAATTAGCTTCATCTTCCCAAACAACTAGAAAACTTCACAAAACCAGGCAAGATACCTTGTTTCTCCAATCTACCATTACTCTGAAAGCCGAGGCATAGCTTACATGCTCGCTTGCCAAACAGTGGACAATAACTTCACTGGAGAAAGGGAACAGGGTACCTCAGTCATTCACTCATCCCACTCAGCATTTCCCACAATGCTGAATAATGGGTTATGGAAAATTATTTTTAAAATTTAGCTTCCCTGATGTGGTCCTCTCTTTAGAATTGGAGCAGAGGTTCCAACTACAATTAGAAAATTGTCCATCTGGAGCATGGCTACCTGTTACTGTGGCTGCTCTCTCAGACCCCAGCAATATCAGTTTATCTCTTGGGTATACAAACAGGGTGCTGTGAGATCTCTGCTTCCCATTGCAAGCAGTCGGAAGGACAAGCGTCAGTGTCGGTGCGGTCGGCCCAAGGGGGTTTCTGACCGGGCTAACAACTGCCCATAGAAGATTTTGCTCCTACGTTAGCTTTGAAACCATATATTTAGTGTTCCTTTTGGTTAAAGGAACAAAAAGAAGTGTAGTTAGCTCTAACCCTAATGTGGTCACTCTAAAGCGACCAAACTGACTCAAGCATTGCTAAGACCTATTTTTGGATTGGTCCCATGCAGATTAAAAACTTCCTGCAACACAATTTGAACATTCAGGCCTAAGATTCAGCTGAATGAGTAACTCTATTCAGCTGCTAACCTGTGAAAACCAGTCAGTTACCGAGCAGCAACAGCAGCAATTTGTCCATGGTAGTCAGTTTATTTTTTAAATTTCCAAGGCAGCACTGCTTATTGAAACCTGCCAGTCAGTACCTCATCTAAAGTGCAAACACGGAGGTGAAACTAGGTAGATTAAATACCTTTGACGTGCTTGCACAGGAAGTTTCTGCCTTGTCTTTGCAGTTGATGAGTTCTAGTGATTCCTGCAGCATCCTATGAGACCTTCTGTACACCCACTGCAGGCCTGAGCTTTCCAGACACGCTGTGCTTCTGGACCGTGAGCACAGGACAGTCACTGTTTGTTCCCAAGTTGCCCCTGGTCACTACAGCAGATGGAAAAAGGGCTTGCCACTGTCAGAACCACTCACGCACCCAGCTTCTAGCCACTCTCCTTTCCTAGGGCGAGTAAGCTGTGTCATGCTGGCCTGCCACACCAATTCATCCAGCCCTACAGCATGCTCCAGACAGCTCTCTCCCAGGGGCAGATTGTTCAAGCAGTGCCATCCTGTTCCCAGGTCTTTGCTAAAAATGGTAGTTGGGAGCAGGCAATCACTCTTGTCAGACTAGTTCACCTCACCCGCAGCTCCCCAGCTCCCAAGGGGAAAGCAGGCTGGCCAGGAAACACCAGCCGCAGCAGGAGAGAAGTCTGGCAGGGTTTGTTGAATCAGGCTGCGTGTCTTGCCTCGGTGGTGGGGTGTAGGCACACAGCAGTCTTGCTTTACTGGCTGAGAGCCACAACTCTGTGCTTACAGAGCAGGGATAAGATCGGTTTCCTCTTTATGTTGGTACTCATGGTGGGCACGTCAGCCCCTGCCTGGTGAACACTTTTCTAGCAGTGCAGCATGAGCAAGTTAAGCCACTAATACTAAAGTAGGTGTATTTCTAGTTCATGAGAGAGGAATTAACTCCTTTTTCAGAGGAGATAATTTTAGGAAATCACATTCTGATTTCAGTGATATACCAGGTGACAAAATGAATATTAAAAGTACATACTTCTTTTTGCTAGAGAATAAATCTAAGAAAGCTGGAGATGGCAAAAATCCATCCTTCCTGATGTGGAGGGAAGAAACAAGCACAGTGCTAGTTTCAGAGCAGTCAGCCTCAGCAAGTGGTACAGCAAGAGACAATTTTGTAGCAGCAAGGAGAGATCAAAATGAAGAACACGAGAAACTGGACACAATTTGAACAGGAATAGGGATTAACAGTTTTTATATGTTTGTGAGGTAACTACCCTCCTGGTTTATTAGCAGCACATTTCAGAGCTTGGACTGGGACAACTACAGCTGAGCTGCAGACCCCATTGCATGAGCAGCACTTCCAAAAGCAAGGCTAGAAGGTAAGCCCTGGCTGCTGACAAACTCACTCAAATCAGGCTTATTACAGTGGTGGCAATAAAAGCCATGATTCTACTTGCATTAACTACCCATTTTTCTTCTTTCTATATTCACAGTCCAAAAGGAAAAGCTTCTTTACTTCTTTATACACTGCTGAACAAGTGAAGAAAAGATTTATTCCCTGATACAGTAACAATGCACTACCGGATCAAAATGCAGCCTTGGCATTTTTCCTGCTCTTAATCATGTATCAAGGTTGCTACAAAACAACAGTTGCACACAGCTGAAATAGTCTGGCAAACAAATGCAGGGGCGAGGCCAGCATCTCCCTGCCACTCATAGCCTGTCAGGAGGAGGAGGCAGCCGGCTTCCTGATGGCCATCCCGGTGGTGGGCCTGCGTCCTTGCTGCGGTGGCACAGGAGTCTGACTTCGCATCTGCACCTTAGTCAGATAAGAGGTGCAAAGTGCAGCTGTTCCCAACTCACACGTGAGCTTATCGGAAACCCCGTGCAGAGCCTCGAGCAGTAACCCTGGAATGGGCTTGGCAGTAGGAGGCTGCTGCCACGGGACCCTGCCATCAGGTTCCCACGGTGCCACCCAGCCGCGGCCCGCAGCAGGCTGCAACCCAACACCGTGATTCAAATAAGGAGCAGGAGGTTGGTCTGTGATTGTCAGCCTGTACTCTTTCCATAGAAGTTATAGGTGTGAAATACATGCCACATCAGAGCTGGTGTGAGAAGTCTGTACTTGGAAGTAAAAGGCCAGGGATTGGTTTTTTTTTTTTCCTTCAAAAATCTCCAGTGCACTGGGTGCCACCTCCCCTACTCCTGAGCACAGCCACATCTGTACTCACACCCGCGGCCAAAAAGTCTTTGCAAACAGATGGACAAATCACCCAAAGGCATCACCACTGCTAGCATGGCCAAGGGCTGGTGGCTCAGCACCTGGCACGATTTGATGCTTAGGCAATAATTAGTTATACTCCATGTGACAAAACCAAATGTGAGCACCATCAAAAATAATGGCATATCTGCATGCACCATTAGCATTACTTCCTGAAGTTTATCTGAAGTACAAGTTAATATTCTAATTGTACAATTCCCCATTTTTCTGAAGCACTGCTTATAACCCTGCTTCCCTCTTCCTTCTTTTTAGAGAATGAATGGAAAAAGCTTAATTTCGCACGCAAATGCCAAGTGACAATGCTTTTATTAGTATGTGGCCTCCAATGACTCAGTGCTCGATAATTTTTTTTCGAGATATGAAAACTCCATAAATTGGGAATTTTTTTTTTTGCACTCTGATCAGCTCAGTTCTGAAATCTGAATTCTGTTTTTTGAATAAATGGTCAAACTTTCTAAACATATGAGGAAGGGTCTCACTAGGGTTACTAGAGACTAGGTGCGTAAGAGTTTGTAGTAGAAGTGGTGATGCAAAGCAGGGTGTTTGGTCCCATGCATCTCCATGCACTTTGCTACGTTTGTTGATATCACAGACACGGTAATTCTACACACTTCCTCTTGTTCAGTGCTGTCCCACCTTGATGCTGCTCTTCCCTCATACAGAACTGCAGATAGTGTGGTTAATTCAGTCACCCTACAGCTAATTCAAAAAAAGTAAACATTTAGTTCTTAAAAAAGTATTCTCAGATGATTGATTATCTCAGATTTTACTTCCCAATAAACGTACTACTGCTTGGATAAGGAGGGAAAACAAGTATAAACTGGCCTACCCTAACCTAAATCTGATTTACTGGAGTCCCTGAAGAACATAAAGTTTGAGCCCAATCCTATTTAGTTCCTGAGGTATAAATGCATTTTGTTCACAGCTATGTCAGTAACTGCTGCACATATTACAATACCTCTATGAGCTGGTGTGGTTCACTCCCATCTTCCACGGTAATTAATTGAGACCTCCCATTTCGTTCATTGTCCCGAATGCCAACAGCAACTTGAGTAGCCTTCAGACGTTCATATTTATTGCATGATGAGCCACACCACTGATAGATTTCCTAAAATAATTAAAAGCACACACATTAGCAATAAGATTCAACAATGAACAAAATTATGAAATTATTATTTTAGTAATAATTGTTTTTGCACTTAAACCACCAGAACATCAGTGAAGTTACATCTTTCAGAAATACTTTTCAGAAGAGATTTGCTGCATCACCTAGATATTTGTAATATGCAAGATATTTATGTAATGTAATTTAGCATCCACATATTAGCAGATAGCTCCATCTCAGAATAGTCAGAGTTTCGGTTTGACTGAGTTTTATCCCAAATACAGATATATCTTCAGCTAAGGAACCTGAAACGCCTCAATTTCCTACTGCAAATTGTTTTTATTTTTTATCTGCCAGTTGCTCTCCTATGCTACTTCAGCAGTGCTGGTTCTCATTTGTGGCAAGAAACAAAGTAATTTCAAAATCTCAGGGAAAACCCTGACTGTATCTGCTACTAAAAGGTAATGTTAGATCTTTCAATCCAGTTTTCATTTTGGTGACTTTTTGCTGTATAATGATATTGTCACGCACTCTGCTGCAGCAAACAAAACCAGCTCGAGTGCAAACAGATGACGTAGGCATTTATAATAAAAACTCTTCTTCACTGGAAGATTCTTCCTCAGTGTAGAGCTGATCCAATGCTCATAAAAGTTTATTAACCTCTGATTAATGCAAGCCCTTCCAACTGTAGTTAGTACAAATGTCTTTATAAATTACTTCTAAAGATTTACAGATCAGGAATACGCAGTTTTTCTGGTCAGTTAAACCACCAAGTTTCTCTCCAGCAGACGATGAACATGTACCTGGTGCTGCTTCCTGCCGCAGTAACTGACTAAAATTTATACAGGCAAGAGACACATCTGTAAAAGATGCCTCCATTCAAGAAACACAGCAGTTAGGAGTAAGCAGCTGCTGCAGGGGCTATCCACCCGGCAGTGGTTGCCACCTTTACAAAGAGTTCCTCGGACAGCACAGTAGCAGCTCTTCATGTAGATGAGCAAGCACTCTGGTGGCAGTAGCCCACTCCTAGATATCATCTTACAGGCCGTCAAGGCCTTCCTCTCATCTGGCTGAATGGTAGTGATTGCGTATGCCCTGCACATGTTGGGGAAAGCACAGTTCAACAAGAACGGAGCCTGTTCCCAAGGAACTTCTGAGGAAGGAGCGCCACCAGAACCAGCCTAAGACAGGTCACCTAATCCAATCACACCACAGACCAAGGACCCCCAGTTTTGGCAAGTCGCATTATTCATCCTGAATGCACAGCATTTCAGAATAAAAAATGTCTTGACAAGAGCGTTGATGAGAATTACTAAAAAGAGGCAGAACATAAGCTGCAGAGCCACTAGAGGCTGAGCTGGAAGGAGCTACTCAAAGGAAATTAGTCAGCTTGGCTGGCTAATTGCTTTTTTCTCTCCCTCCCTTCTTCTGGAGCAAAGTAATTTGATTCTGCCTCACATGATTCTATCAAATAGCCCAAATAGTACAGCAATAAAGGTACACAGTAATTTTCAACTTCAAAAGAAGTTGAACTGGTTTGTGTTCATCTACAATGCAAATGACAAGGATTTAATCAGAGCCCTCCCTGAGTAAACTACAGGGGTCTTATTTTTACAATGTATATACAACTGTATAAAACTTAGATTTTGGATGAGAACATGTTTCGTTCAAAAAAGCTTTTTAAGCCTTTTCTGCTGACCACTATTGTTATTTAATAGTACAGGAAATGGTGGCTTGAGACAAGTGAGAGATGAAGTACAGTTTCTCAGCACTAGCAGATGCAGACTTTCAGAAGGCAGCTAACGATGCCGTCGGCATGTGGAACAGTGCTAGGTAACCTGATACTTTTCACCAGCTTGGACAGAAAAAAACCCCAAACTCAGTGGTCTCACAGCCAAGTTCCCTTCTCTTTGGAAGCATCCTTCAAAGACAGATTTTTAAGCTTACATCAGGATTACACAGATTCCCAGACCTGGATCCCTTTCAACTTGCATATGTCATGCAGTGAAAGCTGTGAGGTTTTCAGCTTGCCTTTAGCAACTTGACTGTAGGCTTAAGACAATTAAAAAACAAATCTGCTTCCAAGTTCTGGTTTAAATACTGTCGGCTTCCTAAGTATCCAGACTCTGGAGACATACTTGGCTTCAGGTCTGAACCTTATCTTAAATTTGACTTTCAACATTTCCACAGGAAAAGAAAATATCTGTGCATACTCAGGGAAACAGAATTTTCTAAAGAATTAAGAAAGACTGCCTTGAGTTTGTAGAAAGTAAAAACTTTCAATTTGAGCTGATTTTTGAATACAGTTATAGCCATGCACTGCTTCAGCCACCCTCTCCCAGGTTTGGGGAGACTTCCCAAAACACAAACTCCTCTAATTTCTGAGAATTTTAGCACTCAAACTTACCCATTCTCATATTGTCCTACCTCCTATTGAGCTTATTTGAAATTATGTGAGAAAGCAGGCATCACTAGAGATACAGCAGCAATAAATTGGAATTCTTCATTTCCCACAGCCTATAGAAGCAGAAAGGAAGAGGAAGAAGACACTTATAGAGAATTAGCTGAACAGGTTGGCAGCTATTGCCTTATCTCAGTATGTATGCTGCTGTCGTAGTTTAAAGCCAGCAGGCAGCTAAATGCCACACAGCCGCTCGCTCACTCCCTGCCAGCGGGATGGGGGAGAGAATCGGAAAAAGAGGTAAAACTCATGGGTTGAGATAAAGAGAGTTTAATAGAACATAAAAGGAAGGGAAAGTAGTAATAATGATAAAAGAATATACAAAACAAGCGATGCACAATGCAATTGCTCACCACCTGCTGACTGATGCCCAGCCAGTTCCTGGGCAGCAGCCCTGCCCTCCCAGCCAACCTCCCCGTTTTTTTTCTACAGCATGATGTCATATGACATGGAATATCCCTTTGGCCAGTTTGGGTCAGCTGTCCTGGCTGTATCCCCTTCCAGCTTCTTGTGCACCCCAGCCTCCTTGCTGGCAGGGCAGTATGAGAAGCTGAAAACTCCTGACAGTAAGCACTGCTCAGCAACAACTAAAAAATCAGTGTGTTATCAACATTATTCTCATCCTAAATCCAAAACACAGCACTATACTGCCTACTAGGAAGAAAATTAACTCTATCCCAGCCAAAACTAGGACAATATGATGATCTCCAGAGGTCCCTTGTAACCCCTACCATTCTGTGACTCTGATTCTGTAATATCCACTTCTTATTCTATACCATCTACGTCATGCCCAGGTCGCACACTTTCCAATACATCCCCATTAATCACCACCACCTTTCCTGTCTGTTGATATATACACACAGATATCATTCCCTAAGTCTATGGGCCATCCCTCTAAAATGTCTGTTAATTCAGTCCATGACTTTGGGCTCCATCTGTCATAACAGTCCTTCAGGGCAGGAGAGATGGTGTGCAGCGTTGGACTGTTGCGTACTGAAGCTAGTTCTGGTTCCATCACCACTGCAGTTTTCTGGGTTTCATCAAAATTCGTCATTATTTGGGTGAGTCTTACTGTGATACCATTGATATGGCATATAGCAACCATGGTAGTGATGACATACAGTATTATATAGCCATTAACAAAATACAGTTCAAATCATTGGCTATTCTTACCCAAAATCAAATGCTTTTGAGGTACACATCAGAATTTCACATCCTTCCACGTTATCTACCAAGTGCACCCAGGTCCTTGAGCAAAAGCACAGATGGGTTTGCCTTTGCCCGAGGCAGGAATAACCCAGACTGTCTTCCCCAGCATATTTTTTATGTGCACTACAGTGACTTATCCCCTTCCGCAGTACATAAAAGTTTTGACTGGGCAGGGCCAGCTCAGTTGGCAGATCCCCTAGTGTTGACTAACCAGGAGGTTAGGCTGGAGTTGGCCAGCCAATTCATCCACCACTTGTCCATCTCCATCTTTCCAGGTCATTACTGCCAGTGAGTCGGCATATGACGATGGTGCACTCCGTACAAACTTCCACCACGTCGGTTGTGTGCACTTGACTTCAGCTGATCTTTAGATAACTGCTTGATGTCCAGATCATCATAAATCACCTCCAGCATGGCCAGTTCCTTTAGGTAGTGGATACCTCTCTCCACAGTAGTCCTCTTGGCTGGGTGACATATAACACCTACCTTGAAGGGATACCTTTCCTTCACATCTTACAGGAGTCTCCTCCAGAGGCTGAGGGCTTGTGCCCTTTTTCCAATCACTTGCTAATGCCCCCTTCCCTAGAAAGAGATCCCAGCTGCTTGGCTTCCCTATCTAATTCCAGGCCACTCGCTCCGTTATCCCAGCACCGGAGCAGCCAGGTGACAATGTGCTTGCTGGGATGATGGCTGAAATCTTTTCGCCTGTCTCACAGCTCACTCAGGGATAGGGATCACAGAATAGAATCATAGAATTTTTTAAGTTGGAAAAGACCCTTAAGATCATCAAGTCCAACCTAGCACTTCCAAGTCCACCGCTAAACCACATCGCTAGGCACCACATGTATACATCTTTTAAATACCTCCAGAGATGGTGATTCAACCACTCTGCTGGGCAGCCTGTTCCAATGTTTGACAACCCTTTCAGAGAAATTTTTCCTCATATCCAATCTAAACCTCCCCTGCTGCAACTTGAGTCTATTTCCTCTCATCCTATTGCTTGCTACGGACACCCACTTCACTGAGGTGGTTACTGCATCATTTGAAATCTGCCTCTTCCTCCTCCTCTTGTGATGGCCCTGCTTCAGAGTAGCCTGCCTTGTCCACTCCTTCCCCCTTCCTGTTCTTAGTAGGAGTTTCTTCCTTTACTAAACAAACTGACTTTGGCTTCCAGAATTTCTTCCTGTGTATAGGGCAATGGATTCCAGCACGGGTTGGTTCTCTGGTTCCGCTGCAGTGCCTGTCTCTGGGGTTGGAGTAGCCACAGTGCCTGTCATTTTGTCACCAGATCCAGACACCTTCTCTTCCCCTCAAGGGTTCTGAATAGTGTTGAGCAGGGCTTAGTAGGCGGCGGCCAGGCCCCAGCACATTGCAGTGATTTGTGTCTCTCTGGAATCGCCAAGGTGACAGCATACTTTTCCCAAATATTTTACTAGTTTTTCCAGGATTCTGCACTTGTTCAGGGGTGAAGTTCCAAAACACTGGGGGTGCCCACTGCCCTAGGTACTTGCCCATAGTATCCCACACTCCGTGCCGCTCATAACTATTCAGCCTGATGGCAGATCTCTGGGTGTTGTTGTTAAATAGTTGTTTAAACTTAAACAAGACCTGAAATACATTCAGGAGACATAGAAATAGGAACATACTGGTTTGAACATCCCAAGGTTATTCAGAATTCTCAAGAGCTGTTGTAACTAGCCTGGAGGAGAAGGGAAGCAGAGAAAGTGTCCCCCGCTTTCCTCTCCTATAGATTGGTTCTCCAAGGAGAAAAGGTAAACAGCGTAATTATGGTTCTTATGGTACGGAAATGACTGCAATGCTGAGTACAAATACCAGATTACTCTCACGACCAGTAATTTTATCATATCATAAACCAGCGTTAGTGTTACACAGCAAAATGCTAACCTTAATCCAGCTCCCAGAGATGATAAACAGCACAACGGGGAACATATCCAGCAAGTAAGGTGTTACCTAACAACTCTGAGAACAAGCACAACTCTGGCAGCAAATAAATCAACATTGCAACCAGCGACTACCAAACTAATAAGGAGTGCTTGGAACAAATTTGATTTAACATGCTCTGGTCAGATCTGCCGTTATCTCAAGCCTTTAAGCCCCTTGTTGAGTGCCAAAAAAGGACTGTCATGATTCAACCCAGCAGGCAGTTAAACACCACACAGCCACTCGCTCATTCCCCACCAGAGGGCTGGTGGAAGAGAATTAGAAAAGTGAGACAACTGGTGGGTTGGGATAAAGACAGTTTAATAGGACAGAAAAGGAAGGGAAAGTCGTAATAATGATAAAAGAATACACAAAAGAAGTGATGCACAATGCAATTGCTCACCACCCACTGACCAGCGCCCAGCCAGTTCCTGAGCAGCGGCCCTGTCTCCCCAGCCAACCTCCCCAGAGGGAGTTCAGTTTCAGCTGTACGTGTCAGCCTTCTCTCGGTCTTTTGGTAACTGGCCATGCAACCTCAAACAAGTATTCTCATCTACAAAATTAATAGTGTTTACTGTACTGACCATAAAGGATATTGTGAGACTTAAATTGTCACTGCAAGTCACAAATGCCTTTACTTCTCAGACAATAAACTCACATTTTCTTTTCTTAGCATCTCCTAAAGGTCCCATTGCACATTGCACCCTAGCTACCCTATGTTCACAGAATACTGTCCCAGTTTGCCTTCAGTCAGCAAGTGACTAAACTGAGCTTTCCTACAGCTTACTGGCTCTAGTCTTCAAATGAGCCTGAGGAAGAATGACAACCTTTAAAAATCTACAGTATTGGATTTCAGATTTCTTGATTTGCAGACTTCATTATTTTCCTTATGGAGTCCACAGTCCTAAACTTCTGAAACGTTCCCATAATACAATGTGGCCTAAATTAAAATTTTTTTTAAAAATGACATTTTGTTAGCTGTAACATTGAGAAACTTTGTGTGGTAAGGTTTTCTCCTGCCATATAACAAAACTTCAATCAACAAGCAGTGTCTGAAAACATCCTTGATCTGGAGTTCACATGGATAAGCCGTACCATTGCTATAAGCTCCATCTTCGCTGGTTATTTTAAAAAAATACTGATTTTAAAAGCTAGAGAAACAAGAATCTGACTCTTTTCAGCACTGGAGAATAAAGACAGTATTCTTTATTAAAACCCTGAAAGCTAAACTTCATGTACTGTATAATCTAATAGAAGGAGGTGAGCAGCCACAAGTCATGAAAGTGTCCCAAAGTATATATATTTTGCTGCATTTACTATGAGCACTAAACAAATACCTTAAGTATTCAGTGCTACAAGCTTTCAGGAGCTTAGGTTTAGTTTATTTTATCTTCTGAAGTAAAATAATCTCAATTATTTTTAACTGTATCTAACTTAGAGGCCAAATGGTAGAAGTTTAGCTGGATATTTACAAGTTTGTCTTCCTGACATAACTTACCCATTTCAATCTCTAGGCAGATTGGATTTTTAACAATTTAAAGCCAGAAAATGAGATTTTTAAAAGTTAAAGCCACTTCTTGACAGGGCTAATATTTAGAACTGAATTTACCTGAAATATAGTCAGCTAGTTATCCAACCATGTCCAACAGACCATTGAGCTTTTGGCTTGTTTTTTATTATTCATGTTTATTTTTAGAGACACACACACACATATATATATATATAAAAAAGTGCTCAACTAGGGCCATAATCTGGTGTTTAGCTTTAGCTCACTCAGTGCTTTCACAATTTCTTAGCTGTACTACACCTTCACTATTTTTAGGCTTGTTTTGCTAAACTTATTTTGAATTGGCGGGCTGACAAAAAAATGTTTCCATTAAAATGAAAACAGGCTTCAAGTGTTCACTCCCCTCAAAAGGAACTTCATTCATCAGTAATTCCTGTGCCAAACCCAGTTTATTTTCAGAAGTTTGTACTAGCAGCATTTTTTTTTATTACTTCTTTAACAGAGTTTGAGAGGTGTGCTATGGAAGAGAGCAATTCTGCTACCTGATATTAATGGTTGTTGATATCAATATATTTGTTGGATCACAGTGGGACAATTAGCAGCTGAGGGTGAGCAAATGGTATCATGAATAATCACAATGACCACCCTGAAGGGAGTCAGGCAGGCAAACAGGGTCTGTGCCACGCACACTGCGGTCATAGCAAGGTCTCTCCTCATCTGCACATTTTTAGGGCACGGTTTGGTCTTCTAGTTATAGAGTAGCAGGATTCACTACTTTCATTCCTGATAGCCTCTGGCCTGCAAATTGACCTTGAGCAAGTCACATGAGATTTCTACAGCACATTAAAAATGACTCAATGTTTAGCTTCTATGCAGAAATGTGCAGCAGGATGATTATGCACGGCTCGTGTAACTCTGAGTAAGAGTACCTTGGCACTTTTCCTTGTAAGGAGGGGGATTGTGAAAGCACGCCTCCTGCCTTCCTGCTCCAGACCCTGATGGCACATAGAGCAAGAAAAGGAAAAACAAACAAAAATTGCTTATTTCAGAAGTGACATAATAACAAATTTTCCCTTCTAACACAGCCACCTCTGTATCCAACTGGCAGCCTGCTCTGTTTGGAGACAAATGAAAATATACTCCGCATCCTGGTGCAGAGTTCACAAATTTTGTGTGAATATTAGCCAGGACAATGAAGTCAAAAGCCAAGAAACTTAAATCTGTGGAGAACTCAGTTTTGTTCTAGTTACAAACCTGTACTGAGCATACAAGTGTTTTAACCCTGTATCTTTGTTGAATTACCTAGTAATTTCCAGGCCCGTACTGTAATGGCCAATTTGCATTCTCTTACATGAAGAGACATTAAAAAGCTAAACAAATTAAATAGGTTGTGCAACTCTTTGAACATTTCAAAATGAAATTCATCAATCTGAAGCAAATGTGTCGTGAAACTTCAAGTCTGGTAGAAAATAGCAGTGAAATATTTAAGAGGTTAAGTCTCACCAATCTTAAAATATTGAAATAAAAATTTAAGCTCTCATTAAGGAAAGACTTTAAGCCAAGTATCACAAGCTGGTGTACCTCCATTCTTTGTTGGCAGGTCCTGATGTACCCTAAACCCGTCCACCTTTGCCCACACCTACACCAGAACATGCTCCCAGAATGTAACTGCACCTCAATTTAAAAAAATGTTACCACTTTTAGTTGAGAGTCAGCTAAATCTATAGTGTGCATCCTGTCACATCAACATGATGTAACTTACGCTGACTTAATGTATGTCAGTTAGGACATGTTGCCTTCTGTTCCTACAAACCACGTTAGCTACAGAGGCACAGCTATGAGGCAGAGGGGCTTAGCACAAAAAGAAGTCCTTCAGCTAAATTTCCTCACTCTTGTGAAACACCATACTACATTCTCTTTACTCCCCCAACTCATACAAAAGGGCTAAATGCAAGAAAAGGTTTGTAAAGTTATTACTGCCTTAATTCCCCTCTTCTCTTAGGCTTAGCTGCTTCCATTTATTAGAAAGAAGCTGATCAGAACTTGGGCAAATAACAACATCACAGAAAGCCACTGGAGTGGTTTCACAGTGGGTGCGTAGAAGAAAGGCTGTTGAGGCTTGGACAGAATGGTGGGTTAGGAGAAGAGCAGCTGTGATATAGAGCGCCCAAGGGAGCCTGCATTCCTAATGCTCATGTGTGAATGAATCTAAGATACCACTTCTTGAGGGAAGTAGAAAAAAAACAGCAAAGCTAGAGGCAGACAGAACATGCACGAATATGGGGAAAGCTTTTATACTTATCATGCTACTATCAAAATAATTGGCATGCACTCAGCTGAGACTCCATTCATTCTCTTCATGGTCATTAATAAACAGCTGTTCTGATAAGGCAAGAGTTCATTTTAGCTGAAACTGTTCTTTGCTGAAGTCTAGTCTCTTCAATTAAAGTTAAGCAGACTTAAAAGAAAAATGCCAATACAAAACAAATAGACTTGGAAAAAAAGTTTTTATATTAACTGCAAACAACAGAAATGCTTCCAATGCCTTCAGTTCTCGGTAGAAGTGTTTGCAAAACAAATGTACATCATTACTTTGATGTTTGTAATTCAAGCACCAAGTTTTTGGTGAGCCCTAAAACAAGAGTGTGCAGCTTGCTTTTTTTTTTTAAGTAAAAAAAGGAGGGATAAATCAAGAAAACAAAGTCCAAACAGTGGAGAAAATAACTGAAGAATAAAACTGAATAAAAGTGACTAGGTTACCGCACTTTTTGTCAGTTCACTGACATCCAGTTGTTTTAGGAACTGACATATATATTAAGAAGAATGTTTGGATTGAACCAGGTTAATACAGGCTTCCAGAGACATTTTTCTCATTAAAGTATTCAATTTTTTTTTCCTGCCTTGACTGTTGAGTTCTTGATACAGGTAGGGAAAAGAATTTAAAAAAATATAATTTCACATATTCATCAGATCTGCCTTCTACATTTGTGGAAACTGTAATACAGTGAATCATTGAAAGTAGTGCAGTTTTGATAATCCAGAACAAACTCTGAATTCATTCAGCCAGAGTGCTGCTGAGGCCACCACGAGCCTGGCCTGGTGTAATTACAGTAGTGTCTTTGTAACCAGTCTTGGAGTCTCACATGTGATTCAACTGGAACAAATTGTCAGAATAAAAATAAGTCAGATGTACCACAGTCATACACTTACTACATTCAATTTTTCCTCTCACACCTGTTTTGCTAGTATATTCTAGGAATAGTTGTTGCTATACCACAGTGCATTAAGGGGTGAGTACCAGGACAATATTAATTCTAAACAACAGCAGCTCAAACAGCAAAACATCTGGATTCCCTACAGCGTCAGGGAAAAAAGTAACCTAACTGAATCCTTGTGAATACATTTATGTCCTGCCCACCTGAAGCTTTAAAGATGGTCTCTCTTTCAGCCACTTTTCTGCATACAGGTTGGGGCGAGGGGAAGCCTTCCAGCCCATATAGAAGGGCGGGCCGGGAGGTGGGGGGGAAGGCTTAATATTTATTTTTCCTCCATCTGATGACTTTAGGACTATAACAATTTCCAGGATGCTGGATTTTACGCTACTGGAGCTGTAAAAATAACTGATTCACAGATTTACAGAAAAGTGAGATGCATGCTTGCTTACTAAGACACACTGTGCATAAATATAACCACATTTTGAAGCTGTTAATAAGTCCATAAAGTTAAAGTAAAGCAGTTTAGTTCTTTAAGCTCTGCTACTGGTTTGGCAACTCCCTGCTATAGCACAAGTTATAGTTTAACTCCCAGCTGGGGGAAACTGGAGAAGAGGTTCATTGTAGGAGAAACATGTGAATGAAAAACATGGGAAAAGGACATGACTCGTGGGTTGTTAGTGCCAGAGAAAACAACTTGAAGGAGAAGCTTACAGTGAGGAACTCAAGCTTTGATTGAATTTGATTCAAACTGAATTGAATCATGAAACATGCATTGAACATGCAAGAATCTGCTCTTCCAGTCCTATTTATACCCACACAGTGACTTTAATAAAGCAACTAATATGCTGATTGTGAACTGGTTTCTCTAAAGGAAGAGAAGCAAAGCCACCTAGAAGAGATAGTGCATGCAAGCGTGCAGGGAGATTGCAGAAGCAAACAAAACTACAGCTGTGCTTAAGGTTGAAATGTGATGCTGAATCATACTTGCTTTATGATTATGACTATGGGGTATCTGTCCTTTTGGCCTTTTGCTGTTAAAAAGCAGAAGTTAATATTCTTTTCTGTAAACATAATTTAATCTATAGTAAGTTAACAGGTTTTATGAAAAACAGCTGTCAAAAAAGCCAGACTTTCTGCTTGAATTTTTTTTCTAGCTTCTTTGTGCAAGATAGTAGTGTTTTTCCTTTTGACATATCTATTACATCAGAAGGTGAAATAGGAGCATGCTGACAGATACATGATCACAACAGCTTTATTGTGTCTCATACTTTTGAGTTCTAATATTGTAATTTTCATTTGTGATTCACGGAGCTCTTGAGAAGTACATACATTGCTGAATGGCACAACAAGTTGTTTTTAAGCACACCACAGGCTCTTAAATTTCAAACCAGCAACCTCTTGGCTGTTTATAACTCAGTTTATAAGCATCACTATAGGAATGGGAAGGATGGACAACTGAGTGCAGTTTACCTTCAGTCATCACTTGAGACATAATTATCACCTCACCATCTGCATTCTTCCTTTGGGAAGAAGGGTAACATTTCATTAGCAGAACCTTGATTGTGCTGACAAAACTTTCCACTCTCAATCAGGCCCAAGCTCAGAACTGCTTGGTATTTATCATACATCCCATCCCCACCCCCTTATTTTAACAACCATCTCCTCATTTCTTCCAGGAGGCAGAATGGTACACAGCCCTCTCCCTGCCCTCTGAAGTCACTTGGCTTATAGCACTGCTGCTGCCTCCCATCAAGAGGGAAGTCAGCCAGAGAAAACCAAGTCTTAGAGTTACAAAGCTCTAACTGAACAAATGCGTAGAGGATATTTTTGCTGGTCACTAAGTACACAACTTTAGACACCCTTCATACAGCAGAGCTTCCCAAACCGAGTTGAGCAGCTTTCAATAAAACCAGCGGATCACTTCATGTAGTTTTACTACTTCTGTTACTGATGCTCCATGTTTTGATAACTACCCAGATTATCAACGCATCTCAACTCCACATTTTGTATAACACCAATGTACATAGGGTGAACTTCACAATACTGGTAAGCTTCCTTCCCACTTTAAACCAATCACTAAGAAAACTGACAAGAGATGAAAGTCTTTAGCACATCTTATCAGAAATATACAGATATAAGCTATATTAACGTATGCATCTGGATAATACTAAAATAGCCTGGGAAACAGTGTGTCTGTCACTCTGTGAATGGCACAGTGATTAATCTTTTTCCTTCCCTTCCATGGTCATTTTCCGTGCCCTCTCGTGCCCCTTGCTGTTTTGAGGATTTGTCTTGGTGATGGAGGAAGAAAGAGGGATGTGGCTATGAAGAGGTGGCTGGAGGATGAGGTGATGCAAGGAGAGCTGTATCTGGAGGTAAAAGGGACAGCACAGAGCAAGGCCAGACAAGTTTATGGCCACCAAAAACTGCCAAACCCGTCCTGGTGCCTCTCAGGTGGGACACCAGGCAGAGCTCAGCACCCTCCAGCCAAAATGACGGGGTGGTAAGTGTGGCAGAAGACCATGGCTTTTGGAAGGGCTTGAGCACAGCTATGCAGGACATGATGTGCTGTGCAGCACCTGACAAGGTAAGGTGTGCTTCACTCCAGGCCTATGTAAATCCTTCTCAGCAACTGCCTTGTACTTGTCTTGCCTGATCTGTCCCAAAGGCTTCCTTACAGGGAGATTCCCAGATTTATGAAGGAGATGTGATGGAAATCCTTTGTAGAAAAAAAAAAATCATAAATCAGGGTCTGGCACCCCAGGCACCCTCCTGGATCACTCACTGCACTGGAACGTAAGTCTTGTGGTCACAGTGCTCATGACATGGTCTTACAGAAGATTGACTAAAAGGTCTTTGCACAATACCTACAGCTAATATACTCCCCTCATATCAAAGACAGTGTTTGCTCTGCCACCTGCAGCTATTTTCTGTTCCAACCTAGAGAGTTCAAAGGAGGCAAGGTGAGACCTGGGCAGGATCTCTGGAGTGCTGCAAATGTGGTTTAGTAACAGATATCGGTATGAGGTAACCATCAGAACCTGAACTGTAAATATGCGAACCTAGCTGGAAATGCTTTTTACTTAAGGTGTTATCACCAGGAGGGAAACCTTAGTGACTAATGATTTTATTCCTGATAATTATTATCTTTCTTAATTTTCCCTTATCTGTTCAAATCACATGTTTAAAATACTGCTGTAAATTGAGCTCAGTGGGAAAACTGAAATGATTTTTTTATTATCAGTTAAGTGGCTTGATAAAATGTAACAGGAAATGGACTGCACAAGCAGTTTTGCAGTAACATGGAGACCATCCTTCTAGTTAGCTAAGAGACTGGGGAAAGTAAGTCTTGGAAAATCATCTTATCTGACATGCTAGAATAATTTGAAATTAAAAGCACTGACCATAGGCTCATTATTTTATGCAGTTACTGCCCATTATTCTCAGACAATGATTCAGTAGTACCTTGCAATAAATCCCACTACTCAAGAGCAACCCTACTTAAGATTCATTTTACTTCAATTAAGTAAAAGAATCTACTGGAGCCAAAATCTTTTTTTTTTCCTTCTTTGAAAGGACCCCTAAATTCAATTAAGAGGTCCTGTAAAAACTCACCTATTTACAAAGGGCCGGCCTCTAATCATGGAAAATTTGAATCTGAAATACAGTTATTGCAGCTTGAAATATAGTTCTTATAAAACTTGCTCAAGGTTCCGCTCTGACACATGTATTTTCTACCACACCTATTTCTCTATAGGTACTTCACTAGACTTACATATATTCATCTTGAAGTATTTTACACATTCCCTTTTCATCTCCCACAAGAAAGGTCTGGTTTACATAATAACCTATGATGAAATTACTACAGGTGTCTAGATGCTGAAACCCTTTTTTCTTTAACTTGTCAATACATCCAGGAAAGCCCATCCCTCGTATACCACTGATGTGGCAAGACCAAGAACTGTTATTAGTCATGTGATTTGACTGACATTTCCCATAGCGTGGAAAAAAGCAGTTCTAGTTGTTGTTCATATCTAATCTTTCTTCCTACAAAGACACAGGGCTGCATTGCTACTTGACCTCTATCTTGTCAAACAGGAAATCAGAAACCAGAAACTAAAAAAGGCTCACAATGTATGTTCAGTATTAGAAATCAAGACTCTAAAGCCAAATTACATTTAAATTGCTTAGTAACAGTGCTCTCCTCTCAACACATCTCATCAAAAGGGATGTACCCCAACCTATACACATAACACCACTACATACCCATAGTGCGTTTCATCAGTGTCACTGCCATGTCTGCAGCGTGACCTAATTAATTACTTTAGGTGAACTGGGTAACTGTCACAATAAGGGTCAGGACAAGTCAAACTCATGGAGTACACCCAGTTCCACAGGCTGTCCATGGGAGGTTAACTCCAAACCAGAAAACTCAAGGCCTGTGACAGCCTGACTGCAAAAGCAGCACTTGCTATCGATGTTTAGTTCCAACTTTCCAATCTCCCATTGGTTAACTCGGAAAGGGAATAGATGATTTAAACCTTCTATGCATCCTAAATACAAAGTGACATCGAAAGGTAGCTGTTTGGTACTGATCACTTGGGTGCTTCAGATGATTAGACCACAGTGTCACAAGAGGGATGGTATAATGTTAGGAAAACACTGACTGTTGCTTTACCTGAAGACTGGTAGGCATGATAAAATTCTAACAGACAATCAGTATAACTCTTTGATACCAATATCTTCAATTATCATATCAGGGGATGCTTTTCAGAAGAAGCAGCCACACCTATAACATGAGTTCAGAATAGCTCCTCTTAAACAGATCAGGGAACTCTTCTCTGAAATCTTGCTGAAGTCGCTGACCACTTCCTTGTAAAGCACGCCAGTTAAGACCAACTGCAGTTTCTGCCTTGCAGATAAACGATTTTCTATCATATGCTCTTAATTTTATAAGTGTCAGGATATGAGGCATGGGAATAATTCCAAACTAATAACTAGCCTCTAACTGGCATGGGCTACATGTCAGCTGCTGTTTTTAGAATTCATTTTAAGACCTTTTGATACTAAGGTGACAGTACTATACTGTAAGTCATCTAAAGCAAGCAAAATTATCATATCTGTCCATATGCTTCTGTGCTAAGTCTCTCTACTTGCTTTCAGCAGAAGGCCTTGAAGTATAGGATTGTTCTTGAAATACTTAAGTAGTTTTATAACATATTGTTACGACAAGTTTATTATGACAAATTCTTTTGCAGCTATTCCTTTAGGGTGAATTGTCATGATCAAAGCTTTATGAATATGAAGAAGTGTCCTTAAGAGAAAGGTCCAATCTATGTTCTGCTCTGAACCCTAGCACTGATCCCATTCAGCTGGAAGTGTCAAAGCCAGACAGGACTTACTGTGAACAGCTTCAGGTTCAAACATCAGCAGTAAGAAACCCCAATGCCTTGAGTGAGAAAGAGAACTGTTTCCTGAATGATAATCTGCGCATACTTCAGAAAACATTTAGGGCAGTTTTGAACCTTCAAAGTGTCATGACACTAAAACCAATTTTCTAAAGCAGATTCTTTCTGTCAGTTTGGGTGAGTGACAAGATCAGTTGTGCACTTTAGGGGGTGACTCAGACCTTAGAAGGGATGCTGCATCTCTTACTTTTCAGTGCATTTTGCTCTAGGAAAGACTTACAGCTCCAAGGTCAATAATGAAACAGTCTCCTCTGTTGAAGCTGGTCCAAGCCAGGGGGACTTCTGTGGCTCTTACAACTCTCCGGCCCTTGATATGCAGAAGCCTCCGAGCACTCAGATCATTAGTAACAACATGATTAAATCCAGAGGCAACACCACCTGCCTGAATAAAACAAAACAAAGCAGCAAGCTTTATTTCAGTTTAATTTCTGCAAATTTACCTTTTTGCTACAGCTGAGGAGCTAGCAGGGGAAAAAATAGTTTATGCAGTGAGAGGTAAGTCAAAATAATATACTGTTTAACCGTGCTGACCACAGACCAGATGGACTTGGGGAACACTGCTGCTGCTGAACTCTCAGGTGTAAGTCTTTATCTGAGGGAGCAGATATCACCCTGCTTCAAAGAGTTTTCAGATGAATGGGGAAAGGGAAAGCACAGGATTTACTGCACTTTCCTGCATCATCCAGAGGATAAGGTAATGCTGAAGTACTCTGTTACGGCAAAAATCAGTAGGTTATCGAATGAGGACTAAGGGAAAGCAGAGGAGTGTGCAGCTCCTGTACAAGTTTTCACAGCTTCCTCAAATTCAGAGGTCTAGGTGGTTTTGGTGCCTGGTTATGTGTAGAGGGAGGAGTCATTCCACAGCAGCTCTATAATTTTCTGAGAGTAATATTTGCAGCTTAGGAGGCAACCTAGCAAAGAGCATCAAACTGGGGGAAGCAAGATCAAACTACTGATTTACAATCTGTAAAGTGTAAGTTTAAGCCTAACTTATTCCTGCAAACTGGCCTGGTTGTCTGCCTCAGTGAGGCAGTATTCCCCACTCCTTCAGGAGACCCAGATCTTGGGTTGGAATAGAAAGTGTCTCTTGAAATTACAAAGCAGGGTTAAAAAAAATGAAGATCACTGTCAAGCTCTCTTACGCAAGCAGAGTTAAAAGCTTTGAATTGGTTCTGTAGACTGTGACAAGTTACAAACCTCCATAATGGAAGAAAGACTGATTGAGCAATGGCTCCCAGAGCTCCTACTACAGGGGGATTCTCAGGAGACACATGACTTTATTCTTAAAAGACACAGATGTCTCAGAAAATTTCCTTCCAAAGATTCCACTTCTGGAAGTGACACAACAAGGAGGCTGACACTACAGCTTTTTAAAACATAATATTTTCTTGAAAAGTATTTTGGAGGGTTTTTTTATCTACCTCAAAGATAAAAACTGCAGTAGACTGCAAAAGTACCATTTTTAGACTAAAGTGAGGTTTTGGTCTTTTCCACTCTGCTCGTGTTTTTAACCACTTAAGCACATTGGGTTCTACACTTGAACAAAATAATTCAGTCTACAACATAAAAATGGTTTCTGTGAAATTTACTGTGTCCCAAATACAGAGTCCCTACTGTGAGCACCCTTAGACACACAAGTGTGAAATCTCAGGATAGCTTCATTTGCGGGGGGAGCGGGGGGTGGGGAGGGAATGACTGGGACAGGTTTTCTGTTATCAGAAGAGACCCTGGTAAACAAGCTGCTGCTTTCTGTACAAGGACTTATTGGGACCCCTATAGTTTAGGACAGGTAGTTCAGATCTAAAACCACTCACATTAAGAAACAATTTTCAAAATTTCAGTAACAGATACAAAGCAAAATATTTTATTTTACTTGGGGGAAAATGTTACATGTATTTTTAGGATACATTTTGACAGTTGCTCTTTACCTTATATTTAATTCCTCCTTTGAAGTAGCTCACAAACTCAGTAGACTCATATCCTTGAATTTCTCTACTCTGCACAGGCTTTCCTCCTAAATAATCATCCATTTGAACAGCAAAGATAGCTGCAGCTGTGCTTTCATCCTGCGTACATTCTTTCCCTGAAATAAGATGAAATATTATGTCTATAAAGCACTAATAATTCTGTTGGGGAAATTGTTTCTGTGACAATTAGGCATTGCCTCAGCAGGTTATACTGCCCATGTATATGTTGCAACCAAGCACTACATCATAACCTTGTTCACCACCAAATGCATGACCATCCAGACAATTTCTTAACTATTTGTAGAACTGCATTAATAAGAAACAGTGAAAAATAGCCAAGTTTGTCTTCTTCCAGCCTCTTTGAGCAATAGGAAATCTGAAGTGACTTTAGCATGACAAGTGTCTACAGTAGTGATTTTTGGACCTTGAGTTGGCATGCAAAGACCCAAGGAAGGTCATGTCAAAGGGAAGATTAGATGGTAAACCATATATTTATGCTAAGAGCAACCTGCCAAGCCATGACGTTAAAATAACACAAGAGCAGTCCTATTGACACTATAACACAAGCAAAGGGTATTTTGCTTGGATATCTTTTATTAGGTTGCCTGGTACAGCTGGGAGAAAGAAAAGCAGCTTTGGGGCTCAGATATTTGCTTCATTAGGTCACAGTTTTGTACCTTTCACAGATTAGCCTCTTCTGAGGACTGTGGCAAAATGGCCTCCTTAACTAGTATATTGATGGCCTAATCACACTGCAAAGTAGGCTACATATTAAAACAAAACTTTTAGCACAGGTCCATACATTTTTGATTAACATTTTCAGCACTTTTGATTGTTTCAGGAAGAGCACAAGTAGGATCAAGTCTCAAAAAACTTGCTTCTCAAGAACTTTTGAAGAGTAAGGAAAGGTGAAGTTTCCCATTGAGTTTTTATATTTTCTTTCTAAGTAAGAGGGAGATGCTGGTACACAAGCACAGTTCTCAAGAGCAGCTTCTCACTTATATTAACCATTTCCTTGCTTCTAGGTGACTGAGTGGAAAACTACCATAGAGCTCCAGACAGTCCAGAGATACCTCTCACAGGCTGTGGGAGAAGGGGAAGTGTGTAGTGAGGTCTTGGTGTCACCTCATGTTGTAGCGAGTCACTTATATCACAGGAAGCCTGTCAGTAAGGTATTAGGAAAGAATGAAGCATGGCAGAGGGGGGACAGGGTTACCTAACGGCATCACAGACCTAGCTCCTCTCTTAGGGAGAGCGAGTGCCCTATTCATGGCCCAGCAGTGCAAATGCCACAAGACAACTCCCCTCTACCCCCAAAAATCGGGGCTTCTCCAAGGAGGAGTGTTACCACTGCTCCCACCACAGCTTTTGTGGTGACACAGCTGCAATAGAAGCCTCCAGAAAGCAGCAGAGATGAAACAGGGAAAAGATCCAAAGAATAATGGGGGCACAGGAAAAAGAACAACATAAGGCTTGCCCCAGAAAAGATAAAAAAACATTGCTGAAAGCAGGACATAACACAAGAACCTCTGAAAAAAAAAATACCCATCTCTCAGTGACAGAAAAACTTGCTATATGGCAATATGTTTTCTCAGACCTGGGTACCACCTTAAAGTTGATGGTAAAGCTTGGGGTTTGGTTTTTTTTTGTTGTTTTTATTTGTTTGTTTTTAAAATAGGGTTATTCATGTCTGTTAGGACTAGACCCTTCAGATCTGTTGCTTGCAATTACACAACAGGGTTCAGGGCTGAAGAAGAATGGTTTTGGAACAGTGTTAGAGATATGAACCACTACCAGGCTCAGTCTCACAACTCCTATGTGATAAAATACTCAGTGAAATCCTGTTAAAGAAGTGAACATCAATCCAAGTACAGGTTATTCAAGCTTGTAGGAAAAACAGATTTACCTTATAGTCTGAGGCACAACCAGCTATAAATAAGCCAGGGTATATAGGAAAAACCAAAATTTTTTACCAGATTAGATACTGGTACATATGAATAGGTCTTATCACTTAATCTCTGAGGACAAGGGTTAAAAAAAAATTTAAAAAATACCATGCATGGTTTTGTTAAAGATACTATATGGGGTAGAGTCAGTCTTACTCCCACAAGTAGCCTCATACTGGCATAGTACACATTGTTTCCATTAGTGATAGTTTCAAGTAAAGGATTAGTAGTTTAGCTACTAAGACATCCCCCTCAACTGTGCCAGCATCTCTGAGCAAAAGTTAAAAATGGATCCAGCTACCATGTGACACAGATCCACACTGAGTGCTTGGCCATGCCAACATCATCGCAGCACCTGAATTAGCTTGTTCAGAAATTACCTGACCTGGACAGCACTTCACCATAGGCAAGATATTTGGTAAAACTGGCTGACGCATAGGAAGCTTCAGCCTGGAGGAACAAATGTTTGGTCACTTTAACCCTAGGATGCCAGTCACAGCACAAGCCTGTCTGCACATCAAGGTCACAGACCATCCCCCCATGGTCTAAACCTCCTTCTAACCCCTTGGGTATGCCCAAGCAAGGTATTAGGAAGAAGTTTGCCACTATATGAAAATTCAATCCTCTGCTTTTATTCTGAATTTGGGGTCTTTTTTGGGTGAAGTCAGAATCTGTTCAGGCTCAAAGCCACCATATGAGGCTCACACAATAACACATGCCACAGATGACAGGCAGGAATAGGACCATGTCAAACGGCAAGGCCTTTGTAAGTATCTCAGCCCAAAGTCTATAGGGTTTCCACCAGTCTAATTTCACATTCCTTTCCATCCCAAAGTATGACTGATAATGACTGCTGTAACTGTTCAGAGACTGTTTATGGGAATTCTTCAGAAAGACCCTACTGAGGTCTTCCTGGCACACAGGTTATTCAGCCTTTGCTCACAAGGGAAAAGTTTGGTGTACACAACAGTGGTGAGAATCAGTCAGCAAAAACACCAAAGTGATTCCCACTCTTGCCCTGGGTCTGGCTGCCCTTCCCCATACGCCTTGTATGAGGCTCTCGTCTCCTGTTGCTATGAAACTTGCAGCAGTGTTTAAGCATCTCCACCCCACTCCTGGAGCATCTTGCAAGCAGAAAGGGATTTCCCAGCAGCTAGCCAGGCTGCTGCCAACCTGCCAGCTGCACAAGAACAACATGTGCCCAGATTACCTGAAGCTATTTACAATATCTGGATATTACCACATCAGCACGAGATGTGCTTCAGCGTGTACAAGGGAAGATCTTTAGCACAGAGAAGTTTTAATTAGTGCAAGTGTCAGTCACTGTTTTGACTTCACTCCCAGTTGCAGAGAGTCCTTGCATCTTTCCCTGAGAAGTATCTACAATACCTTAACTAGTACAAAAATAGTTCTAGCTTCATTAACAAAGGTCTAAATAGCCAAGCCCTGCTATTAACTAGCAGTGCTGTTGGCATAAGAACATCTGACATAAGTTAATTTACCCTGCCATCTATGATTACACTCTTGTCAAAGACAGACACTATCGCACATGCCAGCTGGATAACTCATAACACACGCAAAACTAAAGCTTCAAACATTTATGCAGAAACAATCCCAGCTTTATTTGCTATTCTTTTTCAATGCATCCAAAAGCACAATGAAAACCACAGCAACTCAAACACATTAATGTTAATACACATTGGTCTTTATGCGCATTCACCGGGATGATTGCCTACAAACAAACCTTGAGATGGTGAAACAAGAACAAAGTACTAGATCTTGGGCAGCTACACAGCAAGCACTGTGGTCAGATGACATGGGGACCTGCCAAGCAAGTCTCAAGAAACAGCCAGTAAATGAGGAAGTCACCTAAAATGCATCCTTACGTCAGACTTCTGTTTTGCTGTAAACACTGTGCTAGTCAAGGTTGAAGGCAAAAGACATCAGCCCAATTCCGGTGTTCCCAGTTACCTCGGGGGGGCTTTACTGGGCTGTCAGACTGATATTAAAGAGAAGAGGTTTTACAGAAAACCTGGTCGCTTTGCCTCCCATCAGAAAGCAAAATTCCTCTAGCTGAAAAAGGCAACATCTGGACACAAAGCAGTGCAACCACGCCACGGGGAGACAGCCGAGATGAAATTTTGGTCCCGGTGGAAAGAGAGGCAAGAAAACTGATGTGAACGAAGGCAGGTTTTCACTTGTTAATGTTGGTCGGATGCGGGCGAGACTTGACTTTAACCCTTCCACACTTTTCACATGGAACATCGCAGAGCAAGCAAACATTCACCTTTCCGTCATACCCCACTTTCTCACCCCCGGAACCCCTCAGCACCGCCGCGGCTTGGCATCACCCCCATCCCTGGCTGTAGCCCTACTGCTGTTACTTAAGCGCCTCCACTGGGAAGCTCCACACATGCAGCCCTCCGAAAACGGAGGGGGAGAAACTCCGGGTCCCGATCCCGCGGAGCGCAGCGAAGGCGCGAGCGGCGCGCGGCCCGCCCCGACCCCCGCGCCCCCGCTGCCTACCGAGCCAGTAGTGGAGGCGGTAGGCGGCGGCGGCGGCGCGGCGGACGGTGCGCAGCACCAGGTACGCGTCCCCCACGAAGAAGTCCCCGTGGCGGCTGGGGGGCACCGGCACCAGCTCCAGCCGCTCCACCCGCCACACCTGCAGCCCGCTCTGCCGCCCGGCCTCGGCGAAGGCCGGCGGGGGCCGGTCGGGAGCCATGGCGGGGAGCGCGCACCGGGCACCGGGCAGGCAGCCCCGCCGGCCGCCCCGCACCGCCTTTATAGGGCCGGGCCCGGGGCCGGCCCCGCGGGTGGGAGCGGCCGGTCCCCGCGGGGCGGCGGCGGGATGCGCCTCCCCCCGCTCCCCGCCCCGGCCCCGCGGCGGCTGGCGCCCTTCTGTTCATCGGGTGGTTTTTAACACGCCTACGAAACTCATACCTTTTCTTCCCATGCCCCAAAGCCGTGGCGGAGGTGTTATGCATAACCGGCACCCCTTGCTGCAAACGGGTAGTTTTTCTCTATTCTAAAATGAGACCAAAAACAAAAAACAAACCCCAAAAAGTCAAGAAAGCAAAGCACAACCGGCCTAACCCAGTAGCTACAGGTGTTAGACCGCTGTGCATTTTCCCTATATAATTGTCACATCTGCTTTCTTTTTGTAAGCCACTCATATCAGAACACAAAGAGTTTTTATAGCTTGCGCTTGCTGCTGGGCCCTTTTTTTTTCACCCCAGGCTGGAATGGGGGAGCACAGCTCTCATTCTCCATCCAGGAATTTAATATTTTTTGTCCAATAATGCCAGGAATCTTTTTGCAGGGGAAAAAGTCTTGTATTTTTTTGAAGATTCCAGATGAAGCCCAGAATTCATATGCATTTCCCTGTTGCAGAAAATGGAAAGCATTGTGCTGGTGTTTTTCCAACACTGTGCAACAACAACCCAATAGGGTTAAACCTTCGTCCTTCTTGCCCTTTATAAATGGTTGGTGCATCATCCTGGCAGGTTGTTACAACATGAAAATTATAGCAAATCACTGCTTTTGTCTGATATTGATGGGATGTAAATTAATCTGGATAGGATACAGATAGGTGCAGCTCAAGCTGTCAGTATATCAAAAGATGTTTCAGAGAGGGTTGTATTTAGGTCCATTATCCACCTGCATTAATTTTGAGGCTCATGATTTCCCTACTAGTTTGTTTTAGCAAGTTAATACAAGCAGAGTGCAAGTATCACCTGCAGGTGGATCGGGGTTACCTCAGTAAGGAGGGAGAGGCACAGCTAAATGCAACAGAGCAGCCAGAGAGCATCTTCTCTGACAAAAAGTTAAAAAAAGCACCATATCTAAGAAATCCTTTTCACTACCTTCCCTGCCTTCTTTTCATACTGTGCAATGTACAGTTTAGTTACTGAGGGAAAAGATGCCGTTGCAAATGTGTACTACTACCACCTTCCATTTTGGTGAGCATCCTGTCATCGGCTTGCCAGACAGGCATACAGGCACCCTAAGCTCTATCCCTACTGTTTAAAAAAAGGAACCTGTGGATGCTTTGTTTTGTCCAAGGTCCAGCTGAACACGTTATAGCTCACCAGCACCAGTTCACGGACAAACTTTTTATCCCTGATTCTGTCAGGGCTGAGGACTTGGTGAGTCTGAGCCTGCCTGATAAAGCACTATGCCTCCCAAATGAAATACTCTTCTCCAGATCATTCACCATGTGAAGAATAAAAAAAACTTTAGGAAGATCAGCCAAAAAATTCCAGCAGTTCCAGTTTCAATACGGTATCAGATGTTTCGAAATATTCGTAAGCGGTTTCTCAGATTTACCCTTCCATCTATGCCAGTTGTTCTTCTTTTCACTTTTACTCACTTAATTACACCAAGCAGTTTTTCTTCTCATTACATGCCTTTTTGCATTCTTGTACATTAGTTAGCTTTAGTCAGTGTGGACAGAACCTACCACATATTCTATAATTGTACGGATTTACTATTTCTTCTGAAGTTGGCAAGTTGCACTCCCTTTGGAAGTGCACTGTGTTTTGCCCATACACGAGCTGAAACCAGCCCAGTGTTGAAAAGCCTCATGTCTCCTACCTGTTGCACCCGTCTTGCCAAGCTAGGATTGTTTGTGCACCAATTGCACAGGCCAGTTGAGTCAAATTTACATCTCCTTATTCTAGCTTTAAATATTTAATCAACAGACCAAATACTACTCTCAGCTGTATCCCTGTTGCTGTCACGAGATGCACGCTAATGCTATTTGTACAGCATTGACCCTGCCCAGTATCACACACCAATGGACAAAGGTTAAAGACACAAGAACTGTTCAATTGTTTTGTCTCGGAGTCTGTGGCACCACTCAGACACAAAAGATGTCAGCACTGCCAGCAGAGTTTTCTCATGCCCAAGTCTGTCTTACTAGGATTACGTGCTATGTAATCACTTACTGGCTGCTAGCAAAGAAAACCCTGAGTTAATGTTTGTAGTGTAAGTTTGTACTCTTCAACATTAATTTTTGTCTTGCTTTTGCAATCTCACTCCTTATGAAAGCTGTAATGTCTTTTGATCAATTTCTATCTATTTTCTGCAGCAAAAATAAGCACTGACATTGTTAACATTACGCAGATTTTCACAGCATTTTAAACAATCAAAAGCTTTCTAACACGTAGTTATTCAAAAGTGAAACCTTGGAAAAAATAAAAAGAAGTATCCTAGGATTTGCACATTCAGAAAGAATATTTAAAATTACTTTTTAGGTGCTTTTGCATGTCTTTTGATGTTGTAATTGAAGTGGAGAGGACTCAGAAGTCCCAGGTCAAATTTTAATTACTACACTCATTTGAAATTGCACTAGAATGGAATTTCAGACTACCTTAACATTTCAAAGAATTCTGCTCTAATTTCCTAGAGATTATAGCTTACTGGTAAACTATGGCTTTCTCAGAAGGATGGCGAAGGCCTAGCAGTGTTTTAGATTTGGAATAAGAAAAGGAAATAATTTTGCCTCACACCCTTTCCTCAGTGGGAGGGGGAATATAGCAATTGGCTGCTGTTGCAGACCAGGAGCACAGTCATGGAGTAAAGATGCACAGATTTCTACCTGCTTGACTGCAGCATTTGAGATATGGCCATCTTTAAATGCCTGCTTTTTTCCCAAGTCCTTAGTGCAATCCTCTAATAAGTCACACCGGAGTGTCAGAAAGTGTTCCTGCTCCTCTAGTCCTTAAAACAGCAGAGATTCAAACTTGTAGTGAGTTTAAAGCTTTGGTATGACTCAGAGAATTCAAGGACTTACGCAAAACTTTGCCATTTCATTTTGCTAATTTACTTTCAACGCCTCTTGCTATATTGATTAAGGGATCTTTTTCCCTTTAAGTATTGTCATCATATACCACATATATGCAGGGTGTGGGTGTGTATACATATACGAAAAACCAGAATGCAATGCACAGAGTTCTGGTTTTATACCTATCAGGATTGCAACAAAACAAGGTGGTCGTTCCAGGTGATGCACACAAGGACCCCGAAAGGCCTCCCAGAAGCTAAGCTCCAGCATTTTTCCCAGTAGGAATAACTTTCAGTATAGATTGTTTAAGTCTAAGGCTTAAGTCCTTTTACAAGGCTGATGCCCTGCCTTGAATTACAGTTCCAGGAACTAACAATGGAAGGAACTAAAAGGAAATGCGAGGAGAGAATATTTTCAAATGTCATGAGCGTTTCCTTCTACAAAACTTATTCCTTCTTCACCACATATGCCAAATACCCTCATGACCTCTCTGATCCTACCTCAAAAATGGGATTACAGATGTTTAGTTTTTCCTCCAGTTTCACATTAAAGTTTGCTATACAAACAGTATGTGTATCAAAAGCACACTCTTGTCCAAACAGTCACAGAAGTCAACCTGTTCTCCTCTGTTCTGTTGCTGAATTATAAATCAATAGTTATTTCAGATTTACCCCAAATACAGTAAGCCAGTTCACAGATCTGAGCTAAATTCTTATTTCCAATATACTGCTAAAGAAAATAATCACTGGTACTGTATGAGCAGAGAAGAATTAGGTGATACAGCTTTAAAAGCCAAGTTATCAGTAGAATAGAATAAAATAGAAATATGTTACTGCTTGCTCATTCTTTCTGTTCTCTCATCATCCCTCAGAGCATCCTGCTCAGTGGCCCAGCTTCAACAGGACAGGCTTTAGCAAAGCAAGAACATGCTAAAGAAAAACTGAAAACTAGCTTTCCTCCTTACTGGCAGAGTTTGAGTCATGAGCCTACTGGATGAGAGATGTGCAGAATCCCAAGCAGTCTCCTGACATAAAAGTAGTAAGTCCTCCTTTGCCTTCAAGAGAGGAGTCTGGTTTTAATCCTCCAAGTCTAGAGCAAGTAAAGGGCCTTAGTGTGTAGCTTTGAGGCAGGTATCTAAAGCATAGAGAGGGAAGGATCACAGCCACACTATGTGCTCCACTTGGCAGCTGGTTGGCTCCTACCTATGTCCTGCTCTGCTTGCGTGAGCACTCTCTATGGCAATGTCTGTGATCCTTGGACAGGCAATGAGGGATTCTCCAGCAGCACCCGCCACCCTCAGCTCTGCAGGTAAGGACACTGCATGCCCAGCAGCTGAGGAGCTCTGACTCTCCAAATTCATTCTTCAGCAGTGGTGCTGCCTATGTAGGGCATGCAGGCGAAGCAATCTGAATGCTGGCTTCAAAGAATCTAGGAAAACATTTCTGACTCTGGGTTACTGAGAAGTGAAGTATTAATTATTAAGTGTGTTATAGCTCCCTGCGTTTTTCTGATGTTCTTCTCTTGAAATATTCAATGAGCAGCATAAAAGTTTAATCAAGAAATTCTGATTGTATCTCCATCCCAAGGCACAATATATTACATCTCAAGGAGTCAGAGAGAGGGAATTGAAGCACTCCTTCAGCAATCCCCTATCTTCCAAGAGACAGAAGGTCTCCTTTATGTTTATATGACATGGCATTTCATTGCATGGTCATGAGAGTAGACAAGTTTCAGCAAAACATTCTCAGACTCATAATTTTATCCACCTTTCCTATCTAGACAAAGAAATACTGTCATTATTCACAGCAACGATTTATCAGCCTGTCCATGTTTCCTGCTCATTTGGTCCACCACAGGAATAAATCATGCTGTTCTGTACAGATACGCAGCTCAGCAAGTTTCACCAAAATCATCCCACTGATCCTTAAGTTTGCTTCCTTATATTTAGATATAGTGGTCTCAAGTCTGATGGGGAAAATCTCCAGCTCTTTGCAAAGAGTTCAGGTTCAGGTTTTCAATGAATCGCTGTATCTTGGTTGGAAATAGAAAAATGGGAAGGGCATTCTTTATTAAGAAAGATTCAGAGGTATTGGCCAAAAATTATTACACAAAAAGTTTAATTAACGCAAGGCTACTTTATATCAATTGATAATGTTGCTTATTGTTACAAAACCTCTTTCACTCTTTTATCAATTTCCATAGTATTGCTGGGATTCAACTGCACACTGCTTTGTGAAACAAAGTGCTCCATGAGAAACGGTTGGCTCATGTCATTCGCATGGTGCACCAAAGGTCATAAGGCACAAGCTAGTATCAGCTGATTGCTCCAGCTCAGGCCTTTTGTTTTCCATAAGTGGAAGTGGCAATGTGTCAGACTGGTAAGTGAAGTTCCTTATTTGTATGATGGTTTAAGTTATTTTTGAATTTGGAAAGAGGGCCAAGAAAATTGCCATACTCCCATTTACCATCAGTGCAATAATTACAGTTAAAAGCGTCTAAGTAAAACTGAGGAAAAGAAGTTTACCCAAACAGAAGAAATCAGCAACATTTTGAAGAAAGCGCTATCATCTTCTGGACCCATTAATTAAATATGCAACATCCATTAAGCTCATAGATCAAGTCTCTGACAAGATATCCTTAAATCTGAGGCAGGAAGGCCTGAAGTATTGGATATGGCAAGCAAGGGAGTGGAGAGCACCCAGGGAAAACATCCTTCTCCACTTGCATAAACCACTGTCTCTTCTAGACTTCGACTCACAAAGCAGAAAGGAGGAACAATCATATCTGTAGAAAAGTGGTAAAAAGCAAAGCTGCTGGTAGTTATCTAAACTGAGGTAGGATTTCAGTTTAATTTATTTCATTGCATTCTTCAAATGGTGAATGTTTCCTTCAGTAATTCCTTGATAATAATTCTTCTGAGAGGGTTTCTAAACTTAATATAAAAAGGACAGCCTTTGTGAGACATTAAACTAAGATCGTAAGGAAAAGATATTTTTGCCAAGATTTTAATAGCAAGTGTATTTTGAAATACAGTTATTCTGAGAGCTTTTTCTCTTGAATGAAGATTATAAGTCAATGCCTTTATGCATTTAAATGCAGTGTGTGAAAAGCAGAGTACTCAAATCATGTGCATCTCCTACCCTTATTTAGCAAGTAGTGCCTCTGGATTCTCAGAGAAGGAATGAACTCATTCATTCATTCCAGGAGCCAAGGTCCGAGACGTTGCTGAGAGGGTGCCACAACTCATCAGGAAAACAGGCTACTATCCACTATTACTATTTCATGTAGGCATGAACGACACTGAGAGCCATAACCTGCATAAAATCAAGGAAGACTTTTGAGCCCTGGGGGAGCAAGTGAGAAACACTGGCACCCAGGTGATCTTCTCTTCCATTTTGCCAGTTCGAGGGAAGGGAGCAGCCAGAAACAGGTGCGTAATGTATATCAACTCCTGGCTACATGGCTGGTGCCACCGTGAGGGGTTTGGCTTTTATGACAATGGGGTGTTCTTCAATGACGGCAACATGCTAGGGAGGGATGGAATCCATCTGTCTAAAAGGGGTAAGGGAATCTTCAGCAGTAGGCTGGCTAATTTGGTGAGGTGGGCTTTAAACTGAAGGACTTGGGGGGTGGGATCAGTTGCAAAAATGCTCACACCAGCACATCCAACAGGGGAGTAAGTCAGGCCAAGCAGTGTGGTGATAAAGGTTCCTTATCTGTCTCCCAAGAGGTGAAACAGAAGAGTAATCGCCTCAAGTATATGTATACAAATGCCCACAGTCTAGGTAACAGACAGGAGGAACTGGAGCTCCGTGCCCACTCAGAAGGGTATGGCATCATAGGAGTAACTGAAACATGGTGGGACAACTCAAATGACTGGGGGATCGCAATGGACGGTTACAGGCTCTTTCGTAAGGACAGGCAGGATAGAAGAGGTGGAGGAGTTGCACTCTACATCAAGGAACACCTTGAATGTATCAAAGTCAACTATGGTGATTGCGACTGCTCTATCGAATGCCTCTGTGTTAAAGTCAAAGGGGTCATCTCCAAGCAGGACCTCACAGTGGGCATCT
The DNA here is from genome assembly GCF_963921805.1 of Phalacrocorax carbo. NCBI lineage: Eukaryota > Metazoa > Chordata > Aves > Suliformes > Phalacrocoracidae > Phalacrocorax > Phalacrocorax carbo. The sequence continues at coordinate 137,347,977 of NC_087514.1, forward strand.
GCTATCGACCTCCTAACCACGGTGATGAAGCCGATGAAGTGATATTTGGGGCACTAAAGCAGGCTTCTGGCCAACAGAACCTGGTCTTGATGGGTGACTTCAACTACCCAGACATCTGCTGGAAGAACAATATGGAAGCTTGCATGTCATCCACCAAGATCCTGGAATGTATAGAGGATTGTTTCCTGATACAAATGTTAGATGTGCCAACCAGGAAGGAGGCGCTGCTGGACTTGCTATTCACAAACCGAGAAAGCCTGCTTTGTAATATCTCGGTTAGTGACAGCCTTGGCTGCAGTGACCACAATATTGTGGAGTTCGGGATCCTGCTGAGCATGCTGAAGGTCAGTACTATGACAAGGGTTCTGGATTTTAGAAGAGCAAACTTCAGTGCACTCAGGGCTCAATTGGGAGGGATTCAATGGGAAGCTTCCATGGAAGGCAAAGGAGCTAGTGAATGCTGGGAATTCTTCAAGAACTCTCTCTTGGAAGCACAAAACCAGATTATCACCTATAAAGGAAAGGGAAGTAAGCGGAACAAGAGGCCCCCATGGCTCAACCATGACCTCCTGGGTCTATTCAAATCCAAAAGGGAAGCACACCAAAAATGGAGAAGTGGAGAATTATCCACCAAGAACTACAAGGGCATAGCCAGAGAGTGCAGAGACGTGGTTAGAAAAGCAAAAGCCCAATTTGAATTGAAACTGGCTGTAGACATAAAAAATAACAAGAAAGGTTTCTTCAGACATGTCAACCATAAGCAGAAAAAGAAGAAAAACATAGGCCCACTGTTAAATGGAAAAGGAGAGTCAATCACCAACGATGCAGAAAAGGCAGAAGTCCTCAACACCTTCTTCACCTCCATCTTTACCAGCACTGTAGGGTCCCAGGCTTTGGGAACAAAATTGCCGATTGATCCAAATACCAACCCACCACCAGTGAAGGAAGAGTTAGTACATTAATTACTACAGGAGCTTGACCCCTACAAATCAATGGGCCCTGACGCCATCCACCCGAGGGTGTTGAGATAGCTGGCTGACATCATTGCAAGGCCACTCTCCATAATCTTCGAGAAGTCATGGAGAACGGGGGATGTCCCAGAGGACTGGAGGAAGGCAAATGTTACCCCTATCTACAAGAAGGGCTCGAGGGAGGATCCGGGTAACTATAGGCCCATCAGCCTTGCTTCAGTCCCTGGGAAAGTTATAGAACGAATCCTCCTGAGGGCCATCACAAGTCAAATGAAGCACATGATTGGGAAAAGCCAACATGGCTTCACTAAGGGCAGATCGTGCTTGACAAACCTGGTGACCTCCTATGACAAAATGACTTGCCTGGTTGACATGGGGCTGGTGGTGGACATTGTATACCTGGATTTCTCCAAGGCCTTTGATACAGTCCCCCACAGCCTCCTCTGGGAGAAGTTAATGCGTTATGGCCTAGGCAAGTGGTCTGTGCAGTGGGTGGGGAACTGGCTGACAGGCTGCACCCAAAGGGTGGTGGTAAATAGCTCTTTCTCAAACTGGCAACCTGTCACTAGTGGAGTCCCCCAGGGGTCGATATTGGGCTCAATGTTATTCAATATCTTTATAAGTCATCTGGATACCAGCATCAAGTGTAGCCTAATAAAGTTTGCTGATGACACCAAGTTGAGTGGGGAAGTAGACACTCCAGAAGGGAGAGCTGCTCTGCAGGGAGATCTGGATAGGCTGGAGGAGTGGGCCAGCAAGAACCTTACGAAGTTCAACAAGGAAAAGTGTAAGATCACGCACCTGGGAAAACATAATCCAGGGGTGCAGCACAGACTGGGATCCACCTGGCTGGAGAGCAGCTCTGTGGAAAGGGACCTGGGGGTCTTGGACAGAAAGCTCAATATGAGTGAACAGTGTGCTGCTGCAGCCAAGAAGGCCAACAGGATGCTGGGCTGCATCAAAAAGGACATCACCAGCAGAGATAAAGAAGTCATTATCCCACTCTACTCAGCGCTTGCCAGGCCACACCTGGAGTACTGTGTGCAGTTCTGGTCCCCTCTATACAAAAAGGATGTGGACAGGCTGGAAGGGGTGCAGAGAAGGGCCACCAGGATGATCAAAGGACTGGGAAGCCTGCCATATGAGGATAGGCTGGGAGAACTGGGTTTGTTCAGCCTTGAGAAAAGGAGGCTTAGAGGGGATCTCACCACCATGTACCAGTACTTAAGGGGCAGCTACAAAGAAGATGGAGACTCCCTTTTTACACGGAGTCACATGGAGAGGACAAGGGGGAATGGACACAAGTTGCTCTTGGGGAGATTCCGATTGGACACGAGAGGAAAATTTTTCACAGTGAGGACAGTCAATCATTGGAATAATCTCCGCAGAGAAGTGGTTGACTTGGCCACGTTGGACACCTTTAAAAGTCACCTGGACAGGGTGCGGGGTCATCTTGTTTAGACTGTGCTCTTCCCAGAAAGGTTGGACTACATGATCCCTGAGGTCCCTTCCAACCTGGGATTCTGTGATTCTGTGTGACTGTAGCTGATATTAGTGGTAGATATCCATGGAGCAGGCCAGATTCTCTATTTCAGGCAAAACAGTTGTAAGATTAATATAACTATGAATAAAAATAGGATTTAAGCTTCTTTAAATTTTCAGAATAACACAGATCACTGTAGTAGTATGGCTGCTTTTTAAATACAGAGTAGCTCCTCACTAATATGTATCTGCAAGTATTGAGCTGAGTACTCAAAATTACATTTTTCATCAAATCCCACATATGAACTTATTCTGGATTTGGAAACCATGTATTGAAAATATTCCTTTCAAAACATTCATTGACCTTCGCATAAAATTTGAAACGCCTTCTAACAATTTTTTTTCAGTTTTTAATTCACTGACCCTGAACACTTACTTAAATCACTCAAATATCTGAAACAGAAAAGAAGGGGAGGGAAATGTGGGAAAGAAGGGAAAGACTTTCTGTTTTCTGACTTTGTGAAAGAAGTCTGTTTGAAGGTTTCATGAATTTGGTACACCAACATGGGAAAGTAACATTTTCTAGATTGTTCATAACATCTAGTTCTTACCAAGCTCATATAGGAGAATATTTATGCCTCCCACTTGCCTCCTGAAGCACAAGTTTATGCTTATACTTCAGCTAATGAAAGGCTAAGGTGGTTTCAAACCCTCTGAGAATAAGACATTTGAGAATTATGAATTTTGTAACTGTGTATCAGCTTTTATCTATTAGCCAAGTTTAATTATACCAGCACAGAACACTAAGATCAATAACAAGTGTCCTGTCACAGCATTTTAAAATTAATAGTCTCAGCGTTGATTCAGCTTGAAGAGGGCAGGAAAGTTGCCTTGATCAGATTTCCCAGATTAAGTGAGTAGTTTCTAAGATCACTGACATTTATTGGGCATCTGCCCATTGAGTTTAGCAGATCTAAAAGCAAAGCTATCTGAAGGAGAACAGAGGCATCCAAAAATCTTTTTCTACATCAGGGTCACCAGATTTATAAAATTAACTACTTCCTTTTCTCTGAAATATTGAAAGTATACTGATTCACTAAAAAACTGCTGAGATCTGCTAACCTGCTGGAGGAAGCTTCTAAAATAGTTACCTTTTGGTAGCGCATGTTCAAGATGGGGTCTTGATGTTGCTCAAGATCTTTCTACAGAAAGTTCTATTTCTACCGAAAGATCTATTTTAAATCAAAGCCTGTGACTGGTTCCCGTTTCAAGAGTCTGAGGCATATTACTGGAAAAGGGCCCAACCTTTCTGTTTTCTCATTAGAAATATGCATAGAAAGCATGGACGTTCCTCAGTGTTAGAAGTTGTACTGTCAACATAACATTTATTTCAAGGTTGATTTCATAAATCTAAATGACAAGAAAAGACACGGAGCAATATTTTGTTAGGTTTTTTTGCCACTCACCAGGAACAAGTGTTTTTCATGAGAAAGTCTGAAGAACAAACTTTTCCTATCAAATCAAGTCAGATTAACAAATCATGCAACTCCCTCAGCCCTAGACTCCAAGGCAAAAATTAATCTTATGGGAAAAAATACATTTCCTTAATGTCTTGTTTTAAGGAGCCTATTACTCTGGAGAAGGCATGTCCTCAGGGACACAAGTGTAAAATCTTTGCAGATCCTGTTCTCCGGACTCCTTTTCCAATTTGATTGTCCACTGACAAAGGGCAGATACCAGGTAAAATAAAGTGTGAGGAAAAATGCATAACTGATGTGAGACAGTGAAGTGCGCAGATTATTTACACACCCTCAATCCTAGCTAGCATTAGGCATAATTCCCAGAACAAGTGAATTATTTGACTGTAAAAAAAAGAGCTAATGTCTCCAATATTTATGCTTCCCTCATTTCCTTTGTGTCAATAATACTGTGTATACCTGTGCTCCCAAACAGAGCTACAGCATTCACTCCTTCCAGAATAAAACAGTTGAATAGCTACAGAACACCCTTTAGCTTCTCCCCCAAATCAGTAGTTTAGGTACCTCTCTTCCCTGGGTCTCCAGTTTATCCTGCTATGGTAAATCCCATCCCACCATCCTGGTACAATGCTTTGAGGTCTCTGGCACTCTCCTGTCCCATGTTTCCAAGCTTTGCTCCTGAGCCATCTTGACTAGACCCGTCTAGAAGCCAAACATAAATGTTATCTCTATCCCAACCATTGCTGCTTCCTTACTTTATATATATGACTTCTGGTAGTATATTTCTCAAACTTCTACTTTTAAAAATAAAATCCTGAACAGCACCACAAAAGACTGGGGGATGCCCACTCTTACGGGACCTACGATGTTGTGAAACTGATAAACTGTGTGGTCCTAGAAAAAAGAAAATAATAATTAAAAAAAAAAACGTAGCTCAATAAAGTAAATAAATAAATTGGATACATTTTGTGCTCTTTTTTCTTCAATGACAGAGCGACACAGCAACACAGCACCATGCACATGGACTGTGTGCTTGAAATTCCAGATCTAAAAGTCACTTAAGGCTTTGTCCAATTCTTCCCGGATTCAAGGGAAACTTTTTCCTTACTCAATGCAAGGTAGCCAGCATTATGGGATTGCATAGCCCCTGTGTGCTTGGGCTCGTGTTTCACACAGGGCATGCCAGCCAGCTTTGAGAGAAATGATCACTGAGAAGGGTGTATATTGATACATTATTTTAAAAAACACCAGGCCATTATACTCCCTTTCCTTCCTTGCCTTTTTCACAAGGCCAGAAAATTTCCTCTGCCAGGAAAAGAAAAATCCCTTTGGTGTCCTTGGACTTTCTCTGTTTCTAATTATTTTCACGAGTAACACTGTTATTTACTTTCAAAGGTACATAACCATCAACAAGAACATTTATCCTCTCAGGAAAGCACGTACAGGAATGCATCTGTTTATGGTTCCACATTTTGACTTCCCATTGGCTGCCAGGTGATTGCTGTTTTCTTGTCCATCTCTTGAGATGAACATTCAAGGAACATCACAACTACTTGGCTATTACCTTCTTCAACTGTGTAGGAAGCAAGTGAAAATAAACTGTTTCTCTTTGCAAAGTAAAAGATGATAGGTAAAGAGTTGGCCGAGAAACATGCTGTTACAGATAAGTTTATTGTGCTAAGTATAATTTTAGTACAACCTACATGGCAGGCATCATGTTTTATTGTTTTATTGTTTTATTTTTCCAGCTATGAAAAGGCCTCTGTGGAGGAAAAGTAGCACTTTGATGTTTGTAAAACTGTTTTAAACAGAACAGACCTTGTGTGTTTCACACACTGCCAGTTGGTTTGTAACCTGAGGAAATCCCATGATATTAAAACTAAACTGGCTCTTTCAAGCCACAGGCATCCTGCTGCCTCCTCCGAGGCCCTCTCCCCACCGCTCCCTACCCCCTTCTCCCCAGTCTCCTCTCTGCTAGTTGCCCATTGCCACGGTGCGTGCAAAATTCGGCCAGAATGTTCCTTTATTTAGTATTAGAATCATAGAATCATAGAATTATTAAGGTTGGAAAAGACCTCTAAGATCATGAAGTCAAACTGACCTGCACAGCTCTCCTATGTGTCTTTTTGTATGCAGTTAGTGCCTTTTTAAAAACAGTCCCTTATTTAAAACAAATCAATATTTTTCTTCCTTATATGATCTAAACAGCACATGTCTGTATAGTGTTAGCTAACTGTAATTGTGTTATTAAGGTAATAAAATTACCCTGCTGCTCTCACTGTAACAAGATAAGGTATAATGCAGTGCTAGAAGCAATGTTTAATGGAGCAGAGAAGTATCTGGCAGAAAATGATTCTTTACATTTTTTCCAGTACGTTAATTTTAATTATGGTCCATACGAGATTTTTTTTTTATTGCAAACAAATCTGCTATGTTTATCAGTTTTTGTAGATCAGGTCCCAGAAAGATATTAATAAATTAATAATAATTCTTTAAACTTTAGACTGTTAGTCTTTTGTGAGTCAGGTTGATTGTTTCATGTCTTTTTCTGGTTTTGTTTTACAGGAAAGGCATCAAATTTGGTATTTCAAAGGCTTAGTGTTACAAGGATATTAAAACTTTCAGCATGACCAGTCTGATCCTGGGACCATTTACAGTACCTAAAATGTGCTGACCACCTGAGTAGTCCATGTGTACATGCTTAATTTTTCAAATGTACAGGTCTGTGATGGAGGTAGGATATGGAGAAGTGTCTTTAGCTGAACTTGGGCATAAATTAATGGGAAATGAATTATAAACAAAGTTATAGAAATGTTGACAGAGCTTCGATTAGAATTAGGAATTGTGTGTATAATTCAAACACAGATTTTAATCTGCATGGTCATCATTCACATGAGTAGGATCTTAGTTCAGGAAATCACAGGACACATGGCTAATCTGGCCCAAAGTACAACAGCCTTAGAGATAACATTGAATTTGAAGTCTATGGGGGAGTGGGGAGGCAGAGGATGTCCTGAACAGAGACCTTGAAATCCTTCTGTTTCTTTTATTATAAAGATATGTAGGTAAGTTTTATACATACACAAAACATTAGTATTAATAACTTAGAGAATTGGCTGTTTTGTCTTTGTAGAATCAGTACACACAGGCGGCAGATCTGAACATACTTTCGTGTAACGCTTCTTCCAGTCATTTATGAGATCACGGTATTTACAGTTAACCTGTGAGCCTACTTCTTCCTTTTAGGACTGCAGGAAGTATCTAAATTCACTCTCTGCATTTATATAAGCTGTAGATGTTTTTATAAAGCAACTCTAAAGGAGCAATCCAATAGTGCTGCCTAAAACAAAAGAATTCACCTCTAAAGCCTACTCCAAAGTACACCAAAGTCAATGGAAAATTATTGACTGGAACAGATTTAAAATCAGCAACATTTTTGGTAATGGATACTGGTCATTTCTCGTACACTGGGCTAAGAGGTGTCCACACTGCAATTGACTGTGTGCTCAAATGGCTGACAGTGCTGTCAGCAAGATTTATAGTGCATTTGCACTCACACAATGAGGATCCAAAAGTAAAAAGGATGAAGAGATTTTGCATGTATCTCCAACTGCTGAGGCATGACAACACCACTTTAGCCAGTCCTTGATACAAAAACTACACTCTGCTTTCTCTGAGGTTTAAGAGCTTTGTAAAGCATGTCAGGGGAGATGGAGATCGGCCTGACTGGCAAATACCTCTGAGGGGTATTCTCAGGCCCTCTTTGGGATCTGAAAGAACTTGGGTGTTCAACAGGGGGACAAGGAGATGCTGAACGGGGGCTAGAGTGAAGAGCTGCCACAGCACTCTGCTCAGGTGAGTGCTTCTTCCACGTGCACCTGTGAACCAATACAACAGGCAATGGTGTGTAGAGACGCAGCAAAAGGCTGGTGACGCTGCACTCCTGCTGAGCTCTGCTGGAGTGCACCAAGCCGGCATTGCAGCTGAGGCAGAACCGCTCTCCAGAGAGCACCTAAATCTCCGTGTTGTATGGTAGCATTGCCAGCTCCTCCAGACCAGGCCACTGCATTGTACTGGTAAGCCTTGTGGGCTAACCGGGGCTGCTAACCGCACAGCTGGCTGGCGGCAGTGCTTCTGCCTTCATAAGAGCTACACCTGGGTGTCACACCCCTGTGGGAATCTGGAAGCAAAGTATCTGTCCTGTGAGTAGCAATAATGCTCTTTCAGCTGCTTCCACGCCAGGATGTTGGAGAAAAAGCAAACTTTATACTCCATAGGGTTCTTAAAGGGAAAGGTTGTTTTTTTCTTCCTTATATATATTGCATATAGTAAATGTATATGGTATACATCATTATTACACCAAAGTAGACGAACAAACTAAGCCAGCATTTCCAAGGAACTCTTAGGTTCACAACTGTCAGGTTTGTTTCTTAGGATATCTCTTACAGTATATTTGGCAGTAAAGAGCATTACCCACGCATAGATTTATTGCAGGTACCTCAGCTTCCTTAACAGCCTTTGTACCCCAAAGGCTCTGGCAACTTCCACTCTCCTCACTGCACAGCAGCCCCGTGGTTTCTTCCTGGCTCCTCTGATGAAAGAGTGAAGTTGCCCAAGCCAGGAAACGAGTGTCTGTAACATGCCCGTGTGTCTCAGTCCCCACTGCACGCAAGCACAAGGGCCTACCCCCATCTTGTTGATCAGAATGAAGATATACTTCTGTCACATATATTTTTAAAGATGAGCTGTCATGCACGGAGGTTAAGGGCAAGTTCATACCCTTTTTCATCAGAAACACTGGAACTGTCTCTACATGTGTTACAAGAGATTAAGTTTACCTGGGAGAGTTTGCCTGAAACTGACTCGTCCCTTGTGCTTTCGGGGCAATAAATCTACCTGCTCTGTGCCTCCTTCTTCCCGTGTGTAAAAAGAGCAAGTCAATAGCATTACTTTGAAGGACAACTGCTACGTGCACCACTTCATTACACTGTCACCTCTATTACTATGGGGAGGCCCAGATAAAATTTTATCATTATCCATGATTAGCATAGACACAATGCTATTATATTATGATTATATCTACCAACAAGAGGTCCAGATTCTAGCAGCCTCTGAAATTGAATTTGTCCTAAGTCTTTCATTTGCCATGCACAGAGGAAGCACCGTTCGCTGGGCTGTGTTTGCCTGGCATTCAGAAAATGGGGAATTTCCAGGCAGACTGAGGACTCTATTGTTTCCAAACTCAAATTTGGGGAACCCCAGATTTCAAACAAGGGTCTGGAGATGCAATGCAGTTGCTCTCTGACTGGTAGGAAGCTCTCTAACAAGAAATGTGCCCTTTTTTAGAATTAACACCTTACACAATTTTTCTTTGCACCAAGGGTTGAATCTGGGAGATCCTGGAGAAATGCCAAACCCCACAATAGTGCACACAGAGCTATGAGATCATTGCTTAAGGGATTCTAATTGTGTCCTAAGCTTTCCACAGTGGTGTGTAGCTCGCTGTCTTTTGGAAAGGGCAAAACAATCCAATATGCAGTTTTCTTATGTTAAATCACTATCTGGGGTGCATTTACTGTACAGCTCACTTACAGTTTAAATCTAGAGATTTGAGTCCAAATCTAGCTCTGGGTATGCCTCCAAAGCCCTCAGCAATGCACACTATGACTAAGAAGTGCTTCCCCCTGTTACACTCAACACCCGTACACGCTGTTTGTAAAAGGAATTGAAACTGCCTGGCCGTGTTGAGCTTTCAGCAGTCAATCCCTAGTAATTAGAGTCAAGCGCAAAGCAGCTGTTCCTATGAGAGGGTTCATTTTGGCACAGCCTGCTGATCACCAGCTCTCTGGTGGAGAGGACAGGGAGTTTCCAAAGTAAGCTTATAATGGCACTCAACCTCTCTAGTTCTCAGGACTAGATGGGCTGTGCCATTTCTTTTACCTCCAGATGACTGAGGGACTGGTTAGAGATAAGGATTAATGAATTGAAAGAGTCAGTAAGTAATTTTTAGTAATACTGAGAGATATATATATAGAGAGGCATTTATTAAGGAGAGATAATAATGCTCCCTTCCATGTTATTTCAGAAATCAGGACCTAGTGGAAAGAGGCCAAATACTCACTAATAAGCCAGACAAAGTGCATTTAGTGTGTGTCTGTTCCATGCTGGTATTTACAGTCAAAACCAGATATTTTGCTAAAATATTTGAGCATCATTGATAAAGGTGGCTTTCTGTGCCAGTTTTTGTACTGTTCAAAGGATCTAGGCCTGCTTTGTTACAGTGGGCCATGGCTCTTGGAGAGCTCGTACCTGACCTCACAGAATATACACAAGACACAGCTCAGGACCACTAGTGTCTTCCATAGCATGTGCAGATAAACACATTACTTGGGAACAGAAGTTTGGTACATTAGCATCGATAACGATGTGGAGTCCCTACCACATTTCTTTCTCCTCAGCACTTGCTATTTAGGCTGGGATTCCTGTGAAAGAAGGACACTGCCATTTAAATACAGTCATCACCCTATAAGGTCACATTGGGCTAGTATCAGATGTGAAGGGAGAAAATGCAATTTTACATCAAACTGGTTTAATCAGTGAGAAGATCAAGATTTTCCCCTGTGAGAAGTGTGTTCTAGACAAGATGGAAGCAGAAAACAGTGTATTTTGTGGACGTTTTTCTCTTCCTCCCAGAACTCCAGCAGCTAGGAATGGGGACTGTGCTGGAGGGCACTCTAAAGTGTCAGCAGCCCAGGAACATTGAAGGAGAGGTGTGTTGGAAGCTAAAAAATTGTCTCTTAACGCATTAAAAAGCAGTCCTGCTTTCCACCTGCCTTAGATGCTGCCTAACATGGCCCTTCTTTGAGTGGGGTTTACTCCCCAAGAGTAATCTTATTCAAGAGACTTCACAAGCACAAATACAGCGTATCCTGGCTATAGCAGCAGGCGACTGCTCTGACAAGTCCAAGAAGCACAAGCTATTCCAGCAAAGGTCAGTGTTGTGACCAGCACATTTTCATTGCTTCATCTCACTCCTATTTTCAACATTGTAGCACAGGCTCTGAGGCAATGCTGCACTGCCTGCATGGATACACTGAGCCCATGTAAACGACGGTCATTCTGGATGATGCAAGGACCTCACTCGACAGTAACCTTTCCCTAGTGCAAGCCAGCATAAAGGAAGGCCAGCCAAGCTATCTGCATTTTTTGTTCTGGACTCAAAGAAAGGCTTGGGTCTATTCAGTTTAATTGGGTGTCAGTGTCCCTCTGACCCTCCCAGACCAATGTAATAATGGCTTCTGCCAGCACCCATCAATCCTTTCTCATCTAAGATCACAGGAGAGTAAAATAATGTTTGCCCTCTAGGTAAGACTAGATCCAGTGTCCCTGTGCTAGCAGAATGAACGCTCACATCTCTGCCTGCCTTTCCCTGCTGCAGCCAGCACAGCTTTTCCTCCACACGATCCAAGAACGCAGTTTGAGCACCACGCTGCTGTCTGTGCCTTGAGAGCAGAGAAGTAGAGGTACATCAGAGCTACAAAATAAAACAGGAGTGATCTTTGACAGGTTCATCAAAGAACTCATTCTCAGATGTGTTTCAGACTTGAATCAGAGCAAAACACATTGAAATGCCTAGAGACATTTGTGTTCAGCCAGTTCATGTGTGTTAGAAATGTGCATGTTGACTCGCCAATATTCAGTAGAGTTATGTTCAGAACATGGAATCTGTCACCACCTACGCCTGTTCCCCAAGCAGTTTATTTTCCCCTCAACCTACTATTTGTTAATCTTCAGTAATGTTAATGGGAGCTATTTTATAATGAAAATAAAGACATTTGGATATCTCTACATTTAAGTGTTTGGTGTATACTTATAAACCATCAAATCATCCACCCAGTATCTGCGTATTCTGAAATAGTCTGTGGCTTTGAACAGTCTAATGTGGTGGTCCATGTCCCTAGATCTTCAGTGCAGTGACACGTCCCTTAGGACATGCCAGCTGTCCCCTGAAGTTCAGCTACTGGGTAAAAAACTGGCTGGATGGCCAAACCCAGAGATTTGTGGTGAAAGGAGATAAATGCAGTTGGCGACCAGTCACAAGCAGGGTCCCCCAGGGCTTAGTTTTGGCGCCAGTCTTATTTAATACCTTTATCAATGATCTGGGTAAGGGGATCAAGTGCACCCTCAGTAAATATGCAGATGACACCAAGTTGGCCGGGAGTGTCAATCTGCTCAAGGATAGGAAGGCTCTGCAGAGGCACCTGGACAGGCTGGATTGATGGGCCGAGGCCAACTGTATGAGGCTTAACAAGGCCAAGTGCCAGGTCTTGCACTTTGGTCACAAAAACCCCACACAATGCTACAGGCTTGGGGAGGCATGGCTGGAAAGCTGTCCGGTGGAAAAGGCCATGGGGGTGTTGGCTGACAGCCGTCTGAACATGAGCTGGCAGTGTGCTCAGATGGCCAAGAAGGCCAACAGCATCCTGGCTTGTATCAGGAATTGTGTGGCCAGCAGGAGTAGGGAAGTGATCATGTCCTTGTACTCAGCACTGGTGAGGCCGCACCTTGAATACTGTGTTCAGTTTTGGGCCCCTCACTACAAGAAGGACACTGAGGTGCTGGAGTGTGCCCAGAGAAGGGCAATGAAGCTGGTGAAGGGTCTGGAGAACAAGTCTTATGAGAAGCAGCTGAGGGAACTGGGTTGTTTAGTCCGGAGAAAAGGATGCTAAGGGGAGACCTTATTGCTCTCTACACCTACCTGAAAGAAGCTTGTAGTGAGGTGCATGTTGGTCTCTTCTCCCAAGATACTAGTGATAGGACAAGAGGAAATGGCTGTGTCAGACGAGGTTTAGATTGGATATTAGGAAGAATTGCTTTACTGACAGAATGGTCAGGCACTGGAACAGGCATCTCAGAGAGGTGGTAGAGTCACTGTCCCTGGAGGTGTTCAAAAACCGTGTAGACGTGGCACTTTGGGACATGGTTTAGGAGGCATGGTGGTGTAGGGTTGATGGTTGGACTTGATGATCCTAGAGGTCTTTTCCAACCTGAATGATTCTATGATTCTAAAATTGCAATCTTATCAGCAAATCTACATTGACAAGCAGATTTTTGAGCTAATAGATCTACTTGCATCAGTAACATAATTATCCTCAAAACTGAGTGTCTTTGCATGAGTGAACTAGTGTATTTTCTGTGATCTGAGTCTATTATTTAGAGCTAGGAAGCAGATTTTCTCTATTATTGAAACTTAGAGGAAAACATTGCTGTTTGGTCATTGAGGTTCATCTGAGGCCACTTCAGCTAGCTCCATGGCAGTAGAGGGGTTCTGCGTTCTTACTCCTGCTCCCTACTATTCAAATACTGATTCCTCATTTCTTTAACATGATAACATGCATGTTGTCAAGGATTTACCTATGTTTAAATGCTGGGATTTTAACTTCAGCTTTAAAGGATCTCTGGTGTAACTTGTCACAAGATTTGGTAAATTAGCTTCATACTGCACTTGAAAACTAAAATACATTCTAACATCAGATAAGCCATCATGCCTAGAACCAAGAACATTGAAGTTAACCACAGAGTAAACTTCATATGTTGGATTTAGGTAAGATAAAAAATATACTGGTAACATTTCTGTTCAATATTGGCAAGATTTAAGAGACTTAATTAACTGTTAATTAGTCAAGAGTTACGGTTTTCCATTACCCTGTTTACACAGCTCCTATTGCCACAGTCCCAATCTCAAATGAGTCCACTGGCGTCCTATTACAGATGAGGAATAATAACGCAAACAGAAGACCCTACTAGAGAAAGGAGCTGTGATACTAAAAACACAGGGGGTTCAATTTCGTGGAATAAATATGTTGCATGCTTTGGAGTTATTTGCATGGAGTTATTTGTATTATTTTTCAAACCTTTCCAGTGAATTTAATTAGTCATTAACATACCCTGCAGTCATCTGCATTACAATGAGCTTAAGAGCTTTCTGTTGCTGGAGAACTTATGAGAGAGCTAAAAACAAAGCTGAAACAAGGGGGTCATTTAACATCAATGACATACCATTTTTTATATATGTATTCTTATTGTTTGGAAGCAAAAGCGATTTTGCATTCAAAGTGGATAGGACTTGAAATTACTGGTAATATTTTCTGCCAGTTGCAAGAGGAAATTGTGAATTTGGTTGCTGGTAGTGCTACTCTTCACCAAACCACGTTTTACAGAGTCAGATAAGTGTAGGACAAGATATGACACCAGCACATCGTCTTAAAATCTTTCCGAGACAAGGTGTCTTAAAAGGGTGAGCTTGCTCCATTGGCCCATTCTTGACAAGCAGTTCGCTTCTTCGTGTAGATCACATATTAGACTAGATTGCTAGGTACACAGATTTGACTGACAATTTCCCCTGATCTTCACAGGATGAAACAGATATCATAAAACAGTTGATTTCTTCAGAGTTACAAGATAGAAGATCGATAACCGTGATGTTCTGGAGGTATCGGTATCATCTGCATGAATAGGAAGATATGATTTGTGACTAACTGATCAAGATAAAATCAAAATGGTGGGGTTAGGCAGCATGCTGAGTGCCCTGTGAAATCAAACATAAATGGTGTGTGAAGGGACACGTTGAAAACTTGATGGTAATGAATGTTTAACTGTGGATTGATGGGCGTGATGCACATCAGAAGTGTGGAGGAGAGAATGCCACAAGGATGTGAAAACATTATACACCAGTAATTTACACTTCTTACTTGCTGCCTTTCTCTTAATACATGCCTTTTTCTATTTTTTATTCTGACTAAGATCTGATTTCCATTTAATGAAGCATTTCCCATTGGCCTGAATGGTGAAAAAGGGACTACACATCTAAGTGAACACAGAAATTGCCTCTTTTTGTGTAAGATCAAGTCTATACTTAAGAATTTTGGACCAGTGCAGCTAGTCCTTAGGTACATTTTTTTATTTAGAGATCTTGCCCTGAGATTGCTCATTTCCTTTTAAACTCCTGACAATATATCATTAAGGGTTCTCCCCAGGGGACATTTTAGTGGAGGAAAAAAAAAAAAAGAGTAAAGTTCCTGGTGTAGGCAAGTCCTTAGTTCTACTGAATTTGCATCACTGTACAGTCTACAGCCTGCCAGAACTAAGTAGTCTGAAGTTTCAGTTGGCTTAAAGGTTAATGATATGTCAAAGCAATTAGAAAATATGCACTATTTTCCTCAGAACGGAGATCCTCTTTACCTCTGGACCAAGTCCTGAGGAGAGTCTGAGGATGTTTTGTCGTTATCAGGAACTTAATCAGGAATTTTGGGTTGCAACTTGCTTTTTTGCTTTTTTCTTATTTCTTTTCAGACATGCTGACTTATAATTACTTGTTTCACCAAAGAAAAACATTAGTCCTGAGATTAGAGCACTGACTGGTGACACTGAAATCCCCAAACAAAGTGCCTGATTTGTAACAAGGACCTGAAATTCAACTTCACACTCACAGCTAAAATTTCTTAGTTGTGTAGTTATCAGACTTCCTGGAATTAGCTTTTGAAACCAGTCAAATTATTAAAGTCTCAGTTTTCTCCTTATATGGAACGGGGAAGGTTCTGAAACCTTGAGAACATTTCCTAAGATACGGATGCTATAGATTGCCTTGCTACAGTCCGGCCCTCTGAAGTGATGACCTTAGAAAGCACAACTTTGGAGTTGCAGGACAAACTGGTTTGGCAAATGTACTGATCAAGACTCGAGAAAAAATAAGACACATTTACTTAAAGAGAAAGGTTTTGTTTAGCAGGTTTTAAGATAAATTATCATTTATTTACTATTATGAAAACTTTATCTAAAGTAAATTTTCCTTGAGACAGAATATTATTGGACAAATTTCTTTTGGGCATAACAGCTAAGTAGAAGTTTGCTTTTAATTACCTTAGGTAAACTCAAAAACAGGGAAGTTAAATTCCTGCTATAGCAGCTTGGCAAATAAATGAAGACATGATTTATACTCTCATGAAGACAGAAGGAGGAAAATATATTGTTTGCCCTGAAAATATATCATTGGCTATATGCCATTTATGTGGTTCTTCAATAAACTACATGTCCAGGTATAAATGTTTGCTTTGGAGAACAGGTGGATTTGTTTATTGTCTCAGCTTTGTTTCTTATTTTAGAAATAGTAGGTTTGCTGAATTGCTTTTTGGGCAAGATTTTTTTAAGAACTCAGAGGAGAGGAGATAGGAAGGTTTGTAATTAAAAGTTAATTAACTATGGATATAATACTGAATATTAATAAAAATTCCTCTTCTCTTTGTTTTTATGGCATCTGATTTGAAAAGATATTACAAAAAAAAAAAAGGCAAAAAAACCACAAACAAACCGAAGGGTTTGTTTCCCAAGGGAAAAAAAATCAAAAAAATCTGAACAAAATCCACTGAGATTGTAGACTTTTCTTCCTTAACAGTTTTAATGCTAAACACACCGATTTTGCGAAATGCACTGAGCCAAGTTGTATCTTGGATATTTTAATTTTCCTTGCAACTTTTTTTGGTACATAATATGATTTGCAGCTGTAGTGAAAAAAGGACAATTTCTTGCCATATGTTATGAAAAACAGTGAGAACAATGAGATGCTGGTCTCAGTTAGGGCTGCTAAATGGAAAAAATACAAAAACATACTTCCATCCCGCATGTCAAGCAATCAGCTGCTACCTATTAATCTGTGGGAAGCAGAAAGTACAGGCAGACTTGTCACAGAGAGCAAGATAAAGATGAACTGATTAGCTCTGATGTCCGTATTTCGATCTGTTCTGCCAAAACGAAACCATCTTGTCAGCTACAAAGCACATTAAAACATAGAGCTCCAAACCTGGATTCCTCTGCTTTCCCTTTGAAAGTCTTTTTTTGGCAAATAATTCCGGGCTACAACAGCATTATCTATCAAAGTTAGATCGCAGCTGTGGTACTAACTGCTCGTTTTCTGGGTGTGGGTTTTTTTGCTAGTGAGACTGACACCTAGTGGCTTCATTTACTGATCCCAAGCATCCTCTATTTCAGCGTGTTTGCTTCATAAAAGTGTGGGAGCCAGACACTTTACCTGCCTGTAATCATGTGGTTTGGGCTGTTCATACACTTTGGTCTTTTATTTGCCATTCTTCACAAATAGTATTTTGGCCTCATCAGAGCTGATCCGTGGAAAGTGAGTGATGAGCTGAGGCAAGTCGCTTTTTTGACTTTTCTGAGAGAGGAAGGAGCATCCTGGACCTAAGCCTGTAAAGCTGTTGCATGACTATGACCTCAGAGGTAATTTTTTTTGGCTTCAGTTCCCCTTTCCCTTTTCCTCGTGGCTTCTGAGAAGGGTTGGATGATCTATAGAGCCAGTAGCTAAAATCAGGAGGCTGCTTTAGCTATAGATCTGTATTGTCTTTGGGTTGCTGCACTACAGTTTGTTGCCAGGAAAAAGGCCAGTCAAGGCTCGCAGAAAATTTTGTTTGATTTTCAAATAAGAATTGTCGCTCGTCTTGGTGGAAGGTGAACATAATGGCCTGATGATGGGCTTTTTCTTCTCAGATATTTTAATCCCTGGCAAAAAGAAAAAGAAAAAAAACCTAACACACAAAAATACAATAGAACTTTTATTATTTATTGCTACTTGCAGTCTGGCTAGCCCTGCCTGTATAACCTAGTATATTCATTGAACATATATGTGTGCTTGTACTTCAATATTATTTTGTGCCTGTGCTTAGATGAAGAACTTTTGCTTCTTGATTCCCTCCTTCTCTCAGTTCTGCCACGGAACCTGGAGAAAGCCCATCTGAAGCCAAAAGCATGGATGTTCAGGAATCTACCCGTTCATACCAGCCTGCAGGAACAGGAGCTCAGATTTTTATTTTGCCTGAAATACCCATCACTATACATCCTCTCCTTCAAGTTTTTATTCTTGTCTCATTAAACAGTACATCCTTGAGGGGAGATTAAACCTGTGCATGTGCAGTGCAGTGCACAGGGATTTAATGTTAGCTGTGCAGAGCTAGATACACACTAGCCTCACTTTGCACAAGCTGGAGTGACAAAACAAACCTCAGATTAGGGAAATATTGAAACTCCAGTCTCTGTCCTTCCTGACGCATATTAATGTTCCTCTGCATTCCCACCCAGGCCACAACACTATCAGAGCTGCCCCATTGCTATCCCAATATGTGCGTCTTGCTGGGGGCTACCTCATCAGCCGGTGCCACCTGTGCCACCAGGGGGAGAGGGAGGCCCCTTCATATACCCAGGGATGCCTCTGGGCAGGGTGAAAGACCACTGGAGCAGCATTAACTCCCTAATAGGCAGTGAAGTATTTAGGCCTGTGCATGAGCTAGGTGCTACATTATCTCTGTTCTCCCTCTCGCTGATCTTAAAGGCAATCCCAGACTCTGTGACCTTTGTTACACTGTATCTGCAGTAACAGCCTTAAAGAACTCCTTGCTTGTCCTGCAAAATCTGGAAGAAACAAATAGATTGTGAGGGAATTGCAACAGGCCCTAACACAATACAAACCATCTTTCCTACTTCCTTTTTTATTCAATGCTTAGGAAACCTGAAGGAAAGCTATAACCTTACAACTTTCTCTTCTTTCTGCTTATTCATTCTGAGGACAAAATGGTTTTTTTCTAAGAGAAGGTGGTGGTCCATTGAAGGGTAAGGGCAACTGGAAATACGTTCTTACCAACAAAACTGTTTCTGAACAAGGATTTGGCTAGGCAGCTTACTGGAGATAAAGTTCCCACAAACTGGTTTTGGAAGGTCACATTTCTGTGCTGTCCTTTTCAGATGACTTTTACTCCCAAAGCCATGCTCAGATGAGCTGTGCTGTTAAGCTGGGGTCCTTCCAGTCCAGGACCCCACTGGCTGGAGCGCTCCCAGCCGCAGCATGGCCCCACTGCAGGAGGCCCTCCAGGAAGGGGCAAAAACTCACAGTCCATACTCCACAAGTTATTCTCAGGCTAGCCAAACACTGAAGCACAGCCTGGCCCTGTTCCTGCTTGGGAGGAGATGAGCAGGCTTGGGTGGGCACTCTAAGGTGGCGCAGGCTTCCCAAGTATCGGGGGCGTGGGTTCGGGGGGCCAGCCTACAGGCAAGCCAGCTGTCCCACCACGGCCAGCCGCTGTGTTTAACTGATCATTTAATAAATTGGGGAGAAAAATTGACAGCTGACAATTTATGCATTTAAACCAGCCTTTTCTTGTTTTGCAACTAAACAGAGATACTAGCATAGTCACCAGGCCGGCTTTAGGTACAGGTAAAGTAGGGAGATGCTAATGTCAGCAAAATGAATAGTAAAGACGCTTTTGCTTTTCTGTCTGTGCCAAAACTATAATAACCTCGACTTTGCATTGCTCCTGCCATCATGAAGAGACTATGTATGTGGTAGTCCCTCCACAGGTGTCAGGAGCAGAAAGGTTCGTCCCTGCAGAGCTGTGTGTCCTTCTCTGCCCCTCTCCCTCTTCCGAGCGCTCCTCCTGTCCCATGGCAATGTCAGTCCCACAGTCTGAAGGCAGCAAAATTCAGATTTTGCCTACATTGTCAAGAGGTCTCAAAGCCATTCAACCCTTTGCAGAGATGGTGGTGAAAGGGCAACGCTTCTCCTTTTCATACACTGGATAACGTACACCACTAATTTACTAGTCATGTGAATACCCACTTCCTCCTTACCTCTTGATCCTCCACCTGTTTTCTCCAGCCCCATTTTTTTCCTAAAACCAAGGTTTTGCATCCAGAGGAACTTTCTAAAGAAATGCAATTTTATGATTCTCCATTAATTTCACCAAAGCAAAAAGTCTGTGTGTTATCACACAACCCACCCATACTAGCTTTATTATCATTGATTTTCCATGCATATGCTTGTATCCTGGAAACTGAAACTCACTGATCCAAAGTACCTACAGATCCATACGCACAGTGATAAATAAGAACCCCAAAGAGATGCAGCGAACAGAAAAGACAGAGATACCACTCACCACTCTGTGAAAACGGGGACTTCCTGACAAACTTCATATGCTGTGTCTCAGAAGGTACCTCTTTCCTCTCTTCTAGGGGAAGTGAAGCAAAGGGATGAACTTGCAGCACACCCTTATTCAAGGAATTGTTTATTCTTCCATTGTACAAAAGAGCTGGAACATACAGGCTTCCCATCTGGGTTGCTAAGAAACAGAGCCCTGTTGCCTTGGGACTTGATTCAGAATTCAGAAATGAAAACAGTGTCTCAGTAGACTGCATAAATGCAGCTTGAAACCTAGCAACAAGGCCACAAGTTCAATGTGATTCTCTTACATGTTAGAAAACAGGGGTATTAGAAGGAAAATATGGCCGAGGAAAGGAAAACAGTAATTTGAAAACAAAACAGAGCTGTTGTATCACCAATTATCCTAAGGGATGGGCCTAAACATACTTTTATGACCTATAAGAGCTGATGCTTTGCTACCCTGTGCTTTTGAGCAGGTTCGTATTTACTATAACAAGTGAATACAAAGCAGCACCAGTATTTACACCAGTATTTCCTGAATATTCAACTTGTGCAGTGTAAGTGACAACACAAGATTCAGGACGGCATAATTAATTTCCAGTTTGTATTTATTTCGGTTTTCAAGCACTCTGCCAAGAGAATAATTTAATAGTTGCTACACATGCCTTGAAATGATCACTCTTAAAATGGCATGGATTATATAACTGTGCGAAGTTACTTAACCACATGCACACAAACTGTTTTCTATATTTGCTTATGTGCAAGTGACGTATAAATAAGAACACAGCACATGTATAAAATTATAAATAAGTTATAGCACCCTTTCACCTTAATAAACGGTCATTATGTGCTGTTGGAAATGACATCAGTTCAATCAGCTGTTTCATTGTAAAATCTGTTCCCTCTGGTTGCAAAACTTCATTACACAGCTGAAACTTTGGCCAGCACTCCAGCAGAGCAGGCCAAGTTTGAACTGAGTTATAGTTCTCAGCTGAGTAAACAGGGCTCAGTAGTTTGTTTTTCTTTTTTGATGTTTCATCATAAAATTGTAAACAGATATTCTTCAGCTATGTGATATGACTGCGTATGTAGCGGCTTTAACTGGAGACGAAGGAGGAAGCAAAATTCAGTGGTTGCAAATCAGCTAGACCCACATGAACAGTTTTCACACTTGTTTTTCTTTGGCTTTCTTCTTATAAATACACTAATTCCAAAAGAAAAGGGAAAAAGTTTTCTTCCTTAAATGGTTCTAAGTTTGCAGCACTTCCATGCTGTTTCTTCACCACTTCTGTTGTTGCAACTGCTCAGAGTCAGGGCCAAAAGAGTATCTGGGAAAACACCTTTACTTTTTGTTTGTTTGGTTTTGAATGACATTCAGAACCCTGTGAGAGGGTACACTGATACAATACATTCTTCTGTATTTTTAAGCAAATTAACATTTCTTAGGGCTTTCAGCTGAAAAGAAAGTTGGAGGTTGTAGATGAGATTTGTGATAGGACTTTGTATTAGTTCAAATACAGAAAGATCTCGCAGCGATCCTAAAGCATAAACTTGCAAACCACCATCCACTTACACCTGCCGCGATACAGTTGTACTGAAGAGAAAATGTCAAACAAAAAATCCTTAAAGAAATAAAGCCATGTCTCATTGCCAGTAGATGGCAGCATGTTACTTATTTTACAAGGTAAAACCTTTTTAAAACCCAGGAAAGCTAAGGAGTAAACCTTTTTGCTATCCTGCAGCATAGCAAGAGGGCTTGAAATTTTCCTACACAAAACCACCTCATGTTTACAGCTAAATATAAGCCCTTTGTAGACTTAAATAAGATTAAGGAGACCTTAAGAGTACAAGATGGAAAAAGCAGTAAAGCTAGTCAGGATCCTAGTGTGAGCTGCAGAATCTTCTTAGGGACAAGCAAGCACAGATAGAATATCATACCCAGATTTAACCTTGAAAACATTGCCAATGGTGTCTATATTTTCTACCTTGAAAGAAGATATGTCAGGAAAAAAAAAGAGAGAGGAAAAAAAAAGAAAAAGAAAACCTGCCCATTCACTATTTATAAATGATAAAAGAAAATGGGATGAAAAATATTTTGTTCAATCACCATATCATACAAAAGCATTATCAGGCAAAACCCAGACTGTAAGAAAGCCACATCATTTGACAGGAATATTAGCATAAACTTTTGAGCATGTTGTGTTCTTCAATATTTTTTATGATTTTTTAAAACCTGAATTGTTCTATGCTGTATTGATTCTGCAGAGCCCCCCCCCCCAAAAAAAAAGAGGAGAAAAAAATATTTCCTTTTGGTTTTGAAAACAGACAAACCATTCTTATCACCAGTTTCCAGACTATGTTAGAATCTTTCCTTTCCCTAGGCTGCCAGCTTCTGGGGAGAACGACCTACTTTTTTTTACTGTGTTTCTGTGGCAGCTAAGCCAACTAGGTTCAGGGCCCTTGTTTGGGATATATCGTAGCAATGCTCCAGTGATGACTCAAGAAAAGCAGGAAGATGTCACTAGGTGTTTGTAGTTCTGAGTTAGTTCTTACACTCATGCAGAATCTGAGTATGTCCACTGAAGTTGGTGTAAAAGCAGTGTGAATGAGAATTAACTGTTTAAAACCACTGCTGGAGCAACAGAAATAAAGATTAACTTACAGAAGTTTGCATTACTGTATAAAATACCGATCAGTATGTGGTAACAGGGTAATATTTCATTTTTCCTCAACTAGGATATAGAGTGGTGTTTTAGGGCAAATGGTGTTCCCTTGCTATAATTCATGCAAGTAAGGAATAAGCCTACAGATTTCATAAATCCACTTCTTACTTCTGAAATCTTATTAGAGACTGAGTAGAATAAATCCTGGTTTACACTAAAATAACTGTTTCATTTCCCTTATTCTGAGTAGTTGTTCATCAAACCCAGGAATTAGAGGCACGTCTACCCCATGCAGTGCAACTCTGATATATCCCAGCCAAGTCCAGGATCAATGCCTACAGGCCCAGGTCAAGGTGACACATCCATCACTGCTAATTAGTCTCTGTATTCAGCGTCATGCAAATATAACTCTATTGCATTCAAGTGCTGGAGTTAAGAAATGCAAGCCAGCTCAGAGCTACTTTAGGCTCCTCTGCATTACACAAGGAGTTGTGAGGGTAATTCCTTACCATCTTTCCTTCCACAGAGATGAAGGAAAAAGAGAACAGTCAAAAAGGCCAGGTAGGAGCAATTCCTATTTCATAAAAAATGTAATAGATAGGAAAAGCAGCTGGGATACCTAGAATAACAGAACAAACAAAACCCAAAACCTGAAAAATAGCTCCCACACTTGTAAAATTTGAGTCCTTATAAATTTCTCCTTTTATCTGGTTATGCCTTCAAACATCTCCATTATAGTTTACCTTAAGTTACTGTATGACACAAAACTAAAAGCTTTACCTGTTTTTGCTGTGAAAACTACCACAAAATAATTTTTCATGGAAAATTTAGAAAGTGACAGATTAAAATAATAATAATTTTTTTGCTTTTTCTAACCCATTTTGATAGCAGTCTTTCATTCTGCTTTTTCCAAACCACAGTGAACCAAAGAGAACACAAACACACAACAAAGAGTAGTCAGCAGTAGAAATGATAGCACAAAATTCTCTTGTGCTTTGCAATGTCCTTCTAAAGCAAAATTAAGCCAGACAACAATTTTCTCTCCCTCATATATCTCCCTTTCCAGTAAGAACCACAAATATAAATGTATAAAATTGGCTTTTCAGTCTATGTGTATAAAATCAGCTTGTAAATATTTGTTATTCCTACACCTTAAAACAATGATCACCCCATAGTCTCGGTCTAAGCCAAGTTATGGTCTTAGCCTTTATCACCAAGTTCTGAATCCCACACTAACAGGATTTAATTTACCCAAATTGCTGGGGAAGGAGAAAAAAAAAAAAAAAAAAAAAAAAAGGGAATCTACACTGCTGTAGATTTGGGTCATTAACATTAGTTGCTGCTGAAGTAATGATGTTCCCTTTTCCGAGTTTGCGTCCAGGAGGATTGGATTCCCTGAATTTTGAATTAGTCAAAATCTAGAAACTATAACAGATAGGCACAGTGGCTCAACATATATAGATTACATTTATTTGGTTATATACTTCAACATTTTCCTTATGAGCTAGCTAACTTTATCATCATACATTTGGCTTTTATTTGCCTGGTCCCACTCTTTAAGATTTCTAGTTTTAGTCCTGGTTTTCCTGAAATCAGAGAGCCTTTTTCAGAAATATCCATGATGTCCATAAGGCTGGAAACCATCCACCTAAGAGGTTGGAAAATAA
Organism: Phalacrocorax carbo; assembly: GCF_963921805.1. Taxonomy (NCBI): domain Eukaryota; kingdom Metazoa; phylum Chordata; class Aves; order Suliformes; family Phalacrocoracidae; genus Phalacrocorax; species Phalacrocorax carbo. The sequence goes on from NC_087514.1 coordinate 137,372,235, forward strand.
CCACCAGAACTAGGGTCTCTCCATCTGTGTAGATGACATATGAGGAATAAAGTATCTCAGTTGAAGGCACTGATGCATCCAATGTCTGCTTGGGAAAAAAAGGAGATTCACAAATTATTTTCTAAATAACTTGTACAAGACTGTTTCTGTCATGAATGACAATTTTGAGTGGCTATAATTCCATTCTATCACACTGATAAAGTAGTCTGGAGTCAAAAAGTCATACAAATGATACCTAAAAATAAACATTTTCATTAGCTGTTTATTGCTGCCCTGTTTAAAGTATTTCACTCTTCCAGCTGGGGTGCATAAATTCTCCCACCAAGGACATGCCTTTTTATTCTGTACTTGTACAGTTTTTACCACCAAAATCCTGCTTCAGGACTGCAGCTTTTACACTCTACTGCATCGCAGGCCAATGCCTACCCCTCACTAGCAGAGAAGTAGGCAATGCAAACCTTTGAAGTTTCCTACCTGAAGTTACCAAGTCAGATTATTTAATCAGTGGAAACCATCTGGAGAAAAGGTATGTTTCTCATTAAGAAGTGCTGGAAGAGTTCACTTAGGAAAAGGTCTTGACTGAGGAAGAAGGTTTTGCAGAGATATAGGAGGAAAACGCCTGGAAATGGTTTCGGTCGGGAAAAGGACTATAATATTTCAGTTTGTTCTTAACTGTGTTCTAGGAAAATTCATACTGCTGTTTCTCTCCTTCTTCCCCTCACTCTTTTGCCTGTCTGGCTTTTCTGCCCTTTCTTAAATATGTTTTCCCTGAGGTGCCGCCAGCTTGGCTGAGGGGCCGGGGTGGGTCTGCTGGGGAACGTGCTGTGTACAGCACTGGGCAGCCCCGGCCTCTCCTCACAGAGGCCGCCCCGCAGCCCCTCCTGCCAGTACCTTGTCACTGACAGCCCGTACAGCTTTTTATATAAAAACTCACATGTTCTAATGATGTAGCCTAATGGTAAAATGTACAATGTAATCCAGAAACACCAAAATACACCAAAAGACTTCCTTCTAGCCTAATGCTAGCAAGCCATAAACTGAACTCAGGTAGATCATTTTTTCTTTAAGACAGCCATAGAAAGTGTATGTTGTGTTTCAGTCATACACTGGACAATATCTGCCATAAATTGATCAGTACCATAAATTTGGGGTCCTGCAGTTTCTACGTTTCTGTTCATAGAAGACCACTTGATGGATGAGAGATGAGGATTCAAGCTTCATCACAACATTCAAACACAACTAATAGTTTAACCAGTTCAAGCACAACATACAAACTGTGT